>NC_031495.1:20027099-20071425 GCF_000237925.1 Schistosoma mansoni
TTTTCCATGGTGGTCTATCTTCAATTGACTCATGATCTCAACTCTATATTCAAAATTGTATTTTCAAAAAGTTTTCAGTAGTCAATATCTATAACTTAACGTGATTCAGGAAAGTTTCTTACCAGTTTAACTGTTACAATAATTTTTCCACTCATTATGATTAGGATACATGACTTCCAATGTATCTGTCTCTTGTTTCTATAAAAGATGCATAAAAAGAAAAATTACTCAATTTTAATGTTTTCATTTAATTTTTCTAGTATTAAACAAAGCTTTCATACAAGCGTGTAAATACACAGTTCGCATTCATAGTTATTCAGTTTAAACAAATCTAAAACAGAAAACCTTACTAGAATTATTTGGACAATTATAGGACAGATAAGCTGGTCATCATGACAATAGCACATGAAATTATAGCATCAACTACAAAACTGTCTTATTAATATAAATTTTGTTATGGATGTAAAAAGCTTGTTAAAAGCTTTCATTAACTATTACTAGTCATCGCTTTTATCAAAAAGTAAGAAAAAAAACACTTAACTGAAGAACAAATTTTTTAGGTATATTTTTGGTAGGATTTCAATAACCCACTTAGAAGAAAATAATCTATATTTTAGGTATTTGTAAAAGTAACCAGAATTAACAGTTTACTGTTTATACCTGACAATACTATACAAGAAATAGTGAATTTTAGTGACAGTTTCATAGAAGAAAAATATTTCTCTCAGCAACTTCACTCAGAATTCTGATTAGTAACCATTACATTGTTATAATCTATTATAATGACTGACAGTGATTACCTCTCATCATCACCACCAGTAATTAGAAGTTTGTTGACTAATCGATTTGATCAACAACTTATTTCTACATATAAGATATTTAAATACATCGTTTCTATACTATGAAATGAAGACATTTTTATAACTTAAAGGAAATGAATAACATGTGGTGACTTGTTTAAAATGGTTTTGTAAAAGAACACTGAATATTGAAATTTTATCCAGTTTTTCCTTAATACTTTATCGATAAAACGTTTGCCATTTTTTATTATAGTACTTGGGGATCTTTTGAATTTCACAAAGTTTTGGAATAATAATGATGATAATAATGGGAGCTTCGATAATTACTCACCCTTATATTCATATCTCCTAAAAGGTGTATCATTTATGTTATAACAGTGAGAGAGTAAAGTAGTATTATAGGAAACTACGATCAAAGATTTTAGTGTATAACTTATAGTTAGTCAACTTATCTATTTAAAATATTACTGTTTACTACGACAAAAATTACGTAATTAAAATAACTCATTGTGTCATTAAATAAAACTAGAGAGAGAATTCAGTGAAGAAACGTTTTGAACTAATACGCTTACATTAACAATTATGACCTTGGCACCTAAACACATCATACTACATCATCTTGGTCATATGATATTTCAGACATTATTGAAAGATAGTATATATAAAATAAGCTTGTATCTGAAAAGCTATCGAGAAAATAGGTGATTGGAAATCCATTATTTTTCTACTGTCGTATTTTACTTAGAATGATTGAAATGTCGGAATACAGCTCAGCCATACATGAAGAGTTACCGCCTAGTTAACAGAAATGACTGAATACAGTTGACCAAATTTGTAATAAAGCCATCGAACAAAGTAATCAAAAATATCAGAGACCAAATCATTGCCTGAATACTCCAGAGAAAATTCTTGTACTACAGTAGTAAGTAGAGTTTGCCTTTGAGAGATCATACACTTCTTTAATATTACTGAATATCAATTTAGACAAAACTCAGATGAAATGCCTCTCGTTAATTAACTGTAATGTTGAATTTGGAAGTCGGTAATCTCCGCTCACAAATATATTTTGTTTACAGTCAGTAAATAGTTGGAAAACATTTATTCAAACATTTGCTACTAATCCCAAGTTTTATAAGCAAAGATGGGTGGTGGCTAGCAGTGGAATCCAGGAGGCGCATTTCATCCCAATCAAACTCGTCAGCTAAATCTACCTCCACCCTGGGGTTGATGTTCGCTCCGGGACTCGAACCCAATACCGCCCACTCCAAACGCCATCGCGTTATCCACTTAGCTACTGAGTCCTGATAACCACCTGCTTGTGCAATGGGGTGAAGTCCCGAATAGAACGAAACATGCGTCCTGGATTCCACTGCTAGCTACCATCAATCTTTGCTTAGAATGCTTGGGACTGAAGGCAATGTCGTAGCAGTCCGTACAGGATGCACATATGCCAACAAAAGACTGATCAATTGCAGACCTGAACAACAATGGGAAGATACAAGTAAACAATACCAAGTGAATTAATTCCGAATTTGTTACTAAAACACTTATTATGTTATTTTCAAATAGAATTGAAAATTTGGTGCATTGGTAATGAAACTATTGAAAAACTCAATAATATAGGGTTCACTACATCAGATGACTAGGTTTTACCTAAACATTTTGATTTCATTTTATTATATAGATAATATTTAATGAAACAGAGACTGATCAATTACAGTCTTAAACATCACTGTAAAATCTCAAACAACCTATGTAACTGTATTTAATGAAACAGGTTCTTCTTAATTTTCAGTGTTGAAATCTTTTGGTCGTTTTATATTCATTTCCCAAAATTAGACATGTTAATGAGGACAACAATTTTCGTCAAAACTGTTTCATCCAAATTTATTATATAGTTTTCATATACCAAACAGACTAATCTTCAAAAATTCATGATTCGTAATATGAAAAAAATACTGTCCGATGGTGTATTTAAGTGTCAAGGTCATAATTGTAAAATTAGTACATATTCAAACACCTAAACTGACTCATTCATGATTGTTAACTTTTTGGGAGAGGGAACTTATGTTTTAAAGAGTATAATTTACTCTGAGCAGTACTTGAGTTTTATTGAATAACCCAAGAGATTTAAACACTATGATTGGAATTAACTGTTACTCAAAAAACAAAACAGTTATTTAGAAAGTCAGTTTATTAAAACAAATAAAATGAGTAAATATATATGCGACTAACTATCCTTTTTCCAACGTTCAATAAAGGTGTAATATCTAGAATTTTTGACCATATTTCCGTTCATTTTATAAGTGAAAGCTGTGTATAAGAGAATGATTTTCAATAGGGATATCATTTCAATAATTAAAAACTAAGTACATTTGTCTTTTATGAATACAATACTATGGTGCATCACAAATTGCCAGATGAAGAAATCAATTGAAGTGAGAGTTGTAGTTTGAAATAGAGGCTTCCGTGAAAATTATACTCTCATATGCATTACTCATCCATTAAATGTACGGGAAAATGTTTGAGAATGCTTGCTACAGTCACAGTGAACAACAGAAAACTGATGCTGTTTTAACTCCCGGACACTTATTTTATCTAGTAAAACATTCCTATTATATGATTCGTGACATTAGTGATAAACTTTGGTTTCTCATTCCATTATTTAAATTTCAGGCATTTTTACAGATTGAATATTTTTATAAGGAAAATCGTGGAATTCATTAAATTGAGTATATATGAGCCGAATTAAACGAAATTCGAGCAACTAGAGTACATAAAAAGGATATATTCCCCAAAAATGTTTTCATGGAATACTAGTGGGACTAGCGGAGATTGGTAAACATTTTTACCTCTGTTTAGTGTAATATGAGACCACCTGGTTGGGGTATGAGCGAGTGTTGAAACCAATGATTGGAGACGTTGTGTGACATGGCTCAGAATTGATCTCAGTGGCACAGATTCACCAACCTTTTGCCTTGACTGCCATAAATAACTCATACTCTTTCTTTATTCCATGAAGTCACCCTTTTTTCTAGGGCTAAATTCTCAGTGTCTAATCTCTTCTATTGTCAATGATACTGTCACTACCTACAATACTCTAGGATTTGTATTAGTAATTCCATCTCATTTTGTCAATGTGGTCTGATACACATGTGTCCTTTATTACTATGGATTGCTGATTGATAGTACGGTAAACTTCAAAAGTGTTCAAACCGTACATTTGTTCCTAATTAGAACTTTTTAAATTAAGCTTTGTATGAGAAGCATACTTTTAGTGATTTTAAAGTGATACTCATAAAATATCTGGTTGAGAAAAAAATAATGATCATTGAATTGTTCAAGTTGATGCATGTATTTAAACAGGTAATTTACTTATAGCACTATGCAAAAACATGAATTAACCCCTTTTAAATCTGAACTATTTTAATTGTCCCCATAAGATTATATGTTTTGCTAATTATGTTCGATATCCTGAACTGACTTTAAAATTATAAACTGACTGCAATTATCCAAATTTCCCTTTATCATCTTAAATAGAGCAAGAACAAAGGTTTAAGCTGAATAACATGGATTCAATTTATTTTGTTTGGTTCTTGTCAGCTCCTTATAACCTGTGATATTTAAAAATTAAAATATCGAAATGGATTTAAATTACTTACACTGAAGAGTTAAGTTGGAAGTTACATTGAAGACATATCAGTGCAAAGTGGTGCATAGAGGACAGCTGACAGACACGTTCCAAGTAAGGACCGGAGTCAGACAAGGCTGTCTACTTTCCCTCTTCCTCATACTTCTGATGGTTGACTGGTTCATAAAGACCTCGACATCTGAGGGAAAGCATGGAATACAATGGACAGCTCAGAATTAACTAAACGATTTGGACTTCGCAGATGACCTAACCCTCGTATCCCATACACACGAACAAGTGCAGATGAAGACAACTAGAGAAGCTGCAGCCTCCGAATCAATAGGTCTCACTATACACAAAGTAAAAAGCGAGATCCTCAAATACAGCACGGAGAACACCAACCCAATCACATTTGATAGCGAAACTCTGGAAGATGTGGAAACTTTCATGTACCTGGGAAGCATCATCGATGAACGAGGAGGATCGGATACAGATGTAAAGGCGAGGATTGGCAAAGCAAGGGCAGCATTTCTACAACTGAAGAACATACGGAACTCAAAACAGCTGTCAACCAATATCAAAGTCACAATCTTCAACGCAAACGTCAAGACAGTTCTAGTGTACGGAGATGAAACATGGAGAACTACTACAATCATCATCAAGAAAGTACAGGTATTTGTAAATAGTTGTCTACGCAAGATACTGAACATCCATTGGTTGGATACCATCAGCAACAACCTTCTGTGGGAGAGAACAAACCAGTTTCCATCCGGAAATGAAGTTAGGAAAATACGTTGGAGGTGGATAGAACATTCATTGAGGAAGCCATTAAGCTGCATCACGATGCAAGCGGTAACTTGGAATGTATATTATTCTTGAAAAAGGGAAGAGAACCAATCTGAGTATATTAATATGAATATAGCTTGCTGCATATAATGGACTTCGTCAGTTGTTTACAATGTGTAATATATAAATAACGAAGTTAAAAAAATTGGAACTCGTAATGCTTTATAGAAATAAATTTAGTTGACAATTGATGTGAATTTTTGTCAGACTAGTTTAGGGAGGATTAGTAGAATTCAAATGAGTTTGGGTAAAAATGTTCGTATTAAGACTGGATAGAATGTTATGAATAATTATTCTAGAAAATCGGTTAGAGTGTTAACAAACGACCATGAAACTTCAGAAGAATAGTCACTTATTTAAGTAAATGAACAAAATCCTATAGTAGTTAATAATAAAATATTCTTGTGAGTTAAGTTTATGTTGTCAAAACCAACAGATAAAATGAAGGAACTTTTGCGTAGATGCACAGCGAATATCCACTCCACGTTTAACAATAAACTCTGCAAATAAAAAGATGGATTAGCAGCGGGATGTCCACTAGGTCAGATTTTTCACCAGTATTTTTCTAGTCAAACTGGAAAACCGACCATCGTATGATACTCTTAATAATCTAGGATACTACTGCCTCCACATGGATGACACACTAATTATCTGTGACGAAATGGTCAACTTAGGAAAACTCTTAAAAACACTTGATAATGCACATTCATCGACTAGTTTCATATGTGAAAAAGAATATAATGATGAGGTAGTATTTCTTGACGTCCTTCTATCTAAAAGGTCTGGTGAGTTGGTAAGAAGAAATATTTTCATAAAATAAACTTGGAAAAGGCAATATATTTACTTCCATAGATTCATACCTCTCTAAAAAAATGATTAATTCAGTTCAATGCTTGAGTTACAAAATCCGATAACTATGATCTGACGATAGTGTGGAGAGAGAATTAGATAAACTAAGGGTAGGGTTACTAAATAAAAGATACTCTACTAATTTCATAAAGAAATGCATAGATGAACCTAAAGGCGAAACAGACTTCCCTAGTGGAAAACTCGGTACCTACAACGTGATCTCAAAAGCGATATAGTGAATAAGATTCTAATAAGTTGAATATGTAGATCCATTAAAAAAAAACTGTTAATACCACTAAATCACACGTAACTTTCTCAACGGAGCCAGCAAATTAATGATAAGATACAAATGATAGTCTCGCCTATGTATGTTTAGTAATTGTACTGTTTCTGCGGTGTGTTACATTAGTCTTACCTGAAAGTCCTTATTTTCAAGTCTTTGTAAATATGCACCAGAATGGTAAGGAAAAAGGCGTTGCGAAATCTATGAATAGTGCCATTCTTTACCACCCGATTTATTATGGATTTAATATTGAAATTGAATGCTTTTTCAGTCAAATATCAATTTAGCAGTAATCTACCAAAAGATGCAGGGTTACGCTTACTCTAAATGTTTAAAGCCATTGATATTAGTGCAAATTATTTATGCAAAAAAAAGATACATACAACCATTTTGTTTACCTTGGTCCACATTAGAATTGTTTCATTGTTCATTCTGATTTTGGGTCGTCCCCTGAATTGTGATTTGGACTTTGATCCAAGATATTTTTTTCTTATCCTCAATTATATATCCATCTTTTGTTATTTTACATGATATTCTTGTTAACAATTATTTTTAATATTGTCATATTATTATTGTTATTATTATTATTATTATTATTATTATTATCGAAACTACGACACGACACACCAATTCCTATTTTGTATGGATTTTTTCATATATGATTTTAGCTCATTGATTAGAACTTATCACCTTGTGGCAAACAATTTTTCTTACCTTTTATGTCTGACCTCTTCTTGGCTTTATCAATGATATTATTTTGTTCTAGTTAGTAATTTCTAGTATTTAAAACCTAGTCGATTAGAAATTAAATCAACTTGAATAGTTTGCCTATTGTAATACAATAATAATTTTGTATTTATAACTGAAGAATTTTTAAATGGTCTAGGTCTAATTACTTACTTAAGTCCGATACCATTCTTGACAGAAGGCAATCAAACACAGATCTCCAAGAGATTCAGTAATGGTCTCTTATTTCCATTTGTTGTCAAATGAAGTTCACGGTCTTTACATCTGACTCTAAATCCCGGAGGCATGTGTTCATTAGTCTACTACTTCCATCTAAGCACTTGCCATAAGATGCAATCCGATGGTTACCTGAAAGTGTGCCACGTTCACCCCCTAGCGTTTTTTCCTAGTTTCCTCTTCAACTTGTTTGTTCTCTGATAAAGTGGGTTATTGCTGATGATCTCTGACCGGTGGATCTGGGGTATCGGGCATAGACAACCACTTATAAATAACCGTACTATTTTAGTGATGGTGGAGATAGTTCCCTAAGTTTCAAATCCGCACTACTGAACTATTTTAACGTTTGTGTTAAATAGCTTGACTTTTGCCTTAAATGGTTTTTCTTTAGGGATCCAGTTATTCTATATTTATAGAAATATTACCCTTGCCTTCCCAGTCCATGCTTTGAGATCCCCCACGTTTCTTAATGATACTGACCAGATACACAAAGGCTTCTAGCTCTTCCACACCTTCACCATCAAGCGTGATTTGGTTGCTGCTCACTGTGCCGTATTTGAGGATCTTGCTTTCTCCTTATGAATGTCGAGGTCTACTGTTGTGGAAACCGCTGGTGCACTGGCTGTTTTCTTCTACATTGGTTTCTATGTTTAGGACAAGAGTGGTAGGTCACCTGCAAAAATCACTTCATCCAACTGAGTCTAAGGTGTCCAGTGATCCATTCTTTTTTTGAGATGTGGAGGTCTCCATAGTCTAGAGTAGACAGGTTTGTCTGACACAACTCCTCACTAGGAACGCGTCTATGGACTGCCCTCCACGCATGATTTTTCAGTGTAGTCCGTCGTAAGAATTCCATGTAATAGTGATGGTCCTCTCAAGTAATCAACAGTATCGAGGATGATTCCCAATGACATTCTTATGCAAACTACCAAGCTGTACTTTTTAACCAAAGAAGTTGATGTATAGTGATAAGTTTCATTCAACTGATTATTCAATTATGACATACAGTGCCACAATTAGGTTGGTGGATGATCTTTTCGTACGAAATTGAGCTCGTTGATCTCGAAGTTGGGTGTCTACTGAATCTTTCATTCGGCTAAGCAACACTTTGTTGAAAACGTTTTCTGGTGCTGATGGTAGTTTTATGTCTCTATAGTTCTCATACTTACTAAGATTTCCGTTTTTCGACACCTTAATGAGGTATTCCACTTTCGATTCTGCCGATACTTGCTCTTTATCCCAAATCTTTATTAAGAGAATGTGGAACATCTTTCCAGTTACCTCTCTGTTTGAATTCAGTGCTTCGATTGGCATGGTGTCTGGTCCTACTGCTTTTCCATTGTTGTTTTACTAATGGCTTTACTGAACTCTTCGATTGCTGGTACAATAACATCTATAGGAAAGTCTGTGTATGCTACTTCGGTATCTAATGGCTTCATTTGGAATGGTCTATTGAATAACTTTTCGTAGCACTCTACCCACTTGTTAATCTTCTTTAAATCCTCACTAACTAATTTTCCTCCTTTATTTTTGACTAGTTGCTCTGGTTTACTGTATTTCCGTGCTAGCTTTATTATACCTCATAGTTCTTTCTTATTCCTTTTTTGCCAGACCTTCCGCACATTAGCTCTTCTTCACTCGTTTGTTTGCTTCAGCATATTCAACCAGTAATTTGTTTCCCTCTGTTTCTTTTTGGTGTTTTTGACTTTTGCTTTCCTACTTCTCGGCTCCTAAATCTTCGCCAGACTATCAATAGTGATCCATTCTTTATGCTGGAGTCTCTTTTGGGCTTAGTGCCCACTGACATATTGAAGATAATGTTGCTCTAATACATTCCAAGTTGTGTTACATGGTGATTTCCTCTTTTAGTAGATCGTGTAAGACTTGGAACTTGTTGTCGAGACCAATCTTGGACTCGCTGAGCTTATTACTATCTCAAAGGATGGATGTATTAAACTTTTGTAGTGCTACTTATCCGACTGTCTAGTGCTTCTTTAGCTTCAGAGTTACCTTGAACACCATAAGGTGACGATTTGAAGCTATATCATCTCTTGTACTTTTTCTTACGTCTTCCATGGACATTCAGGATATTTTATTGACCGATCGATCTGTTTCTCTGTGGTGTGGCCCGATAAAAACTAAATAGTTCTTGGTATGTATTTATGAAGGAAAATATTACCACCTAGGATCATGTTATCGAAAGCATATGGATTCGCTGGTACCTTCCCGCTCTTGTTTCTTTCCCTTAGTACATATCAACCCATGGTGCTCTCGTATTCAGTGTTATTCACCCTGATTTTGAAGTTCAGATCCTCATCAAGATGGTTGTGTCTTTTCCTGGGCAGTTCTTCAGGATGGACTGCAGCCTTCCATAAAACTGTTCTCAATCATTTTCGTTATCATCATTGGTGGGCGAGTAGCACTGGGTTACGCTCGTCGTAATATTTTCCTGATTTGTTTTGGAAGGTACTATTATTGTCTTTGGGCCGTCAGTTTACCATCCAATAAGAGCTTATTGTTCTTTTAAGGAGAGTATCAGTGTAACTTCTAGTGTGTGTGGGGGAATTTTCTTCTTTCTGACTAAAATACAATATTTTTCCTGAAATTAATCTTTTCTGTCCAGATTGTATTGAACGGATTGCATCTATTCCAAGCACTGTCAGGTTGTATCTTCTCGTCTTGTTCGCTTTTCGAAAGACCTCGTTTTCCTACGTTTTTCGTGCATTCTATATGCCTATGATTATTGTTGCTCTGGTTGTCAAAAGTGGCGTCTGGATTATAGTTTTCATAGGCTCTTGGCTTTCACCATGAGGTGTCATCGCTTTTTTAAATGAAAACCCTTCAAATGTTAGGGCAGTTTAGTAGTTTTCCTCTGGTTAGGGTATTTTAGAGGGTTTCTCCTTTATTAGATGAAGTTGTTAACCCCACACCTATCCTTCTTCAAATACATGAGCTTGAGACGAATAGTAATCCTAGAGGGGCTCCATACTGTGTAATGTCTGATCAACTAATATATAATTATGGTAGAGAGTGAAAAAAGTTGACAAATCATATAATCAAAGAAGGGAGATAGTAAAGAGTTATGTGACCAAAACAAGGATGGACTGACTTCTTTTTTAGAGGTATTTATGGCTTCATATACTTTAATTTCATATGTTCCAAGAAGGCTTGAGATTTTTTACTGATTACCAAGTAACTGAAATAAAATTAGAACGCATCTGAACTAGAATCCAGACACTAACGTTTTAACACTGACGAATAGCTTACTGATACGTGGCTTGACCTAACGCCAAAAACCAATTTCTAGAAATGAATGATTTACTAAAAATCTTCCAAATAAAAAGCGAAGTTTATGTAAACTCAGAAAAATAGTATGCTACTGCAAAATATAGATTAATGTTCTTAGTTCTTTCACCAAGATGTCAAGGACGAGCACTTTAAGAGACTTTAGAATTTAACGAAATAGTTATCTTTTTTAACACCGGTAAATATGCAAAAAAAAAGATCTTATTAGTTTACCTGTAAGTAACTACAAATACAAAAATGTATAATCTAACGTTTATTTACTATTCTAAATTATTATACCTGATTAAGCTGCATACTACATAAGTCCGTTTTAATATATTTAAAACGCTCGGAATTGAACTACTGTGTGCGTCAGATTTTGATCTCGAGAAAACGTGTCTTTTACTTATCTACTGACAATTATTATTGTTGATCATGAATTATAACTTTACGATTTTCCGTTAACTTGGTCTATTCATTCGATATAAAATACGAATAATTAGTGTCGAAGTATGATCTAGCGGTTTTACTAAATAGGTTGTTTAGTTTAGTTTGATTGGGACTAGGATTTGTGATATGATATCAGTCACTGAACAATAATTTGCTCATAAGTAGATCTCTCTGTGACTGATAATTTGTACACTTTTATTATTTTGATTTTCGGAAACTTGCTAGTTTTCCGATACAAGAATCGATAAACCCTGTGAAAAGAATTCACAAATATAATAGACTATATTGAAATCATTTTTCATCTATCCTTTACCGTCGGGTTAATAAGCACTTTGTTCAAAACTGTCCACTTGTGATCGCTGACAGAAGTTTTATGAGAAAATTAGTCGTTTGATAAACAAGTGGATATTACCTACACTCGTCTATGGCTTTGATTAACTTAGTCAAAGTGGATCTATTTCGAGTGAACTCATCAATGGTATATATGAGAAAGGCCAACCGGGAGAAACAAACCGACTTTTTCAAACAGACACTTCAAACCAAATAGATTACTTCATGTCCAATAAGATAATAAACAATTGCCGTTCTAAACACCAATGGGAAGATTCAAACAAACAATACAAAACGAATCTATATTTTAGTGTTGTTTCGTTCCATTTTACAGATTTCTGAACTTCTTTATACATAAACCCATTCTTCAAATATTTGGATACGATCCACACTCCAATTGTGAGGACTGATAATACCACTTGGCTTACTTAACCGAGTTGTGTTGTGGGGCTCGAACCCGGGGACCAATGGCCGAAATTCGGACGCCTTAATCACAAAGCCATCTCTTCACAAACGGTTGGTGCTTACAAATGAAAACGTAAACAATCGGTCAATTTTGCAAACTCTGAATAGAATGATTGGTACATGTTAATAATTGAGACCGTTCTACTACTTTGTGGAAAAAGATACAACAGATCCCAAATACCTTCAAAAATACAGTTCCCAAATTTTCGTCAAGATATAATAGGGATAGTAATCAGATTTTCTATTTTGGTTTTTGAGATACACATTAGTCACTATTTGTTTACGGAAATTTCAATGTGTTAATATCGTTTACACAAGATGAATTCGACAGAAACGGTCAATTATGTTGCATTATGCTAGAAATGTCGAGTTGTTATTCATCATTTAACTGTTTATGACAATCAAGAGAATTCCAGACCATTATTCAAATAGATACTTGAATAATTTAAAGACAGATCGATAGTTTTTCGACAGAATGAACTTCCGAACGAAACGCAACACATCCTATCAATTACAACAATTAGAAGTATGGTTAATGTTACTTCATCAATTGAATGTAGAAAGGATTCAATGATCTTAATAGTTGACACTCATAACGGGATGTATGTACACTAAAAGATGGGCTAATTGACATGTATAGATCAACAACTGACGTACGCCACTGAAATGGACTTACTGAAGTTCATCACAACTGTCGACAAGTAATCTTCTATTTAATTCAAGAGTTGCTATCAGCAGCTTACCGTGAAACTCTCTTAATACATCATTAGAAACCTGACGATCAACAGTAATCTTATCCATTCCCATATAAACAACTACTATTGTTCCAACTTAGATCGATTTACATCACGACACATCTACTTAGGCCTAATATTTTCTAAATTGTACATATTGGTACCTTATATATTTGCATTTAATTTATTTTGATTTTATTCCATAGAACTGTTTTATTTTCAAAATGTCAGCTGAACATTTCAAGCTTTATCTTTAGACTTAAAAGAGATCGTGTGTCCGTTGTGAAGACCGTTGGATAAAATGAAATTATTCCCATTCGGAAGTATACTACTAGAGCTAATCAATACTTGACTGACACATTCCGGGACTGCACAGTTTTCGCCTCAGCATTAAGCCACAGTTCACACAAAAATACTTTGTTCAAATTAGAGTGAAATAAGTTTTAAAAGTGTAATTTAGCGAGTTACTCGTAGGCCTCATACGTTTTATTGATACGAAAAATATGAAGTCCACTCAGTATTACTATCTAGTGACGAATACTTTTCCCGACCTGTGATAAACCTTAGCTAAAATTAGTTTGAAATATAATGGAACATTGAATCATTACATCGCATATAAGGTGTGGACTACCAAAGGTCTGTGGGAATGAGATAGAGCTGTTCATTCACAATAATAGGGTATTTGAAGGCCCGATTTACAAAATTACTTACATCCAATAGCTGTCATGATACAATTATCAAAACAACTCTCAAGAGGAAGATAATATACCTGAAGATTGACCTCTGCAATGATGTTGAAAAACACTAAAAAGTTAAAATGTGCAATAGCTATGTATTTAAACGAATACCAGACAAAAGCCAAATTTAACCTTACATTTTGTAAGGAAAAATAGCATCATTTTACATTGTAACTGTTATTATTTACGCATTAAGGATTTACTTTTTTCCAAAAAAAATTATAAGTTTTAGAATAAAGAATGTACGGTGGTATTATCACATAAGTAAAAAAAATGTGTACACAAAAATTTAAACACAAAGTTCCAACAGTGGAAGCCACATATTGAAAAAATGCTCTAAATAAAAATATATTGGTCAGGGGTAAATATTAATTTACCCCACATAACCCATGGGAGTACTAATAAATTTCAAGTGTCCTGATAGTGAGTCGCATTAGATCACTGTGTTGTCTGAAATTACTGGAAACTGTTTAATAATACGTTTAGTGAGAAAGTTAATTAAATACAAAGAGAAAAAGGAATCTTTAGTAATTAGAACATCGGTCATCCAACTGATTGAAGTGGGAATATAATAATTAACACAGAACTCAAACAGAAGTGGGCTGAGTAGAGAAATCGGAGGATGTATTTGGAGGCACAGAAGCTGATGTAGAAGGAAGTCTTTTGCGATAACCAAAAAATCCATCAGGAACTTCAAACTGATAAAAAAAAACAATAAGAAAGAAAACTCGTGAATTGTGCAGTTTTGTGGAAAAGGCTTCGTTTATTTACTCACATACAACGAACATTTGAGGTTTTTATTTTTCATTTGAAACAACAGACAGTACTACTCTTCACTAACCCTAACCAAGTATGTCAGTTTCAATCAGGAGCAGGCTTATTTTAGAAAGTCAATTTTACAAACTTTAGATGTTATAATGATAGTTTTCTTTATGAATAGCTAACTCTACCCTGACAGCTCTATTGCATAGTAAAAACATATTTGTACGTTATAACAAATGGACAGAAATTATAACTAATTAAAGTGTT
This sequence comes from Schistosoma mansoni, assembly GCF_000237925.1. NCBI lineage: Eukaryota > Metazoa > Platyhelminthes > Trematoda > Strigeidida > Schistosomatidae > Schistosoma > Schistosoma mansoni. Next base: position 20,041,502 of record NC_031495.1, read on the forward strand.
ATACAGTTAAAAACAGAACATAAACAGTATAGAAACAAGTAGCTTCACTTGTCACAAGATTTTTTTAACAATCTGTAGACTTTATAATAAGAGGAACTAGGTTATACAAAATAGAAAAAAATCAAACTGTAGATAACTTACATTGACACGAAAGTCTTCAATGGTCCTGTACTTCTGTAGTAACTCTTTTAGTGCATGGTTGACTTCTACTTTGCGTCCACTGTAATGTAAGAAAGCCCAGAATTTTTCCAACCCATATAGATGTCCGTTTTTGTAGTCTCTCAAGGCTTGTTCCTATAGGGTAAATGAAAACTACGGGTTAGCAAGAGGAAAGTGAAGAGTGCAAATGTCCAAGAAACGTATTATATGCATAAATGTGTGAATTCGAGGGAATTACTTGTACACGAGACGTAATATGATTAAGCCGATTATGACATATAAAGTTATTTTGAAAGTTTGATATGTGACAATAATGTAAAATAGTTTCCTTATGAAGAAGTTGAAGCAGTGTTCAAAATCATAAAAAGGTAAAAACAGATATGTAAACTGCACTACAAAATTTACCTGGAAGTCCTTATAAAGAGACCATTTGAAACGACGTTCCAAACCATACGAGTAAAATCGAAACAAGCATTCCAATCCATATCGATAACCAGATGCTTCATCTTCGAGAGCCAACCGTTTGAATTCCTTGTACATACCATGAAAGAAGTTGTCTCGTAAAAAGAATGACCAGAACCTATACAATGTATTCATTTCTTGTGACTGTCCTGCACCTGATTTTTCACGATCTGCCAGACAAGCAGCACGATATCGGAAATACTCACGAGATGCTAAACCGCTAGCTCGAAGATATGATTGACTCATATGATTTCCGAAAGTATAAGGAGTTTGTTTATGAACAGAAAACTGGGACTGGTTAGTTTTTACGGGTTCATTTGGTACGAAACTTGGCTTATTATCTTCATCAGTTGCATGTTCGGTAGTTATGATCACAGTAGTTCCAGATGTACTAACATCACTAACAGAAATACGATAAAAAATTATGGTGAAAAATTCTACTAAAAAAGTACAAACGTAACGTTAAACGAATGGGGGTAGTGCATGTTCATTTTATTCACAATCAAGATAATTTATGTGAAAGTGGTTTTGAGTAACAGACAATATAACAAACTTGGTATGTCATTACTACTATGATTGAAGATAGCCGTGGGGCATGAAACAACTGAGGCTGAGGTGGTTGTGAACTAAGCAATAAGAGTATTTAGAGAAATACATTTATTAAGGATAATTGTTGTACTTGCAATATTGAAAAATGAAGCAACTTGACGTGAGTCACTTCTGTTTGAAGTATGACTTTCCACTTGTGAAGATAAAGAGATGTGATATAACGACAACATGTATTTTTGTACGAAACTTCAAACTTAGCTTTTTGTATAGCTATATGAGAACATTGTACCGTCGAAAAGTTGGTGGACAGACAATTGTTTGACGATTGAATTAAAACGAGTGCCTAAGTCAATGGGCTACAAAAAATATAAATATGCTTAGAAATATTTTTAACGCCTGCATTAGAAGTGTGTATATTTAGGATTACTGAAGTCACTGAGAATGATACAAGACCAGTCTTAACATGGATATACACCAAGTACATTTACATCTTTACGTCTAAAAAAAGAAACTGATACAGGTATTATTCGATACTAGATATTTTGTTAAAAATGAACTGGTTTTGTGCAACATTGCTTTCACGAGTCAAATAATGAAAAAAACAAGTGAAGAGTATGACGGATTGATAATTTTACGTGCAAAAATGGATTACCGATAAGCAATATATCAGATTTACATTTGCTTTTAATAGAAACGATAGCTTGTGTTTTACAGTCGTTTATAGGTCAAAATGTTAACCAGACCGTCAATTATTTGTTAGTACATATCCTACAAAACGAGCTGAGTCAAATAACAAATATTAAGCACGTTTCTTTCCGAAAATTCGTTATCGAAAACAAAAACTAAAAGTTCTATATGAAAGGGATTGAATATCGTCAAAGACGGTCTAAACTATGAAGATGTTACTTAAAACTGATTTTCCAAGACTATATTGGGGGCTCAGTATATATAAAAAATAAGTTATTCGTTGGGAAATACTAGTCATATACCTTGCCATGGATATTAGTGTCTTCGGAGTTCGATTACGACTGTCTTCAAGTGTAGTATATGAAGTAGCATTGCAGGTTTGACCTTTTGTGGTTCTGGCTGAAGGTCGGGCAGAAAGATCAAACGCGAATCCGACATCTAATTCATCTCGTTTGCTAGCACCAGTAGATCCTACTTTTGCGGGATAGAAGCCGGTCATACGACGCTTTGCGGTATGTTTGTTTTTAGGTTTGTTAGTTATCATAGGTTTTTGACTTTGAGAAGCGGATGCCACGGCAGCCCTGGAAACTTCAGCAACTAGAGCTGCCACTGCGTTTTCTGCTTCCAACTGCTGTTCAACTTGACTGGGTGTTAATGACCCCATATCTAACGAACATGGCAGTACTTCGGGATTGTAAAGTGGTAGGACAGGATATGAGGGAATCCACGAGGAACTAGCGACCAGTTGTGATGGTTCAGGGGGTAACACGTTAGGAAAATAAAAAGGAAATGTTGGGTAGGAATTCGCAACAGACTGAGTTTTAGTTCTTTCTAATCGAGCTGAATTCAAGTGTGAGTCTTCTAAGATGTTGACATTTTCATGAGGAACATAGATTGGCCTCTCGGTTGAACCGGAGGCAGCAGCTTCTTTAAGGCTGACAAAATCTTCTGGCGAAACAAGGTTGATCTGTTGGGACGAATAAACAGGAAAAATTAATCCATTTAATTAAATAAACCATTCATAGGTTAACAGCTATATGAATATTAGAAGCACAGTTTATAGCACGTTAATAGATATTACAACACTGTTAAGAATGAGGTGTATAGTCAGGCGATTCTTTAGCGTCACTGTACTTTTTAATTCGAGTCAACTATGCAGGATAGAACGAGTTTCCTTCGTTTGGATACCCGAACATGACTTTAAAAATTGATCGCAAAGAGGGTATATATATATATATATATATCGCTCATGACATAAGATCGCATATCATAATACGTGAATTACCAAGATAAAATTTTAGTGATCAACTAGAAATTAAAGGTGAGATTATTTTCACATTACGCATTAACATCCAATCTTTGAGGACATATCAAAGATTTTGAGTATACGAGCGAAAAAAGATGAGATTGACAATATACGGTTTACTTCATTTGACCGATAAATTTTATAACACAAAACATGCTAGTGTTTGTACACTTATTAAGGTAATGAAGCTGATGAAAATTTTTAAAAAGTTGTAAAAAGTGGGTATGATGAAATTATTTGATTCCGTTTAATTAAATGAACTTACTTTTTCCAAGCGAGTAAGAGATTGACTGGATGAATTATCAGATAAAGGTGAGTTATTCGGTTCTTCAACATCATCTTCAAAACCAAGTTCACAAATAGAGGTGTAACGTTCGCGCTTCACATTTTGTTCATAATCCTCAAGTCCCAGTCGAATTCTTTGTAGCATATCTGCATGAATCTTGGCACTAAATGAGTAAAAATATCTCAACTAAGTAGGGAAATATTATCAGTTAGAAAGCAGAAGACAAAACTGCAAATTAATGTGGTAATTGGAGGCAGTCGATAGGAAATCTTGGATCTCGATTTCGTGCTATTAGGTACTGGTCAGTAAAGTGTGACTGTAATCTTGGGAGGATTTATGTTTCCTGGCGTACTCGATTCGGTGTCACATACCTTCACAGTCAAAAATGTTACCACTGGACTATTTAGGCCGCAATTAACGTTCTGTGGAATTGTGATACATTTACAATTGACTGATCAGGGTCACTATTACTGAGCGACCATTCAATTACACAATGCAAAATTATATTCAGTAATTAATCAACCTCTCGAAGACTAAATATTTACTTTTGATCTTTCTTTTCATGAATAGCAGATTGTTGCAGACTAAAAATAGGTCTTTATCAACGGTCTGATTTCCCGTGGTATATCTTGTTTAATGAGTACCAACTTATGAATTAAACACGGAGCTACATCAACTGCTAATGACACTATTTGGCTTCCTCCAGAAAATTTATTCGACGAGGCTCTAACCTGAGAACTGAGGATCGGAAGGTGAAGGCGTTAATAACTGAGGAGCTGAACCAGTCTCGTCTATACTAAACTCGAAACCAAACATTTGTGATTCCAATGTATGTGATTGATAACTCAAGTTTAAGAACTATAGCAAAGCTACTCCACTGTGGTTCAGGTCCTAAAAGTTATCGTGGAAACATTTTATTTAGGCATCGTATAACTTCAGTATATTTGGGTCATCGTTGAACGTAGAATCCAGGACTTTCTTTTCGTCGGGAACTGTCAACAGAATGCATAGGGATCCCAGTTTAAATATGTATCGAGACTATACAAGTTGCTTTAAAACCAGCTGAGTACCGAATACTAAAAAGCGCATGTCTCGGATTCTACTACTGGCTACAATCTAATTATGCTTGTAACTAAGATATTTGCTCCGGATTTACATACACCAACAAAGACTGGTTAGAATTCAGTTCTGAATAACAACCGGAAAATACAAACTTATGAAGAACCGTCTATTATTTTGTAATAAAATCTGATATAAAACTAGAAATATTCCTAATTTTTGGGAGGTATGGACAAAATGGTCCCTTTCTTCGTATGGGTAGCATTTGTCAGCGACAAAACCGGGTTAAATATTCATGTGACGCATAGACAAATACGCATCTATTCACATAACTACGAGAGTACATAATGAGAAGTGACAAAAAATAAATAATACTTTATATCAGTAAGCGAGCTCAAAATAGGCCGAAAACATGTCAATATTCATAGGAACCAAAAAACATGAATATGAATAAACATTTTTACACTATGTGAAACTACTAGTTTAAAACTAATACCATACTTATCGTTACTTCGCAACAGATATCGCAATAACGTCTGACATGATCAGACTGGAGGTCGAAAATACCAGCAGAGTAACAAAACATGTACATAAAAATAACATTAGTTACCGGGACTGATGATCCGGATTGGGGTGGCGATCACCAGACGGGTGTTTAGCTAAAAGGCGGGAAGAATTGGCAGTATGTTCAGAAGATGTGTATCCACTATGCATTATTTGACTCTTGTCAGCTGTAGTGTTACAAGGCGTAGTATTTAATGAACCGGATTCGAAATCGGCTTTCTCAATCCACGATTCAGATGTTCGAGATGGCTTTGATACATGTGCTTTCGCGTTAAGAGTGCTTTGATCAGAAGCGCGTCCACCCGCTCTTTCAGGAACAATGACAATTAGATAATTTAGAAGGTCATCTTCATCAATATCACTGAACTCAGAACACGAAGATTCGTTCCGTTGACGATGACTGGTTGTCTAAAAATTTAGGAATACGCACGAAAAAATAAACACGCTTTGAGCTACTATTACTGGTTACTCAAGTCCCATTGTTAAGAAAGATTGTTTAGGATTATATAGTCATTAGGAATAACTAGATAAACCTAAAATTGCCCGGTATCATTATTGGTGGGACATCTGAATAACAGTAAAATCTGATAATTTACATTGGCGTATCATGACAACGCACGAAGACATCTGATTCCCATACGTTCGAGCTGTACAGACTTTCGACAAAATTGTTTACCAAGAAGAGGTCCATGTATGGAGATTTGGATCACATTTAATGTGTCAGGACTAATGATACTATTTGACCGCCCAGAGTTAGCATAGTTTGACTAAAATTATGAATGGTTGTTTTTCACAAGCCTAAAAAGCCAAGACGGCCAAGCTCTGAAATAAACCAAAATTGGGTTTTAAGAATTACATAGTTTGTACCACGGTAAGTAAAAAGAGAATACTAAGAATATACTATGTTCATGGCCTAAAGGTTTGCGACAAGTATACCGTGTATAAATTGCGCTACAACGAAATGTTGGCTGTTTCAGAAGATTTTAAGGTTCTTAATTAAAATGTAAACATGGTATTAAAGTGGACAACACTTGCATGGAATGTTACACAGGACTTCTTATGCTTAACTTACAGCCACTGAACCTCTGGAATCAAAGCTTTTCTAGCATCAGACTATCAGAATGGGACTAGATCCAGGGAAATATCAATAGCCGATTTAACGAAAACTCAGAATTGTGAAAAACGGAAAAGTTTTTATATAGTTGCGATCTTGAACCAATTGAGGCTAGACCACCATGGAAAACCTGGATTTTAGATGGAAATTTTATCAAAAATATATTTGCGTTTGGGAGATTGCTCTTATTTGTTATGCAGTATATTTTTTGGATGGAGTATTCCTCTCCACTTACGTTCACTGATATTACTGTAAAAACGGAGAACATTGTCTTTCTACGTTTTGCCTTTTGACTATCTGATAGCTTTTACTGCTGAATGCCAACAGTTTGGAAGAAAAATAATGTATCCCATCAACATGGACGATTGATTTGATGCAGTCTGATTTAAGTAGGAATTAAGACCTATTTTGTGATAAAATTTGCAGATTTAAATATTGCAAACGCATAGTGTAATCTTCATATCAGGCTTAAAACATTAAGTGACCATACTCGTGGATTGTGATCCGTTGCCGATATCGGTTCAGTTTAACTATAACCGATTATTTCGATATCAAAACACAGAGAACCTTTTCTGAAACATAATGAACTAGATATTTTGAAATTATCTGGAGTTAGTACGCACACGTTGTAAGGCAAGTCGTGATATTTAGTTGATCACTGCCAGTCGATCTGCAGAAAACTGTTGGTATCATACAGTATCAAAAAGACGAGCCACAACTAGGTTATTTGTTAAATATATACTCCGTGAAGTCTCAACTGGAAGCCATTATTTCTATTGTCCACTCGCTACTAAGTGTTATTAAACTGGTGTTATCTTTATATATCATGTACCGAGAAACTAACAATCGTTCCAGAGTGGACTTTGTTAAAGTTTAGAAGATTAGGAGGCGAATATTTAGACCAGACTAACCATGAATGAGCATTGAGACTTGACGTCGAAGAGGAATTTTTGGTTTTTAAAACAGACAGGAGAACCGATTTTTGACTGGGAACAAAACAAATCTTTTTGAAAGTTAGTGTTGGTTTAGCTATCATTAAATCTAAATAACTGTTCTACAATGGCTTGTTTGCATCCAAACCTTGTATTGGTAAAACTAAGTATAAGGCATGAATAGTATGTACGTGTATGGGACGCCTAGCTTTGACGAAGATTTATTAATACACCTTGGAAAATTCGCATTCTTACCGTAGTCACGGGGATGTTTGAATTGAATGACGACAGAGTCTTGATACGACTTCGTTGACGACGTTCCACCTTCAGCCAATTAACATCGTTTATTTCTCCTGCGACGGTGGATGCTGAGTTTGTCGCTTCCATACTAGCAGTATCTGAAGGAGGTGCATCAGATGTGTATGTCGAGGAACTTAGTGTAGTGATCGAGGTGGAAATGGGTGCATGTTGAGTGAGTAGAACTGTGGAGCCTAATTTTTGAACATATTTAAACCACACTCAACTTACCGACTGACACACCATAACTTTCAGAAACAGCTAACCGACGTCTGATAAGTCCTTTATCAGCATCAATTTCTACAACACTGCTGTTACAACAAGCCTTGACAGTAATAAACTAATGAAAGTGGTGTTACCTGAATAATAAGGTTTTTCGAAGCATCTAACTGCTTCATCCTGGGGAAGTCCAATATAACTTCTAAGGGCACATATCCGTCAATAGTCATCTTTTCTTGAAGGTACCGGTCGCGGGTGAAGTTCCTATCACCGAAGTAGTATTCTATTTGATTCCTGATCCTGGAAAGCCTCTCAGATACGCAGGCCACGCATTCATTTGTATCATAACTACACGGTTGGCTTTGAGAAACGTGGTGACGGTAGTGTGACAATACGCGGGGGTCTAAAATGAATTACAACAACCATCCACTTACTAAATCCGGGCCGGGGCACTAAGCAGCATAGCTCCACTCCTGCAAAATTTGGGTTGACGTAGAGACACCATTGAGATTTTGAGCAGTTGCTTCGAAACTTTCTGATTTTGTCCAGATTTTCACTCTTTACAGGTTCGGCGCGTTCAGGAGCCTCAAATGTGTCCACCTCCTTCAAATCCTTATAAACATGATACCCGTTTTCTGAAGGAAGTGAACTTTGAACTTTGGAAAAAGTAAGCTTAACGGGCAGATCTTTCCACTTTTGTTTGGATTTGAGTCTAGTAACAAACTATTTGAAAATATAGGAATCATTAAGACATACTCTTTTAGTACTTCCCGAATTTTTGTTCAACTCATTCAAAGCTGGCCACTCGTTATCCACTATGTGAAGACCATTCAGAAGTCCCTCATTCATTGCAGTAGTTTGTAATAACTAATTTGAACACGGTCTTGGCTTTGTGATCGATTCAATATCATTAGAAAAAACGGCGTGACGACACGCCAACAACGTATTACGCGCTACTAGAACAAGGTCCCAAACGGCCTTTAAGGTCACGAATAGCAGCTGAATTAACCTGACCATTCCCCTATTCGATCTATTTCCCCTCCAAAGCCTCCCTAGATTGTAAGGGCTTCGACTCATTGAAAATCGCATATGACCGAAATATAAGGGATCTACTTTCATAGTTCCCTTTGTCACTAAGTCACATCTATGTGTCTACTTGGAAATTTCATATGCACTGTCAATTGTGATCTGAAGTTCATGAAATTTTCTATGTCTCTTCTGAAAATTTTTTAAAATCTAGGGTTGATTATTAGGCGTTCGGAGATCAAAGAAATATGAAGTGGATAAATAAGTAAGTATTAGTCTGGCCTAATCAGTTCTTATGTACTAGGCTATCTGTAGGTCTACTGACAAGCACCAGCGTTATTTTGATGACGCAAATTCTACACTCTATGTTTGTAAACGGTTATCACCCTATTAATTGTGGGAAATCTTTGTCAGAAAATGTGTATTGGCTTCAAGTACGTATCATCCTCTCCCTTTCATTGAGTACTTTTCAATGAATTAACTTTACCGATCAAAAGAGACAAAAGTTGATGCCCATTCATAGTTCAGCTGTTTTGATCATAAATCCAACGGAATTATTGAGATAAAACTACCTGAGAAGTAATAGAAATAGTTAGATAGATATCTGTTCCCGTTTGTGAGCTTGATGATGGTAGAATTTGTAAAGTCACTGGCTGAGAACTCACTTTCGAAGGCTGTATACTTATACTCGGTATCATCTATTGTAGCCAATTTTGCTGTCTTGACGGTTTTATTTTAGAGCACGGTACAGTACGGAATAAAAGTAACGGAATTATGATGTCAGGATATTTTAATGCACCTGCTATTAGCGGGATAGAGGTAGCCTGAAAACTTTTAATGGTAGGCTCCTGACGACTATAGTGGAGCGTACTTAAGAACAGCGAGTTTCCGAATCCATACTCCTTGGTTTGAACAAAGAATCTCTTTTGTTAGACTTAGTAATCACTCATGAAACCGAGGACATTGCCTATCTAGTTAGCAAATAGAGATCATGTTTTGTCATTCATGTTTAGGACTACTGACACAGTATATGATCAGGTTGGACCCTGCCGAAATATGTGGAGGGTGAACCTAACGGTCATGTAAGAGTATGTTGCAACAACGCATTGGTCAGTAAATACTACCCCACCAATGAGAGAAGCATGATCTATACTTATGGGTGCAATCAGCTCAGTTACGTCCCCGTTTATACCATGCTTAGGAAATCAATTCACTCCCTAGCCAATGAAACGCACTTGTCCTTCAAGTCGCTCCTGACTTCCATCCATTAGCCTTCTCGTTAGGTTACTTCTGATTGGCTTACCATATCAGTCAGACTATCATATGAAAAACAATTGGTTGGAAATTATGAAAATAGTCCGAAAAGCATGTTCTTATATTCCACCACTTTTGGTACGAAAATATCCGTTACCTTGGCAAGAAATGATATTGCAAAAGTTGAAGCCTTATCAGAATATTTTGGCAGAGCGTTTTATGCCGACGACAGTAAAAGACTAACAAGTAATCAGAATGGTGGCTTGTAGATTAATCTAGCGGTTATTGAGAAAGGAACTGTCTTACTATTTCTTGAACATCTCGAACCAGATAGGTCTAGTTGCTCTTACGGTACTCATCCTGTGATTATGAGAGCCCTGACGGATGTAATCACCGAACCACTGACGATTCCGGCTGAAATGTCTTCACGGAGGCCTAAACTATCAAGAGACAGGATAGATACTGTTATCGGGCAGGTTTATAGAGCAAGGAGTAGAGACTTAGTTAGCAACTATCAACCATTTAGTCTAATCACTGTAGTCATCAAACCAATGGAAAGGATTATTCAGATAGCTATTCGGAGCTGTATGATAGAGAATAGTGAGGATGCCACAGGTATTGTAGTTTGACAACACTTTGTCAGTAACACCTAGAATTGAATCGTGCCCATCCAGTGATATCAAGAGTCGGAAGCGAGGATGTTCGAGGATATATTATTATCAATATATCAAGGAGTGACTGTCTAATCCGTCTAGTGATCGCAGGAGAAGTTGAGCACGGCGTTCCCACTCGTGATCTGGTGCGGATGCATGACCGAGCGCCTTCAGCAAAGTGAGTCCATTAAAACTAATATGGTCAGCATCCAATGTTGAACACTTATAGAGCCATTGATTTCGGGGATTTATTTACCACTACATATCACTTCCCCCCTAGTGAGGTAGTGATGACCCTACGACGTGGCCAGCCAGAAGTTTAAACCCAACAACGATAATGAGGAAACAAAGTACAATGAAAATTTCGGTTCCTCGTAAACTTCATCTTTCTTTTTATCATCTTTCCCAGCCGTCCTGAAAAAGAAAAAATGTGTAAGTGCATGTCGAAATACACTCATACGCGCGTAAAGACACAAAGCGGGCGAGAAAAGGTAAATAAACTCACACAACTGCAATAGCGTAAAAGCAACTTTCAGAGAACTGCGTTGCTTGGGTTTTTTAAAGAAGCGAAATTGAATATACATATACTAAGATAAAAAAGGTTTGGGAACACGTTTATAAGTATAAGTATATTAATTTTATTATATATATTGCAAAGGAAAATTGAGATAAGGCGAAATGTTATCTAGTGTCATACGTGCAATAGTCGTTTAAATGTTCTGGAAATCTTACTCTTCTTCCAGAACGCGTTGTTTTAACTTTATTTTCAGATATTGCTGAAGTACTAACGTGCGTGTTAGCTGTCGGATGAGGTATTACAAGTTCAGGAACCGTGTCGTTTGATTGTGCCGAAGGAAAATCGACGTGGATAGGATTCCCACCTAAATACGCTGCTTTTATGCGACCAATGCTGATGCTATGGTTAGTTCCGTCCTTATAGGCTATATAGTACGTAGGTTCACGCTGAAGATCTTTGAAGAATACTTTGTATGCTGTTTCGAGAGATCGTCGATATCAGTCTTGACGTAAGAAGACATGTGTACTGTATCGTATGTCAGGCTGAACGAAAACATCAATTGATTTCAATCGAGTGGAAACAATTGTAACTGAACGCATTGCGTTTGTAAGCCTGCTCGTGTAGGAGTTTAGATCCATGTTCATTGAAGAAGACGGAGGATCCATGAATTCTCCTGGGAGTCGGAGTGTTGATCCATAAACGAGTCGTGATGCAGTGTTGTTAGTGGGACATAGATTGGATTAAAGCATGTTTCATGCATGATGGTGTTGCTGAGCGCTGATTGGCTAATTCCAAACCAATCAGCCCTGACGAATTATTGGAGAAAAATCTAGAAGCTTCTTATGTATATACTATAAATATATGAACGTTATTCAAAATCAGTGATTACTGTTCACTTACGATTGTTGTTTTGAATACAATTTCATTCCTGTTCAACGTGTTCTGATTTTGGGGCCTTGTCGAGTGTCATTGGATAAGAATACTAAGCAATAGGAATAGCTGGGTCGTTTATTAGCAAAATACAATTATAATAGTGACGACGAGGAAAAAGGAAAATTCATTCAAAATGCTTATATCAGATGACCAGCTCAGCCGAATACTACAACAACAGCAAGCACAACTTGATGCACAAATGCGGTTGTTGGAGACCCTGATGCGACAGTTTGGCATCCAAAACTCGAGTTCACATGCTGTTTCAAGTACTTCTTGTGATGCAGTTGCTAGCAGCATCCCAGAATTCATATATGATTCCGAAAGTGGAAATACCTTTCTCACGTGGTTCAAGCGTTGGGAAGATACATTTAGAATAGAATTCTGTCAACAAGATGACGCATGGAAGACTCGGTTGTTGATGCGTAAGTTGGGAAGCAATGAACAGAGTTAAATTAGGTCAACCAGAGAAATACGTGTTTTGACATTTTTGGACATATTAGCTCTTCATAATAATTGTAGTAGTTGTTGTGGCAATATTGTAAGCAAGATGACGCGTGGAAGATTCGATTGTTGATGCATAGGTTGAGAAGCAATGAATATACACGTTATGCTAATCATATATTGCCAAAGTTACCTCGAGAGATCAGTTTTGAGGAGACAGTAACGCAATTGTCAGAAATATTTGGTGAATCTTCCTCATTGTTTAGTATTCGATATCAGTGTCTGAATTTGGTGAAACGTGAAGCCGATGAATATGGTGCTCTAGCAGACGTCGTCAACAGAGAGTGTGAACGGTTCAAGTTACGCTCGTTGACAGAAGATCAATTTAAATGCCTTATATTCATCAAAGCTCTGCAGTCACCACAAGATGCTGAAATTAGAACTAAACTTCAAACTCGTTTGGATCAAGACCCAAACGTCACACTCAGGACATTGACAGATGAGTGTAAACGACTACAAAACATCAGACACGACAATCAGTTAACTGAACAGGTAAATTCTAATTTAACCTGCAGTAGTGTAAATGCTATGACTAGGTTAAAAAGTCAGAAGCCGAATAAAACTCATAACAAACCAACGGATGCCTGTTGGTTATGCGGCGATTGGCATTATGTACGGTTCTGTCCATTTAAGAAGCATAAATGTCAGGTGTGCAACAGACGTGGACATAAAGAAGGCCATTGTCCGCCGAATCGTACATCCCGGCCCAAGAAGAAGTATAAACGTCCTCCACGTGTGGTGAAATCAGCCGAGTCTAAATCTCTTTCTCTGGTAGCAGCTTTTCAAACAGACTATGACATTCGGAGAAAGTATGTTACGATCCAGATTAATGGTATAGCGGTTCGTCTTCAAATTGACATAGCATCCGATATTACTCTAGTGTCTAGAGAGACGTATAACTTGCTGGGAAAGCCGCCAATGAAGCCATCGAAAAAAACGGCTAAAAATGCATCTGGAGGCATACTAAAACTAGTTGGCTAATTACAATGTGAATTTTCCTTCAATGGAAATAACTGTAAAGGGGTATGTTATCTAACAGAACGACCAAACCTTGATATTCTTGGTCTAGATATGTTAGAAAAACTTGGAATAATGGATATACCCATCAACAGCGTGTGTAACGTGTCGTGTCCTTCATCAGACACCACTTCACATGCAAAAAAGACAGGTGAAAAGGTTCTAGAAATACGGAGTGTAGTAGCAGCGGCAATTCGAAACACTCCACTGTCATTAGATGAAGTCAGAAAAGAGACTCTTCGAGACCCTGTTCTACAAGAAGTCAAAAAGTTCCACCTAGAAGGGTGGCCCTCGAAGATCAGTTCAACAGAGCTTCAGCAGTTTTATCAGCGCAGATTATCTCTTTCAATCATCAGCGATTGTCTCATGTTTGCTGAACGTGTCATAATCCCGAAGAAGTTGCAACCAGCAGTCCTCGAACAGCCACATGCAGGACATCCTGGAACAAACCGCATGAAAGCTCTAGCACGAAGTTATGTATACTGGCCACAAATAGATACCCAACTCGAGCAGCTATCCCGTTCGTGTACAAAATGTGCATTGGCAGCAAAAGCACCACGAAAAGCAGAGTTGCAATCATGGCCGATACCGCAGTCACCGTGGCAGCGTATACTTTTAGACTTCGCTGGTCCATTCCATGGACAAACTTACCTTCTGGTAGTGGACGCATACAGCAAGTGGCCGGAAATTTTCATCATGGAACATCCAACAGCCAGCTGCACAGTTAGAAAACTGCGGTAACTATTCAGTCGTTTCGGGGCTCCAGAACAAATAGTCAGCGACAACGGCACACAGTTTACATCATCTATCTTTTCAGAATTTTGTCAGCAGAATGGAATCAGGCATATCCGAACACCTCCATTCCATCCGCAATCGAATGGCCAGGTAGAACGTTTTGTTGGTACGTTCAAAAATGCTCTAAAAAATCAAGAGGGGAGGGGGACACCGACGAGATCTTAGAGAGGTTTTTGTTTATCTACCGTTCAACACCGAACCTTCAGACAACAAATGGAGTCTCCCCAGCGGAAGCCTTACTTGGCAGAAAAATACGTACACATTTTGACAGCATTCGTCCGACTCCAGCTCTTAAGCCGCAACGAAACGTGATGATGGAGAAACAGTACAATAGTCATCCTGGGGCACAAAAACGATTGTTCAGTGTGGGTCAAAAGGTACTTGCTATGGACTATCGAGGAAAATATCCTACATGGATAGCTGGTCGGATCATGCAAAAGAAAGGAAATGTGGTTTACGAGGTGTCCGTTGGTTCAGAAATCTGGGTGCGTCATGCTAACCAACTGAAATCAACCTCGATCTCCAACAACGAAACGCAGCATAGATTACCTCTTGATGTTCTGCTAGACACCTTTGAGATCAAAACACCTGAAACAGACAGGACAGTCAAGGTGCAAACGAAGGATGATACAACGTCCTTATTACCTAGAAGGTGGACTAACCGGAAGCGCAAACCAGTAAAGCGGTTGCAGTCGGACCCTAATGTCAGGTCCTACGAATCTGCTCAAGGGAGAGGTGTTAGTGGGACATAGATTGGATTAAAGCATGTTTCATGCATGATGGTGTTGCTGAGCGCTGATTGGCTAATTCCAAACCAATCAGCCCTGACGAATTATTGGAGAAAAATCTAGAAGCTTCTTATGTATATACTATAAATATATGAACGTTATTCAAAATCAGTGATTACTGTTCACTTACGATTGTTGTTTTGAATACAATTTCATTCCTGTTCAACGTGTTCTGATTTTGGGGCCTTGTCGAGTGTCATTGGATAAGAATACTAAGCAATAGGAATAGCTGGGTCGTTTATTAGCAAAATACAATTATAATAGTGACGACGAGGAAAAAGGAAAATTCATTCAAAATGCTTATATCAGATGACCAGCTCAGCCGAATACTACAACAACAGCAAGCACAACTTGATGCACAAATGCGGTTGTTGGAGACCCTGATGCGACAGTTTGGCATCCAAAACTCGAGTTCACATGCTGTTTCAAGTACTTCTTGTGATGCAGTTGCTAGCAGCATCCCAGAATTCATATATGATTCCGAAAGTGGAAATACCTTTCTCACGTGGTTCAAGCGTTGGGAAGATACATTTAGAATAGAATTCTGTCAACAAGATGACGCATGGAAGACTCGGTTGTTGATGCGTAAGTTGGGAAGCAATGAACAGAGTTAAATTAGGTCAACCAGAGAAATACGTGTTTTGACATTTTTGGACATATTAGCTCTTCATAATAATTGTAGTAGTTGTTGTGGCAATATTGTAAGCAAGATGACGCGTGGAAGATTCGATTGTTGATGCATAGGTTGAGAAGCAATGAATATACACGTTATGCTAATCATATATTGCCAAAGTTACCTCGAGAGATCAGTTTTGAGGAGACAGTAACGCAATTGTCAGAAATATTTGGTGAATCTTCCTCATTGTTTAGTATTCGATATCAGTGTCTGAATTTGGTGAAACGTGAAGCCGATGAATATGGTGCTCTAGCAGACGTCGTCAACAGAGAGTGTGAACGGTTCAAGTTACGCTCGTTGACAGAAGATCAATTTAAATGCCTTATATTCATCAAAGCTCTGCAGTCACCACAAGATGCTGAAATTAGAACTAAACTTCAAACTCGTTTGGATCAAGACCCAAACGTCACACTCAGGACATTGACAGATGAGTGTAAACGACTACAAAACATCAGACACGACAATCAGTTAACTGAACAGGTAAATTCTAATTTAACCTGCAGTAGTGTAAATGCTATGACTAGGTTAAAAAGTCAGAAGCCGAATAAAACTCATAACAAACCAACGGATGCCTGTTGGTTATGCGGCGATTGGCATTATGTACGGTTCTGTCCATTTAAGAAGCATAAATGTCAGGTGTGCAACAGACGTGGACATAAAGAAGGCCATTGTCCGCCGAATCGTACATCCCGGCCCAAGAAGAAGTATAAACGTCCTCCACGTGTGGTGAAATCAGCCGAGTCTAAATCTCTTTCTCTGGTAGCAGCTTTTCAAACAGACTATGACATTCGGAGAAAGTATGTTACGATCCAGATTAATGGTATAGCGGTTCGTCTTCAAATTGACATAGCATCCGATATTACTCTAGTGTCTAGAGAGACGTATAACTTGCTGGGAAAGCCGCCAATGAAGCCATCGAAAAAAACGGCTAAAAATGCATCTGGAGGCATACTAAAACTAGTTGGCTAATTACAATGTGAATTTTCCTTCAATGGAAATAACTGTAAAGGGGTATGTTATCTAACAGAACGACCAAACCTTGATATTCTTGGTCTAGATATGTTAGAAAAACTTGGAATAATGGATATACCCATCAACAGCGTGTGTAACGTGTCGTGTCCTTCATCAGACACCACTTCACATGCAAAAAAGACAGGTGAAAAGGTTCTAGAAATACGGAGTGTAGTAGCAGCGGCAATTCGAAACACTCCACTGTCATTAGATGAAGTCAGAAAAGAGACTCTTCGAGACCCTGTTCTACAAGAAGTCAAAAAGTTCCACCTAGAAGGGTGGCCCTCGAAGATCAGTTCAACAGAGCTTCAGCAGTTTTATCAGCGCAGATTATCTCTTTCAATCATCAGCGATTGTCTCATGTTTGCTGAACGTGTCATAATCCCGAAGAAGTTGCAACCAGCAGTCCTCGAACAGCCACATGCAGGACATCCTGGAACAAACCGCATGAAAGCTCTAGCACGAAGTTATGTATACTGGCCACAAATAGATACCCAACTCGAGCAGCTATCCCGTTCGTGTACAAAATGTGCATTGGCAGCAAAAGCACCACGAAAAGCAGAGTTGCAATCATGGCCGATACCGCAGTCACCGTGGCAGCGTATACTTTTAGACTTCGCTGGTCCATTCCATGGACAAACTTACCTTCTGGTAGTGGACGCATACAGCAAGTGGCCGGAAATTTTCATCATGGAACATCCAACAGCCAGCTGCACAGTTAGAAAACTGCGGTAACTATTCAGTCGTTTCGGGGCTCCAGAACAAATAGTCAGCGACAACGGCACACAGTTTACATCATCTATCTTTTCAGAATTTTGTCAGCAGAATGGAATCAGGCATATCCGAACACCTCCATTCCATCCGCAATCGAATGGCCAGGTAGAACGTTTTGTTGGTACGTTCAAAAATGCTCTAAAAAATCAAGAGGGGAGGGGGACACCGACGAGATCTTAGAGAGGTTTTTGTTTATCTACCGTTCAACACCGAACCTTCAGACAACAAATGGAGTCTCCCCAGCGGAAGCCTTACTTGGCAGAAAAATACGTACACATTTTGACAGCATTCGTCCGACTCCAGCTCTTAAGCCGCAACGAAACGTGATGATGGAGAAACAGTACAATAGTCATCCTGGGGCACAAAAACGATTGTTCAGTGTGGGTCAAAAGGTACTTGCTATGGACTATCGAGGAAAATATCCTACATGGATAGCTGGTCGGATCATGCAAAAGAAAGGAAATGTGGTTTACGAGGTGTCCGTTGGTTCAGAAATCTGGGTGCGTCATGCTAACCAACTGAAATCAACCTCGATCTCCAACAACGAAACGCAGCATAGATTACCTCTTGATGTTCTGCTAGACACCTTTGAGATCAAAACACCTGAAACAGACAGGACAGTCAAGGTGCAAACGAAGGATGATACAACGTCCTTATTACCTAGAAGGTGGACTAACCGGAAGCGCAAACCAGTAAAGCGGTTGCAGTCGGACCCTAATGTCAGGTCCTACGAATCTGCTCAAGGGAGAGGTGTTAGTGGGACATAGATTGGATTAAAGCATGTTTCATGCATGATGGTGTTGCTGAGCGCTGATTGGCTAATTCCAAACCAATCAGCCCTGACGAATTATTGGAGAAAAATCTAGAAGCTTCTTATGTATATACTATAAATATATGAACGTTATTCAAAATCAGTGATTACTGTTCACTTACGATTGTTATTTTGAATACAATTTCATTCCTGTTCAACGTGTTCTGATTTTGGGGCCTTGTCGAGTGTCATTGGATAAGAATACTAAGCAATAGGAATAGCTGGGTCGTTTATTAGCAAAATACAATTATAACAAGTGTATCCAACATCGGCTTTCACTGCATTGAGGATACCTAGTAAGACGAGTGGAAGAGCGTCTGTCCACTATGAAACGTTGGTAGCTGATAGTGAAGCTTTTGGTTGTCGATAAAAACATTCTACCAACCCGTTTGCTTGTGGGTGGTAGGCTGTCGTTCGGAAGCGAGTGATTCCTAATAGTGAGGTCAGACAACGGAAACTTCCGGATTCAAACTAGCGTCCGCGGTCTGTATTGATGGTTGAAGGGCAGCCAAAATTTGCTACCCATCATTCGACGAAAGCGCGAGCCACTGTTTCAGTAGTAATGTCCTTAATAGGTACTGGTTCTGGCCATCGAGTGAAAAGGTCTACGCTGGTTAAGAGATAAGAGTATCCATTTGAATCTGGTAAGGGTCCTATCAAATCCAGATGAGTATGGCCGAAACGAGCAACAGTAGTTTTGAACGAGCCTAAGGGAAATTTGTTGTATCCAACCACCTTAGATTTCTGGCAGTTTACACAGGAGCGTGCCCACTCCCTCACGTCTTTATTCATACCATGCCAGCAAAACCGTTCTGCCATAAGTTTGATGGATGCACGAACACGCGGATGAGGAATTTTATGGAGCGTATTGAAGACGTTGCGTCGACAATGTTTCGGCGCGATTGGGCGATCCCTACCTGTAGATGTGTCACATAGTAAGGTTTCCTAACCGGTTCCTATCTGTTTTACGCACATTGTTTTCTCCAGAAATGTGTTGTGTATCTGCAGTAAACTGCGAAATGTAGTCCAGTCGTCGAGACTCGCGAGGTGAGTACTTGTCAGAAGATGAGCTTAAAGAGGACGTAAGGGAGTTTTGTGAGTTTTCTGACTTCGATAGAGTGTTGAAAATGCCGTACAGCACAATACATAGCTAGGAGTTCCCTACCGAAAGTGCTGTACTCCGATTCAGTGTCTAGCAACCGTCTCGAGAAAAATGATAAAGGTTGTCAAGAGTGGTTAACCCATTGTTGTAAAACTCCTCCGATTGCTGTGTTTGATGCATCTACTACGATACTAATGGGCGCTTGAGTGTCCTGATTTGCCAGCATTGTTGCATTTACGATAAGTTCCTCAACTGTGTAGAGTGCTTTTCTCACGGTATCGTTCACATTGATGGATTCCGCATTTCCACGGAGTTGGTCGGTTAGCGGTTTCGTGAGGGACGCGCATTTTGGTATGAACCGTCTATAAAAACTTACAAGGCCGTTAAGTGTGTAAAATGGCTTAATGGTAGTCGCTTCTAGGTAATCCGGAATGGCCGCCATTTTGCCATTTTGCTCCTAAGAGTTTGGATGCCTTGAGCATCAGTTATGTGTCCTAGGAAATCTAAGAAGTCGGTTCCGATTCGGCATTTCTAAATGTTCAGTTATGCCATACTTTCGCAGTCTTTCGAACGCAATACCCAGATTATGGAGATGAGATTCTCCGTCTGGACTTGCTATCAAACAGTCATCAACATACGCATGTACGAAGTTGAGATATCGGAAAACGTCATCGATGAGCCTTTGGACGGGCAGCATTTCTGAAACCGAATGGCATTCGCAAAAATTCGTACAGTCCAAAGACAGTGATAATAGTGGTTTTCTGAATATTGTCAGTAGCCACAGGGGTTCGGTTAAAGGCTTTAGTCAGGTCGAAAGGTAGCAATACTCTAGGAACTACAGTTTTTATAGATCTAAGTAAAGTTTTTGACTAAGCCCCCCCTCACACCTTGGTCTCAAATTATAGCCAGAAAGTTTTGAGATCCATTTTGAAATCTCAAACTGTATAGTAAACAGAAGGTTGAGTTAATGGGACTCTTGCAATAAATGAAGTGGAATCCTACACTGAATTTTTAAAATATGGATATAGTGCGTTAAATACACCGTTCGCACATTTTTCTTGACTTGTCTCTTGCAAACTCCGTCGTTCTTTCATTCCCGTTACTCCTCGGACTACTGTTTTTCTTTCTCTACTCCCCATGTTCCACTTCCATCAGTAAGAATCCTACTTCCACTTATCGATACATAGTACTATCTGTCCATACAAGTGGCACACACCACACTACCAAAGTGAGAAACTGTAAAAAGTGGAGTTCCACAAGATATAATCATCGGCCCTCGTTCTTTTATGTTTTACGCAAATGACCTACCGAATTTAGCAGAGTCATCTGTTCTACTCTCTTCATATGACATGAAGAGAGTATTTGTTCTACATATGAAGCGGATAAGCTAAAACAAGTTCATTATTGAGTGATAAAAGTAGTGAAAAGTTCCTGTTGACTATTTTGTGAGGGCAGACTGAGACTCCTTAACTCATGTCCGTTATCTTACCGCAGGTTATGGAGTAGTGGATTACTGGAGTTCTCTACCAGAACACGTAACATCAACACCTATAACCTTGACAACAGGCAATGAATCTTGTTACTTTCGCCAGAATGCAGTTCAGATGTGTTGGTCCTTCTAAAACAGCCTAAATCTTCACATTGACAGAATTTAAAATGTAGGTGTATATTGGTAAAACTGTGAAAGATATTTCAAGAATAAAGCAGAAGCTGTGAAAGACCACAAAAACAGATATAGCAAACACTTGTTTTGTAGACAATAAGGTCATTTACTCATATACCTTTGTTATGAGTCTATAATTCATGTGCATTATCCCCCTTCTTCATGTTTTATGTTTATCAGGCAACGGAATTTTACACAAACTCTGAAGGCACCCACTGTTAGAAGGTTTTATTATTACCGGTAAAAGGATAATGGAAAAAGCGTAATAATCGGGTATTCATCTAGAATACTGATATGCGACTATTAAGAACTCTACGACCATTTTAATAATAATAATAATAATTTATTCTCAAATAACAGTTTGTCATATCTGTAAAAATAGAATACGTCTACTACCGAAAAGCTAGTTCATACTTCTAAGTTCTTGTTTACATTGGTCATGTGATGTTATGATTAATATAGTATGCGACCTTGAAAAAACGTTTTTTGACAATGCGGAATAGAATTATTTTCTGTCATCAGAACGTCAAGTATAGAATAAACGTCTATAAAAATCTCGGAAATTGTTACTCAGTAGTAAGACTGACTCGTAATTTGTTATTTTTATCCGGAGAAGTTTACAAAAAACAGAAGTAGATCACATTTAAAGTGAGTTCTTTCAAACTTTGTCACAAGGGGAAAGATGATAGATGCTTTCAACAGTGGTTTAGATCTAGTGAAATATCATTGAACTCCAGCTAGACTATCCGTCAAACAGGACCATTTTTGTGTTGGAGGGCTGATCAGTGGACCCTGAACGATTTGCTGAATATCGTGGTGGTAAACGGTAAAAATCTTTGGTTATCGATTCCAAGCGTTGAGCTCAGAAGTCTGCCCCTTAGGTATATTTTACTGCTTCATTCCTTTCGTGTACAAATAAATCATTTATGTAGTTAAATGGTGTTACTTGTTCACAAGACTCGAAGATATAGCACCACCTGGTCACCATTGTAGAGTAATTTATGATAAGTGTTGATTCTATGGTGTAGATTCAACTTCTTTTAAGTGACCACACCAACACTATCCAGCTTTAACAGACCCCATTTGCAGTAGAAAAGAACAAAGTGTTCGACCATAAAAGACGGTGGACGAATTATTAATATTGATATCACCACGGAATGTTAGGTGAGCTAATCACTTTACAGCGGACTTTTTCCCTAACAGACCTCAAGATTGTGAGTAACCATCACGTTCCGCATGACGTAGCTCAACAGTTGGCGTTTAATAATGTCCATAGTTTTGGAATCTTGATTGGTTGAATTTGATGTACTCCTTCCGGCACGTATACTAAACGTTATAAATAACCCTTGTGTTAAATATTACAAATACCAGTTTACCTACCAGTGCATCTGCTGGCTGCCGAATATCTAATGAATAACTAAGTATGAGGCCCACTAATCGTGGGGCAGTGCCGGACGACATCAAGGTCAAGGATGTCGAGTGCGAACTGATCAACTGTATACTATGGATAGGCGCATGCGGCAATAGTCCAGACTTGCACTCCCATAACCCGTTAATATTATTATATCCTGCTACCCATTGGGCTTATTCATTTTGCCAGTCACAGAGGCAGTCAATTAAGCTGTTTATCACGACAGGACGGACTAGGTTGAGTATTAACCTCGAGATGTAATTCGAGCGTGAGCTAGCTGGTAACATAATTTCTGACCAACTCGAGTATACCTTGACGACTAACGTAGGTCGCCTGCTTTAGTGATCTACAGGTAGTCATCACATTTTCATTTTAATTACAATTAGACTACCAAATCCGGAAAACGCAACGCTGGTAAACAATTCCACCTGAGTTACAAATTTTCCCCATTACCTTCGTACGCATTAACTTACTTTCATGTGACTAAATGGATGATTATTTAAAATAACGCTCGGTTTTCTCCCTTACACAAATGGGACCCTAATTTGTCTTGAACGAATATCTGCACTAGATACCTTTTCAGTGTCTGTTTTACAGGACTTCAGTGCAACTGGAATCAAGAACACGTGACTGGACTAACTACAACGCGGGTATATTGATACGCTAACGACCGACAACAACAACAATAATAAGAGTCGGAAAATACAGAACACATCTAATACCTGTCAGACCATCCACTAGTCTGACTAGGCACATAAACAACCATTACTTTCTCCGTTCATATCACTATTCACACCGTTTATTTGTATTTTACCAATTACTCTAATATTTTTTGTTGTAAGTTAAACATTCCTTTCCTAGCTGAAATCATGAGTCAATTGAAGCTAGACCACCATGGAAAACCTGGAAGCACTGGACGGCCGTTTCTTACTATTGTGGGACTCCTCGAGGACACACACTGCTGAGGAGTCCCACAATGGGGAGAAACGGCCGTCCAGTGCTTCTAGGTTTTCCATGGTGGTCTAGCTTCAATTAACTCATGATTTCAACCATGAAAATGATGAAATATCCGCAAAACCCATTCTGATTATTCCCTTCCTGTCGTGTCTCAAGACTGCTCTATTCTCGTTTAGCGATAGATATGTAATGGTATTGGTCCTAACCACACAATCCTCAAAGATGAACATGAAACAACTGAGAAAATAGATATCCAACATTAAGCACGAAGAGAAGGATAGCGACGGTGAATGCGTGAATATTCAATTCAATCGGATGGCATGACTCAGCCTTGCTGGACGGTTTACTGTTTTTGTACTTAATATGTATATATTCTCACTCAAACTAGCTGTAGATATTTTATATGGACCACTCTCCCAGCGTTTTTGACATAAGACATATTTAATAGCCTTACAGACGAAGCATATTAAATTCAAAAAGTTATATGACGTCCCTTAGATACAATCGCCTTTGCCACCTGTTCGTAAATTATTATCATTATTCACAAACATCTTATGAGTACATAAGTGCTGTGAAGAAACCATTTCGGGTTTCTTCAAAAATGCAATAATACACAATTTTCAATAATGTTAGCATTACATATGCCATGTTTGAGGAAGGAGGGAAAAATGAAATATTAATAATAGAATAGTAATAATAAATCAGGTTCTGCGTAATTGGCAAGAATTTTGAATTGATTTTGAAGGAGGAAAGGAAGAAACTAAGGAAATAGAAATAAAGGAATCGCGGAATACGTAAATATCTTAACGCAGGACAAGAATAAACAACTATGTATGTATAGCAAAACGAATAATAAAAATAAAATAAAACAGAATAAATTAATAAGTAAATAACTTATTGTTGCAGTAAGATATGACGTTAGAATAAGTGTTTGTGCGAGCACAGTCATAGTTTTGAGTGATGCTATGAAAGTTTCAATCAAGTGCAAAAGATAATCAATGTGTATGAGGTGTATATACATTAGTGAAGATAAAACGAGTCTGATAAGTTGAATTCAGCGTAACACAAATTATTGTCTTAATCCAAAGCTTCGTAATCTTAAGAATAATATTTATTTAGAAGGAAAAAAAGAGAGAAAAGGAATGAGCACATAGTGAAAGGGTACAACCATGATCATAATAGTGTAATGGTTATAGACTTTTGAGATAAACGAATAATTAAAAAATAATAATAATAACAAAAATAATAGTACCAATAATAATAAACCTTTACTGCACTCGGATAAATACGTGTAGATTTATGTAACAGTATACAGAGTGAAACCGGGTATTAGTATAAACATTAGTGCAATAATAATAATAATTTAGAATGATGCTATGATAGTCACAATTAATTGCAAAGGATAATTTAAATATAAATTTCTATATGTTATATATATGTGTGTGATGAAGATAAGATGAATCTGAAAAGCTTATTTGTAACATCAAGTTTTTTGTTTGTTTTTGGTTATAGACTTTGGATGTTTAGGAATAAAATATGTTTAGAAGGACAAGAAGAGGTGAAGAGAATATCTAATGTGTCGAGAGACCAATAATGATAATAATAACAGTAATAGTTACAAATACGAACATAAGCAGACTTCATATATTAAGATGAATAAAAGTGAAATAGAATAGACATGAAAAGTTTCAAAGGTTTCACTTTGCTTTTTAGTCAGTTAGATAGGTGACGGACCTTTTTGTATATATCATTGTTAAGCACGTTGATATTCAATAGGTGACACAATCCACTTTCGGAAAGAAAATGATCAAGAAGACTTCGGAACCGAGTTATAGTTTCACTGCATCGGAGGTTCATTGGAAGTCTATTCCAAATGGTTGAGTAGCGAATAACGAAAAAATTCTGTGTGTGGGTTTTTGGAATCACTAGAATATTTTCCTTATTGCGTAGATTGTGGGACGGTATCATAGAGTATGAAGGGGTAGATAGCGAAGAGTAAGAAATACCGTTAAGAAGCCGGTAGAGAAAGATAAGGTTTAATTTGATACGCCTGATCCAGAGAGGTTCTAGTTTGAGTTGTTGACATCTTTGGTGATAGTCTTTGTTGTCAGAATACCCCAAAACAGCTTTGGTGAACCTTCTTCGAACACCTTCAATTTTAATCAGGTCATTATGCCTGCAATTACTGTAAACCAAAATACTATATTCAAGAATTGGTAAGATACATTTTCTGTATAATAATAATCTCGATTCGGTATTATTGAAATTAATCATTATGAATCCGATGAGCTTTCTAGCTTTGGATACTTGAGATGCAATGTGTTCAGAAAAGTTCAAACTGTCGCTATATCTTAAACCCAAGTCACGAACAATGCTGAGAGGTTTCAGTGTATGTTTGTGTATAGCCAGATTTAAGTTAAGGCAACGGCCAATGTTAATAAATCCACTTTTGTCAACATTAAGTGGCGAATTCCACGAAATAGTCCATTCGTACAACTTGTTTATTTCTTCTTGGATTACCGTTGAAATATAGCTTTCTTTGGTGGGAGATGAGAATGAACAAACCACTTTTAGATCATCGGCAAAAAGAAAAGGTTTACCATATTGAAAGAGGGAGCAAACGTCATTGATAAAAAGGAGAAATAGTATTGGACCAATTACACTTCCTTGTATAACCCCACTGGTTACATTCACAGGTTTGGAGTAGCAAGATCCAAAGCGGACAATTTGGCTACGTTCTTCTAAAAATGACTTGAGCCAAGATAAAAGGGGATTCTGTATTCCATATGAAGAGAGTTTTATAAGAAGAAGTTTGTGTGAGACGCTGTCGAAGGCCTTACTAAAGTCGAAGTACAGAATTATCACTGATTGACCAACATCTCTTCTCTGGGTAATTTGATCAAAAAATTCCAGGTGCGATGTGAAGCATGAGCGTTTGGTCATAAACCCGTGTTGGGATGGGCTAATCAGATTAGCCGAAAGCAAAAATGATAATAGCTGTTTGTGGATGATTTTTTCCATAGTTCTTGACAGCACGGATGTCAAATTAATTGGTCTGTAGTTAACAATATCACTGCGTGATCCGTTCTTGAATCTGGGGGTGATAAGAGATGTTTTCCATACAGATGGATAGGCCCCATATTCCATAGATAGGTTGAAAAGTTTTAAACAAAATAATGGGGATTCTCTACTACCATATTTCACAAATGATGAGGGAATCCCGTCAGGTCCACCGTCATAGGGCTTTTTCAAGGCAGTTATGGCCTGCCTGATGTTGGAGGGTACGAAATCAATTTTCGACAGATGTCTGCACGTCAGCATTGGAAATGTATTGATACAGCTTTCAGTTCTAGTGTTATAGCACTGCGAGAAATGCTGACTGAATTGTTCGCAAATAATATCGGGGTCATCAATAATTCTTCCGTTAACTATGAAGAATTTGGTCACGCCAAGAGAATTTGACTTCACACGCGAATTAAAAAGCCGAAGTATTGATAATTCTGGGTTCTTATTACCTAGAGCTTTATTTTCTATATTCATAAAATACTTGCGTTTAGATGAAGCACTTTTGTCAACTAACTTAAGTATACTCTGTAGTGTATACAAGTCATTATGCTTGTGGTAACGGTGTTTTAATTTCCTCAGCTTTCTTTTAAAAGTTTTAAAATTATTCTGGCCCCTATTGGCGTTATAAGCCACATGACTAATAATTGGAGCAGTGTAGTCGAGGCAGTGTATCAAGTTGTGGTATAGATCAGAGATCGCAATGTCAATATTATTTGTGGTAAAATAAGTTTCCCATGGTGAACAACGAATAAGACTTTCAGTCCATTTCCAGGTTTGTTGATCAAAATGTCTACTCTTGTACATCATTCCAGCTTTAGAATTCAATTGTATGGCGTCGAAAGAATGAATGATACACAATATTACTCTGTGATCACTCTTAAAAAACTCATGACTGATATGCACTGAGATAGAATCTATGTTGATTGTAAATAGTAAATCAAGTATATTATTCCTTCTAGTCGGTTGTCGGACCTGTTGGACCCATCCATAAAGTTCTAGCGTTTCAACTAACTTGTCATGTCGACCTGGTACCGGAGTCGAATCCCATGTAATATTTGGCGGATTAAAGTCACCTCCGATGATTTTAAAAGTATGCGGTTGGTGTGAAGCAATGGAAAAGATGTTTGTTAGTAATCTGCCAAACCTAGAGTCTGCATGGGGTGGTCTATATATGCATCCCACCAGTAGATAATTCTGAGATCCACAGTTTACAGCAGCCCAGGTGGAATCGTCTATAGCATCAAGGGATTTATCCTCAAATTTGCAGGCCTGAATATCCGAACGGACATAGATAAGTTTACCGCCCCCTAATCCATTACATCTATCGGTTCTAAACAATAATAATAATAATAATAATATATTTCTGCAATAGCATGTACACGCCATTTTTACAGGCATGATCTACAATTTACAACATATACTGGTTCACAGTATGCATCCCAAGCAAGCTTGTTTAGTAATTATAATCTATAAAAGTTGATAGCAGTTCATTCGTTCAGATATAATGTGTTTTCATAAGAATAGTTTCCAAAGGGGCATAGCGTCCACGTTACATACCAGATCCAATCTCGACAAAAAGTGTAATAGGGTTTCGGTAGTGCTAAGTATTTATGTAATGCAGCTTTTTAAGTTTATTGTTGTTATAAAGTAGGCTTGTGGAGCGCCTGGTTCGAGCTATGACCTTGGGAAAGCGCGTTCGTCGAGCTTGTTCCAGATGTCCGAAGTTACATAGCTTCACCCTCAGAGCAAGATTCTGAAGAGAGAAAAAAAAAGAGAAACCGAGGAGCAGCAAGGCATTTGGATATGAACGATAACCAATGCTTAACATTTATTAGTGGAACAGATGGAGGTATGATAAATTATTAGATTAAATTGATACTAGCTCATGTTGCAAGAGTGAACTGCGATTAGGGGCTCCAGAGGGGAGAATGCAGTAATAAAGAACAATGAGTTGTGATATTTATCAAGGTGGAGTAGGTTCCAATGAAGGAGGGAAGTCAAGGTTGGAATGAGGAAGAACAGAGAGTGCATATAGAGAGTAGAGTGTTGAGTAAAATAGCAACCATATCCTTTACAGTCAGTTTTTTTTCATTATCCGATGCCTGCCGCACAGTTTTCATGTAAAAGTCCGAGTTAGCATGTTAAAGGTTGTCTTAGTAGAATAGTTAATCCAGCACAAAAATTAGAAACATGAGTCTGAATGGTGAGTGTAGGAGAACAATCTCAACATCACAGATCTATTGACTTGTTCTCATCCATAAACAGCCTGATACAAACAAAATGTTCTGCCCCACAAACACGGGTGGATTGAAATCATCGCCCTCACCATCAGTGCTTGCTGGTCAGTAACTCCACCCTCCCTCCTTTTGTGATGTTAGGCTCATTTACGCTTATTTTTTGGATACATATCATACCTCACACAATGCTCTGTGTTTCACATCCTGTTGGAAAACACTATTTCTATAAGTACCATGTTACAAGCTTATCAGACAGTTACAAATTATGGACTGTGGGTAAGGCTTCGATGCAATGTTTTTATTGACTATATAGTAAAGTGTAGGTTACGAATCAGAGTATAGGCATTAGGAAGGGTATAGTGTAGGATATTTGTTTACCATAGTAGGCGGAAAAGTGGAGATTAAGATTGGTTACAGATAAGGTAAGATAACGAGTGGTGAAATAATATTAATGGCAAGGCAACATAGTGTACAGATGAGTAAAAAGCTGATAAATAGACAAGAAGTAACTCACACTAAATTCGCGCTGAGGTTGTTTTGTTCTATGCTAACCGGTTGATGGGTGACAGATTCTGTGGTTGTACGACCACTGGCAGTAGGCAGTCGATTGTGCGTTTCTTCTGATGTTTTAGGGTATTTATGAGCGTCGTTTAGCGACCGAGTATTGATAGGTTCAGTGAGTTGCCTGTCTACTTCAATTGAAAAGAATTAGTGAGGGGAAAGTATCTAATACAACTACAAGGTAGGGAAATAAGGCGATTCAGCCTATATATGTAGAGAGCCTATGATGTCTGTGTGGGACGTGGATGTGTTCGTTTGCACCAGATCTATGCAGGTGAGGGGTTGATTAATGAGTCTTGTAAACGTATGTAATTTGTCTGCCATGCGTACTTCAGAAGGCAGACTGTTCCATATCAATGCGTACTTGATAAGGAAGAAGTTTTCACGTGTTTTTGATCTGTGTTTTTCAATTTTGACTGTGGATACTTTGTCTCGAAGGTTGTATCCATGTGAGTCTTGGTAGAGAGCTATATTACATGTGGAATAAGTAAGGTTTTGAAGGAGTTTGGAATAAATAATTAAGTTAGACCTAAGCCT
>NC_031495.1:20071625-20167440 GCF_000237925.1 Schistosoma mansoni
TTAAGTATTTTGCGAGTGAAGTCTCCGCTGTATCCCTCCCACCTTAAAGTATATCAGATAGGCGTAGGTTGGAAAATAAGAACGAGCAGTATTCGACGATGGTTCTTACGCAGGCTTTATACAGGATGATTTTAGTTTCGTTTTGAAAGAAATTACGAAGGATGAAGCCAAGCAATCTCCGCATTTGAGATCCTATAGTTGAGATATGTTCAGAGAAGTTAAGACTGTCAGAGTAATGTACCCCAAGGTCAGTTACTGATGTCAGTCTGAGCAGTGGGTTTTTGTTAAGTGCTAGTTTTAGTTTGAGTGACGTGTTTCCAATACATAGCCAACCACATTTCTCTGTGTTGAGCTCTAGCCCCCAGCGTTTGCACCAGTCGTCTACTTTGTTGAGTTCATGTTGGATCGTTTGCATAGTACTTCGTACATCACCAATGTCAGTTTTATAGATGACTTTTAAGTCATCAGCGTAAAGGTAGGTCTTACCTGTGGTAAAGCACTTGCATATATTGTTGATATAAATTATAAACAGCAATGGACCCAAGACACTACCCTGCACAACACCACTGGTTATTGGTCGAGGTGTAGATGTTGTAGAGTTAATTTTGGTTATTTGGTATCTGTTTGTGAGGAAAGACTTAATCCATTGCAATAGGGGGTTTATAATTCCAACTGACTGGAGTAACATAGTTATCTATATGCAGGGAATGATCGGATATAGATGAATTGCACCACGTTTCCGTAATAAGTACAATAGTTGGATTTACAAGGAATGAAAGGGTTTTTAGGTGAGTAATTTTATTGGGCAGAGAGCAGGCATTGAACGAAAGAATAAGATATTGAGAATTACCATGGTGAAGCAGGTTAGAGTATAAATCACAATTAGTATTTTCATGAATACTCATAGGATTAGCTAAGAAGAGAGTTGTGTTGCAATCGGAAATGGATTCAACAACTTTGTCATCATTTGAAGTATGTTTACTGTTGCCGGCAGAAAAGCCGGCGGAAGTACAAAAAATGTCTTCTCACTATTATTGGATATAACATTTGGTAAAGGAATAGTATACATATTTGGAGCCGGGCCAAGAAGGCTATCAGGTCTATGTGTGCGACCAAGTGGTCGTTTACAATTTAGATTGCTATTTATACCTGACGTATAGGGAACATGTTCTAAACGCCTATTTCCAAGGTTTGTGGTTGATTTTGGCTCCTTCATAATTTGAAGAGGGTCGTGTGTTGTTAAAAATGCTTGAGATGGATTGCAAGGTTCGAGTATATCGACGTTAAGCATGTGGTCAGGCAGATAATTTTTATGACCAGTTTTTCCGTTATCCGTTGCACAGTCACTGTAACTGGTTGTTGCACTAACAGCGATTTGGACTGTGTTATCACATTCGTAATCAGTACAACTACTTAGGGTTGAATCTAAGTCAACATTCTTAAAAGGATGGGCATCACCTACATTGGGACTACTTTCTTTTGGGTTTTGAACTTTTGGAGATTCAGGAGAGTTTTTCGGTGGTTGCATATTCGTAAAGTTAGATGTCTGCTTAGGATCGGACTTAATTTTATGACCTTTAGGATTATGATACGCTTGGGTGTTTGATGCTGGTAGTGTGTAGTTATCTCGACCTGCTTTTCGTTGGCATGGTGTTCTATCTGGTAGAATCTTAATATCCTTGAAAATCTGTTTCTGTTTCAATGAATTGGAGGAATTTAAAAACTCACTAGAGTCTACAGATGAGTTGAATTTGAACAAGATCGGTGAGTGCATATCAAGGTGGCTTCTTTTTAATCTTGTGCATACATATGGTACGTGTGTCATATTGCTGGCTCTAAGCAGACTAATTTCCATATTTTTAAGGGCATGTGAGTCCGGTATATTAAACACAATTGCATTGCTAGATCACCTTATTCTTTCAAATGCCTCTGATGCAACACGATCTAGGAAGTCATTTATGTCATTCATTTGATCTGGAGTCTCTGTGAGGTTAGGGTTGATGAGATACTTGAGGGGATTGAGAATGTTCATGTCAATTTGCAGTCTTTTTATATCATTCGCATGGTCGCAGTTGTAATTATCATCATTGTTTACCAACAGAGTCTTCAACACGTCTGGAATGGAGACAACTGGTAAAAGCTTGTCTGCTTCCGGATGAACGGAGTAGCTCGTCTCGCTGAAACTGTCAGTAGCAATTTTAGATTGTGTAGTTTTCCTACGTTTGGCTGGACGCCTACAAGCAGGGGCCTTTAATTTCTTTTGTTGCATGATAAGAAAGTGACGTATAGCAGATGGATTGAACAAAATTTTGGAAGGAAAAAAAATCAATGCCAATGAGTGAAGTCTAGTAATCAAAACCTATGCTTAACACAAGGGTGAATGTATCGTGAGGACCGGTGAAAGTGTCGAAAAACAATGGATAAGAATAGCAGGAAGATATTAACGGTGACAAAATATACTGTCATAAAAAATAAATGAATAAACGTATGACAGACTCACCGAATTGAACAGGTGATTCCGGGAATTATGTGAGTTATATTATCCAAATACGATTTTGATGGAAGTATATGGAATAGTGAGTACAGTGCTTTGTCATACACGATTATATATATTTCTAGATATTAGGTAGAGATCCGAATAGATCCTGTAAATACATAAAGTACGTGTGTTGTAGCATCAAAACACGATATAATGAACAGAATACAAATATGAAATTATATTCCTCGCCGAATATGATTATATACGGTTTTTGGAATGATAGAGGAAGGTTATATCGTATAGCCAAAGTGAATATACAATTATTTGATTGTGAGTTATTGTATGAATATGATCATATATACCATCAATAAGTTTAAATTAAGATCTTATAGTATAGCATACAATTTGCAGCCTAAACGTGAACAGATCAGAATTAAGTTATCTTCCGTAATCCCAAGAAAAGATAATCCATCCAGCTCAGTGAGAATCCTAGAAAAAGAAAAACTGTAGGCCACGGCCAAAAAGTAACGTCCTCAGGCTAAATGTCACCAGGCTAACTAGAGTAACTTCTTATGGGAAGTTCGTAAAATTGATGAAACCATCAACAAAATTGGCTAACAAATTGACTTATAATTATGGTTCAATGATTTAGTTTCCTCGTTATCTTCATTCGCTACAGGTGACTACAGTATATTTCTCTATCAGTTCCTGATTCAGTCAATATCTTAAAACCTTTTCAGTCTCAGTGGAGGTTTAAAGGTACAACCATGCTTTGCAAATTATCATTATAAGTAGTCGAGCAAGTCTGAAGATAGTGTCGAATTTCCCCCAACACTAAGTTTCAAGCTATTATCGTAGACATGAGTCGAGAGTGTACTCCCCTTGGTTACAACTTATGTTCCCCCTGATAGTCACATGAGCATTACTCATTGTCTGCCATCCTGTAAAGGTTTATTTGGCATGAAGCATCGTACAACACCACAGCGCCTATGTTTATGGCACATAGGCTTGGTTGATTTCAGCAATTCTTAACCACTTTATTTGTAATTAGTCGTTTTATACCTTATGTCAAACATAATGCTTGCAACTAACTTCTATGCACCATCAGCCGGTAGATATGAGTATAAATAACATTTAGTCTAGAGCATGTTTCTGACGAATACACCCATGTTTAACCAATTACTGTCAGCTATCTCTCCAAAATTCACATAATTATAACTTTTCACGCATTGAAATAATTTTTGATAACAATTAATATGTATTAGTAGTTTTAATAAATCATATCACGGTCAAACAATGACAAAATCGAGAAAATCTCTCTGTAACTAAATAAATCTTGTCAAACTTCACAAACTAACTGAAATTTTAGTCAAAATTCCTCTTCTCCACGAGCACACTTTTTTTCATTTAGCCTACTAATGCAAATGCATTTGGAAATCAACTCATACGGACAATATACCGGCATAAACGTCAACTGACTTTCTAATTTGAACGGAAGGTAATAATGATATCAAAACCGACACAACATTGATTGTTTTTCTATTTCTAAACACGAAATACTTATACTCCCCATGGGTTAAGCCATTGACCAACGGTTATCACTAGGCATCTTACTACGACTTATTAAAATATTTCTTAATTACTGTAATTCCGCTTTGTTTAACTCCTAAATAATCTGAATGTAGATTTCCACTTTGCGCGTGTTAAGAATTGAACCAAACCTTTTGAAACTGTGACATGTATTGGTAAGCAGAGATGGATAGTGGCTAGCAGTGGAATCCAGGACGTGCGTTTCGTCCTATTTGGGACTCGTCAGCTGGATGTACCTGCATCTCAGAGTTGATGTTCACTCTGGGGTTCGAACACAGTACCCCCGCTTCAAACGCCATCACATTATCCACTCGGCCACTGAGTCCTGATAGCCACTTGCTTGTGCGATGGGGTGAAGTTTAAATTTATTTAGTATCCATCTCTGCTTACCATGCTTGTGAAACAAGGCTATATTGAGGCAATACGCACAGTATGTACATATGCCAATTAGAGACTGACCAGTTGCAGTCCTAACAAATCGATGGGAAGATTCAAACAAACAATACTGAATGAATGTAACATGTATTTCCCGAACAGTTGCTGCCGCCTTATTTTTGATTTATGTTTCAGCTTATCGATCCTGGGGGACCCTTATTATTCTTTTGGTACCTCTGGCGCACAACAATTCCAATCTATGTGGTATTGAACCAATGTCACGTTGATTCCTTTGGGAGGGTATCGTAGTGGTAATGGTCCTAAACACACAATCCTCAGAGCTGAACATGAGATAACTGAGGAAATAGATATCCAACATTTGACACGAAGAGAAGGTCAACAATGGTGAACGCGGAAATATTCAGTTCAACTGAGTTAAATCAGATGGCGTGGTTTAGCCTTGAAGACGTGGTCATTCCGTATAACTTGTCCTAACTCATATTAAATATATTAATCTATCTTCAACCTAAATGTGTTCGTTACAAAAGCTAAACGTTATCTCGGTGATTGTTACGATCAGACTTGCCAGAATAGACGATGATGTGAATTCCACGTAAGACCTTATAGATTGGTCAGACACATCATGACATCTACAATTTTAGAATTTGTCCTATTATCATTATAATACTGATAATGAAGTTGACCACAATTCTACAACCATAAGTAGTTATTAAAAGACTTACAACAGTGTTAAATAGGATTGACACCTATTTCTTGTCAGCACCAATTGTGACATGCGTAATTGTCTTCCTTTATAACATACATAGAAATATTTCAATTACGGCAAACATTTGAGGCCACTAATGATGACCAGGGTTGCTCAACGTCGCATATAAGATACGCATGTAATGCTTAACAAAAATTCATCACAGAATCTCATCATGAACACTAAATAGCAAGTAGTAATCGGCACTGTTTAACATGATCAATCATATTTGAGAGTTATTTAGAATTCGTCCGAAAATTTAACAATTATCTACTGGAGAACTGATTAATATCATGTTTTTGCTGTTTCTAGTTCTAGTTGGCTTGAATGACCAGATTAAAGTTAACTGAACATTCTAGCAGATACAGAACAACTATTGAATCAGAATCTTCTTAATAGTGATAAAAAGTGAGTAGCAAGAGAATTATAATGGGCTAGTATAAGCATGAAAATACATTAACTCAGCTTATATTCCTAAACGTACAGAAAGGATGTGCTAGTAGAACACAGACACATATATATGAGAAATATGAGTCACCAGGAGAGTGAGTGCTTTCAAGTTCAAACACATATCCACAACTACGGTAATTTTGGAAAAATAAATCCACGGAATGTCAGATATAGATCCAAAATGTTCGTATATAATTGACAGGGAATATCATGTGTGACTTGAGCCGAAATGTGACAAGGGACTTCTATTAAACAGAGAATGACAGTCAAAATGTCAGAAGCAGGTGTGTATGCGAACACGTGTATTTAGCGAACGGGAGTCAGTAAGATATGCGAAAAGTAAAAAGGAATAATGGAAGTCAGCCTACACAAAATCTTTTAGTCAATATAGTCTTTGCGTACAATGAGTTGAATTAAGAAAAATTACAAATGATGAAAAAAATTGTTTACAATCATCCCTACAGAATGCATGACATAAATTGAAGTGAACGGTAAAAAATTCAGTAAATGGACTAGAAATAATGATAACCAAAAACATTTGACATGTCACATGTACACGAAAATGCCCAAGTTTACTTATGTAGTCGTCGTGTGAACATACAGATAAATAAATTTCACGCCAAAATCCAACATTCACAATCTTTTGTCAGACTTATTTGCCCATAAACTATAGCCTTGACGTATTTGGCTAGTATAAGGTCTATTTTTCCAAGAAAACACCAAATACAAGTATCAGCCATGGCAGATATAAGTGTATGAATGAAATAATCTGATCTGTAGACAAAATGTATCAGTCTGACGGTTCAAAGAACTTCTAGGTAGTTAATTCTGTCAGTCAATAGTGAACACTATGACAGCTTGCATTCAAGGGTTTATTAGTCATATTGCCGTTGTTTTACTAACTGTGCCACAACAAACACGACCTTGAGTTATTTCAAAAGTGACCTTGTCGAGCGACGTTTGAGGACAGTCTCACTGGTTAGGTTTGAGGGTTAGGGTTAGGAATCCGGGTAAGAAATCGGGGCTGATTATCATTGTAAACTGACATCGTTTATAATTCAGAAATATCTGATAGGCACATGGATGGATTCATTTCACATCAAAATCAAGGGGTGCCATTCTGAATCTGGTTTTTCTATATACTGTATATATACTCTATATATAATGTGGGTCCACCAGTTTTTCTCTTTAGGAATACAAGTTTTAATTCTTGGGAGATTTCCTGAGACAAACATTGACGTGATATCATAAAACTGGTTTGAGCTCTTGAATAACTTATTATGAACGCAACTTTGCTATATCTGTTTGCGTAAGCCTTCACTTAGCAACAAGTTATAATTCTGTAAATAACCACACAAATTCTTTTTAATGGTATAAGAAGTACATATATATTGTTTGGTTTCGCAGTGTGTATCTGGACTCTTGGGAATATATTCCCGAATGTTGTTATGATCGTGTTACATGGCAAATGACTATTCCTCGATAGTTGTCGATCAGTTTAAAAAGGAAAACTCATGCTTACTCATTATAAGCTTTTGAATTGCTCTTTAGTTTCTGCATAATATTCTTTGGGTCACTTATGTAAATAACAAATCATAGCTGGCTTGAACCGTTAATCAAACGGTTCCAAAAGTTGTATTGTTTGGTATCAAAAAGCATAAACTTTTACTATAGAGAAAAACTTGCCTGAGTACTACAATTGTCCAAAAGCTGGTTTGTATGTCGGTAATTTACTTCAGTTGACAGTTTACTCGTATGTTCTGATGTGCAGTTAGACCGAGGTGTTATATAAACTAATTAAAGAAACCTCACTTTTTGACTCCTTCCTCAAGTGACATGCAGTCTGTCTAATCCTTGTCACTACTTTTTCATGATGCTAGTTGCTCACTACTGTTAATTCAGACTGCCGTAGTATGAGTTTTTTCTAGTTTCTCATTTATTCTATTTTAGATAAAGCTGCTACTAGTTTGTTTAATAGTGCGACCCAGACAATAAGCAGCGGGTTGTAAGTGTATCTCAACCAAAGATGTTTCTTAAAATAAGTATTATCAGCTCTCAGTACAGTTACGACTTGTTTTTACACTTGGATTTGAACTTTTTATTTACGTCCGTTTGTTCTAAAATCTAGTATGCGCGCTCTCTGTAGTCAGACGGAATAACAGATAAGTGGGTTTTCGCAAATAATATAATATTTCCTTTCCTAGTTGCTTACTTGAATTCTTCTACTGTATAAACGACTTATAATGTCTATTTGTTTTGTAAAACAGATATTATGAAAATATAGCCATCGTCGGCCTATTTGTTTGACTTTTGTTATTGAAACTAGTCGATACATTTATGCATTCAAATAAATTTTGTCGTAGTCAGTAAGCTAATCCATGCAACCTTCAATACTGAGGAATGTACAAACCTTATCATGGAAACCTTTCTGCCAGCTACCGCTTCCAGTCCGCAAGTGCTCTACTAAGCATCTATTATTTTTAACTGAAAATTCTATACAGGTAAGTAACAGCCCAAATATTCATTTAGTTACCCACCATTCTGTCGTCAGCGACTAAAACAAATCGAAGCAAAGGGATTTCTTATGAGAATCCTAGTGGATAGTGGAGGATGTTCGGGATTCCAGTATAAATTTCAACTTGTAGATAAAATTCAAGAAACCGACAAGTATGTTTTATAATTCTAGAAGGCTTATCTGATTGGATTTAAGAGTAGTCAAACAAGATGGCGTCGTTGTAGTTGTTGACGATGTCTCGCTCGAATTTATCAAGGGTTCAACAATCGATTATGAAGATGAATTGATTCGATCTGGTTTCTGTGTTGTTGACAATCCACAAGTTGACAAAAGTTGCTCTTGCGGTGTTTCATTCAGTACTAAACTTGACTAACTAAACTGTTTTCTTAATTAATCAACGTTTTTGTCTAGTACTTGTAAATTGTTCCGAATATAGTAACTACCTACTACCTTGAGGAGTTTTACATTTTAAATAAAATTTAACGTTTATTTAGGAGTGAATTGTTCTCATGCAAGATTCTTTCTTTTTCTAGTATAATTGAACTATCCAGCCTGGATTCAGTTCTTTTCGCTAGACAGAAATTATGAATCCACCTATAGAAAATAAATTGATAATAAAAGAATGCACTAAGAATGATACAGATTGTGAATTTACAAACACTATCGTACTAAGTAATGGTTTATATTTGGAAGAAGCTTTTGAATGCACTAATTCTTTGTTTTCAAAACTCAAGTCTCCTGAACCAATTGGAGATATTACAGAAAACACTGGTGGTTATAGAGATCCTACTGATGCTTCAGTTATAAGTAACACTGAACCAAAAGATTCTAGCTTCTTGTCACCTGAGTTTTGTACAAATTTACTAGACATACAAAACTCTGACAAGGTTAATAACTCTTTTCAAACTGGTGCAGAATCAGAAAAAGAATTATTTTTCGAGGCCATGACTAATCAGAGTGATTCAGAAAATAAACAGGATAGTTTTGAAATGAATGAATGCACTAATGTACAGGCTGAAGAATCAGAAAATATTATGGTTCTTGAACGTGAAAAAGTAAACTGGATGTATTCGTCTCCAAAAGTGATTGCCTATGCTGATTCTGAGTTTCAACTGTCGGGAAAATTGCCTTTACTTAATAATTACCTTCGAGGTTGTTCATGGTATGCTTGAAATTCTTAATATTTTTAAAATTATCTACTCTTTGAGCATTCTAGTTTATTGTCAGAAAAATTCTTTTTACTTATGAAAATAAGTTTTATATTACATCAGAGCTGTTGAGACTACTTCCTATACAATGAGAGTGCATATGTTATTGGATAATCTTTTCATTCAAAGCCTACATCTTGATTTTTCCTTCATATGTTAATTTTTAGAACAATTTAATCGAAATGTTGGTCATTTATATAATTCAATCTCACTATCTGAAACTGTCACTTTTTAATCGCTATTTTGATTGGTTTCTCTTGAACTTACCAAATTAGTTAAGATGAAGACTTAAAAGAAGAAAATGTGATGTTTCCCTAAGCTATTACGCAAGATCAAATTCGGGAGGTCCCGAAGACATACATAATTAAATGAGTTGACAATAACAATAATTTTTAAGGGCATCAAATTAAGTTTATAGAAGGTGACTTAATGTTCAGTGCTATTTAGTGCTACAGTTACAGACTATGCCAAGATAGAAATCTAGTGTGAAGTGTTATTCTCTGTACTACCGTCATATCTTGTTTAAGTCTACAGATTAATTTTTGAGGTTCATCTAGAAACTTCTCTGTTCCTTAACAGTGTTTTAACTGTTTACCACATTTCCTCGTTAAACAGAGTAAGAGAACTTATGTGGTCTCAGAGATTGCTTTGATAATTCGATGTAGTGGGATGGCTAAAAATTAGCGTCATTATCAGTAATTGTGTCCTTACGTTTATTCTTGGCATAGTTTGTTTCGTGTTTGAACTTATTCATTCTGATGTAGTAATCTTCTTTAATTAAGTGTGCTCGGCATATTGCTGAAATATCCTAATAAATAGTTGCATACGATCGTGTAAGCTCGGATTTTAACGCTACTGTAACTCCTTCTCGACGGTTCTTTCTGCTAAGTAGTTCTTATCACAAATGAATAGTAACGTTTTTCGACTGTTTAAATCATGGTTCAACCTCGGGTCATTGATTTACAAAAGTTTCGGGTTAGTCGAATGTTAAATCATGTGACACTTAGTGTAAACTTACATATTTCTGATGGTTTTTAGTATTTTAAATGCGTACAGAATGCTTTTTTCAGGAAACATACGTAGTTTTCCAGAATGAACATGTGGTTAACTTCAATATTTTTAACAAGGGATTTTTCTAAGGCAATCAAGCTGCAGGTTGGGGACTTATGCTTCGTTCAAAGATTAAGACTCATTTATTGAAATATGAACTCAAGATTTGGTAAAGGTGTGCACCGACGCAAGTGTCAAATCAGCACAGACGGAACCAATGAGATGAATATCAAAGGACTCTTAACAGTAGGGTTATCGGTGATGTTACAAATTATGAACGTCGAGAGTATTGTTCGACTAAAAGGTATGAAATAAGGCAGTAAGTAGTAGGAACTAACATTTAAAATCGCGATCCTGGGGAAGATGATGAGTACATGCGCGCTCTTATGATCAATTCAGGGTCAAGTTACCCAACATTTTTAACTATCGATGCTGTTGTTGTGCTGTTCCGGGTCATATAGTCTTCATCTACCAACACGGCTCGCATCATTCACTAAATTTGCGAAATAATGCTACGTTTTGGTTTAGGGGCCCCTGGTTTTCTCCCAACCTACTCCGCTAACTAGCTTTCCGGTAGTCGGTGACTGAGCGTATATAACGCATGTCCTATCCACTTCGATCGATATTCACAGTCTAAGAAATTGATTCTCCCATCTTTATTGTACTCAACAACTAAATTGGGACTGTTCATCCGGCTGTTCTACTATGCTTTTAATAAATCTGTGGTCAAATATTAGTAACTTTAAGTTTAAAAATCACATTTAAAAGTTGATCTCATCCGTTGCAAAAGATAACATCTTTCTAAAGGTTTGATTCTGATTATGAGCGTGTTGGTATAAGCGTACCCGTGGAGCCTAATAAAAGCATAAAAGTCATAACGTTTTCACCGACTTCCTACTACCTTGTCAATATGTTGACAGTCTGTCATTGTTACTCATTCATAATGTAAATAATAGTATATGAATTTGTTTATTATTAAAATTTTTTAGGTCTCCAGATGGTTCTTGTATTCTGACAAACAGTCACGATAATATTCTTCGTCTTTTCAATCTCCCCTCCTCAGTTTTGGAAAATAACAGTTCAGAACTCTCCTATTCTGAACCAGAAGAAATGGTATGTTTTATTTGTTTATTGTTTTTAATACACTTAATTTTGGTTTGATGTTTAGTCACTAAAATTTTCAAATTAGGTATCTAATAAAGTAATTAATCCTGGCAGCGACATTCCATTTATTGGCTGGGCGTGGTGGCATGCGCCTGTAATCTAGCTACTTGGAGGCCAGGGTGCGGGATGGATTGCCCCCAAATGCCCTGGTACGGCCGAGAGTGGAGAGAGTCCGCTCTCCCTCTCGAAATACTCTCACATGGCCAGCGAATATATAGCCTCTGCCAGGGAAGTCCTACTCACTGCCTTCTCGTGGCGGGGGTGTTGTTTACGAAATTGAGAGGACGAAAAGCGAATGTCCGGCGCTTTAACCGGGTTGGTGGACAAGGCGAGTCCACCTAGGGGAGTTGGAAAACCCTGATTCCAAACCAATGGTGCACATGGGCTCCAGTATCCTGAGGGAACAAATTGCGTACGAATCAATCGTTGATCACCGGCTACCATGGGACTGCATCTCCTCACGATGCTCCACTGCCTTGTGGGTTAGACCTTTAGGTCAAAGGCTCCGGGTGTGGGTCCCTAAGGAAACCACCTGCTTCAGTTTGGGCACCTGGGCAGTATCACAGCCCTCAAGCAAATCGAATGAGATTTGTAGGGCGCATATGTATCCGGTGCTTCCTTGTACCAATATTTGTGTGTTTAAATAAATAATAAATAATAATTAACGTTTTGTTATTTTTGGTTCTTATTAAGACTCAATGGTTTTGGCATTTAACTTTTAACTATAATAGACTTATTTGATGTAATCAAACTTGAATATTTTGGCAGCATTGGTTGCTTTTATACTGAATGAATACTGTCGACAATCAAGCTCATACTCTTGTTTCTGATTTCTACTTGTATTATTTTTCAATCATGATGTTCAATAATATTAGCTCACTGATTTTATTGTCATAGAAATAGTATACACTTATTGTACGTAGTGTAAAAAACGTAACTTGCGCAACCGTTCACAAGTATATATTGTTCATCCTAAGATTACAACTGCAATGTTTTGTTGACATACTAATTTAATGGAGATTTGCCAGTCATTTATAAAGCATTTTTGTATATTTACAGAGTTTTATTCTTCATTATGAACTAATTTTTGTGTAGTGCGAAATCGGTAAAATACCGATTCTAACTTATTTATCAGGTTGTAAGTTCAAGCGTCGGAAAATCCTAAATGTTACTGAGCTTTCAAATATATTCTCATCTCAAAAAATACTTGTCAGATTTTAACGTAAGATTAGTTATCAAAATTGAGCAAAAGCATTGAGGATGATGACTGGTCCAAATGTTAACTCAAACCTGTTACCTTGCCTATTCTGAATTCACTATGTATTTTTTACACGCAAGGTTACGTTTATAACTTAGTACACAAACCTTCCTGATTATTATTATTATTATTATTATTATTATTATTATTGAATTGTACTTCATTCTCTGCCACTTTTTATGCCTTAATTACTGTTCATGATTTACACTACTTCTCAAGTAGAGTTGATATTAGAGATACTGACAGAAACATATTGTAGTTGGTATGATCACCTGAAAATGTGACCTACATGTCATACACTATACTTCATCCAAATGGTTCCACACTAGTTGTCTACACTGAATAGGAACAAAGTTTAGCACTTCGCATCAATCTGTCTGAGTGGGGGATACTAAACTACATCAGACTATAAATATAGACAAAATA
Organism: Schistosoma mansoni; assembly: GCF_000237925.1. Lineage (NCBI taxonomy): Eukaryota > Metazoa > Platyhelminthes > Trematoda > Strigeidida > Schistosomatidae > Schistosoma > Schistosoma mansoni. The sequence goes on from NC_031495.1 coordinate 20,084,907, forward strand.
AAAAGGGTCCAGGTTTTCATTTACGACTCTTCTTAAATTATTTGTGCTGTTAATATGATAATTAATCATCTATTTCAAGTTTTGATGTAAAGACGTGAAGAAAAAAGACAAGTCAGTTGTTGGGGTAGTATGTCTTCATTGGTTGGGGGGTTTGTTTAACCACTGTCTATCCTAATATATATTACTAACAAGGATAGGAGTTTTTAAGTATGAGACGTGTAGAGAACCAGTTTTCAGTGAATTTATCGAAATAATAAAACACTATCAGAGGATTTATGTTGCCGAACTGGAAATCAGTTGCAATCATTTTTTTCTTGTTTAAACACTGAAAAAATATATATTGATACAATTTCACTGTGAAAGTGAAACAAATTGGACTGATATTATCATATGTGTGGTTTGATGTAAAAATCAATTCAGGTAAAAACTTAGTAATGTTATTGTTTTCAGAAATCTGTTCTCGTGATGCGTGAAAAAGAATTGATCTACGACTACTGTTGGTATCCATTAATGTGCTCTGTTGATCCAATTAGTTGTTGGTAAGCTTTCTCGATCATTCTTAATATCACTTATCTGTTTCGTATATGAATTATGCAAAGTTTTATTCGTAATTTTGTTCAGCTAACATTAATTGGGAGTCAAAGATTGTTACTTCGAACAAGATTTATGCTTTCATCACCTTTCAGTTATTTTCTACTGTAAAAATAAATATCCAATGATGTTTTACGTCAGTCAGTCAACTACAACGTAGGGCTAGGCACATATATGCATCGGTCCAAGTTGCCATACCTCATTGGCACAACAAGATTAACACCAAATTCATGGTAGTTAATATAATGGTGGTAATATATAAAAGAAAGATTGTATAAATGGAATTAGTACAGGAAGAAAGAAAGATATGAAACAATTTTAATCTCACAGTTTACGGGAAGACAGAGAGTGTATACATTTATGCCATTGTGATCGATTCTGAGCCATGTTACACAGAGTCTCCAACCATGGGTTACGATAGGGTTTACATCACTTGATTTAGGTATTAGATAAATGAGTTAATGTTTCTTCCTTCTTGTTTATCTGATTTAATTCTCCCTATCTTGAAGAAGTGTTTAAGTTTAATGTGTTATGATACTGGGTTTCACAGCAAAGATAGGCTAACATACAGAATAGTGACAAACACCGGATATTATAAGTATTCTTCATTCAGGTTGATGTAAAATAGTACGAAAATCAATAATAAATCTTCAAAAAAGGTTGTTAAACCATGATTCAGGATATGACTTGTATGAGAAAAGATAGTTATAGTGTCAGATTCACCGGAATAACTCTCCTGAGGTAGATTGAAGTCAGAAGACTGTCTTAGGTTCTCGGAATGTTTATATATAAATATATATAAATAAATGGTTTTACATTAAATAATAGTTAGCTTAGGTTGGAATTCACAATGGCAAAGTCGACAACAGCTATCACGTTTCAGCTCAGATATGGACAAAAATGAGCAGCTTAATATCGCGGACTGATAAAAAGATATACTAACTAATGGAACTGTCAGTCTAAGGTTAACTAATGAAATGCAAGAAAGAAAGTTGTACAATAAAAATCAGTTACTTATAAGTAATATCGTAATAACACTCACATTTCATAACATGTAATAACCAATTTTTATAATTGTTTGACTGGCACTTATTATATAAGCTTCCTCTTACAAGACCTGAAATAATGCCTTGTATATATGATTGTAAACCTTGATATATTGATTAAGTGGAGAACGCGTCGACAACTTCACTTGTCTTGGAAGTCTGATCAGCCCTAATGGGTTGGTGTCTGACAAAATCTCTGTACGGATTCTAAAAGCTCGTTTGGCTTTTGCCAAATTACGTCACCCATGGCGAAAGCGAGATATCCGTCTATCAGTTAAGGGACGAGTATATTGCGTGACAGTTCGCTCTGTTCTACTTTACGGCTGCGAAACGTGGCCAGTAAGAGTAGAAGATACTCGTAAGTTACTAGTATTTCATCACAAATATCTCATAAATATTGCTAGCATCTACTGGGATCACCGGGTAAGTAATAGTGAGGTTAGACACAGGGTATTAGGGAATGATAGTAAATCAGTTGATGAGGTCATGAATCTTCATCAACTGAGATGGTTGGGCCACGTGTTACGTATGCCTGAACACCGATTACCACGACGCTCTATGCTGACTAGTATTGGGGATGATTGGAAGAGAGTTAGGGGCGGCCAAACCAAAACGTGGCATCAGTGCTTGAAGCCACTAACTTCTAGTTTGAGCCACGTTGGTAGATGCAGACTACTTGGTTGGGGTCCGCGTGACTATCGTAACCAATGGTTGGAGATCCTGAGTGACATGGCTTAGAATCGATCACAATGGCGCAGGTGTACACACTCTTTATCTTCCCTTAAACCTTGAGATTAAAATTGCTTCATATATTTCTTCTTGTGCTATATCCTTATATACAACCTATAATTTATATACTACCACCACCACTAAATTAACTACTTCTATGAATCCGGTGTTCATCTTGTTGTGCTAGCGAGGTATGACAACTTGGACCGATGCATATATGTGCCTGGTCCTACGTTGTATCTGACTGACTGACTGGAGATCTCTTATGTGAATTTCGTATTTTCAAAATTAAATATGAGGAACCCAAGTTATGTATTCTCAATAAACTAACTGTTCTTTATCATACGATACATATATTATGTATATACGAAATCCGTACCAAATACAATACTAGGGAACTATTGAAAGACAGAGCGGACTTTAGATAACTATTCCATCGTCTAGATTTATCTTTCTTTAGTTTATTCCTTTTTTGTCTAACAGTGGGATGCAGATTATACCCCTAGTCAATCATTCATAAATTTTTGTTTTACAAAATAATACGATATGTTATTTGATTTATTATTGATATGTGAGATAACTTACTTACTAATGTAATAAAAAGTATAGTCATATGTACATGTTGCGTTCACATAGACAAAATATAGTCGTTTATTTAATTAGACATTTTTTGTTTAAATTTCCACTTAGGTTTAATGATCACTTTTAACAAGAATAATTAATCTGACGAATGATAAATAAGATTGTTTAGATCGTATATTATCTACTTGGTCATATGTTATGATTGTTAACTCATTTATTAGGTACAGATTTGCATACTTTGCTTTTAGTCACACTTTAAGTATGAGGGATAATGATACTACTCAATTATTCAAATATAAGTAGACAGAACTGGGTTTGAACTTATTTATTTATTTAAACACATAAATATTGGTACAAGGAAGCACCGGATACATATGCGCCCTACAAATCTCATTCGATTTGCTTGAGGGCTGTGATACTGCCCAGGTGCCCAAACTGAAGCAGGTGGTTTCCTTAGGGACCCACACCCGGAGCCTTTGACCTAAAGGTCTAACCCACAAGGCAGTGGAGCATCGTGAGGAGATGCAGTCCCATGGTAGCCGGTGACCAACAATTGGTTCATACGCAATTTGTTCCCTCAGGATACTGGAGCCCATGTGCACCATTGGTTTGGAATCAGGGTTTTCCAACTCCCCTAGGCGGACTTTCCATGCCCACCAATCCGGTTAAAGCGCCGGACATTCGCTTGAGGCTTTATGATTGAAAGTCAAATGACACTTAACTATTAAGGTATTGCTCAGTTTTGTAAATTTTCTATCATAAAAATGAAGGTTTCCTTTGTTGTTATTTTAATTTCTATATCTGTTTTCATTTGATAAAGATGAATGTTGGATTTTATCTGTTTAACATTGATTATTATCATTTCTTTTTAAAATGTATAAACTATAATTAAAGTTTAGCTAGTAGTAGTCGCCGAAATCCTATTCGACTGTGGGATGCATTCACTGGAGTGATAAGGGCAACTTATATTCCCATTAATCATTTGGTAAGTTTAATATGATGAATGTGTTTATGTGAAATCATTAATCGTTCACTGGTAATGCGTTTAAATTAGTAAAAAATTGACTTAGAAGTAAAATGAATTTGTTCAAAGTCCTGTTTTCATTTTATCTCTTTAAAAGGAGTTTTATTTAGTCTGATTTTGTTTCTGATTGAAAACAAACTAAAGCATAAGTTTACAGACCACTAGTCAGAATCTTCGGTTTGAGTACTGTCTTTTTGTTAAATAATCTTTAAGAAAAAATCTCATGCTTCTTCGGGAATCCATATCCCCACATCATTCAACTTTGTAGCCGTTAGACATTAACATCGTTGGATCCCGAGTCTGTGGTCTAGAGTTTAAGCGTCCTTACAAGACCTATTGTTTTAGATTCGATTCCCGCGTGCACTGTCGTGGCTGCGCACCACTGAGTCACATACTAAGACACAACAACCGTCCAGTGCTCCCAGTTTTCAACGATTGACTAACTTAGATCGGTTCATATTTTCTATGAAATTCAACAGTCTCTAAAACCCTATACTTACAAAGGCGTTACTACCGATACATTTTGGTGTTTAGTTTTTCAGTGTTTGAGTGGATGTTACGAGGTAGTTGACTCCCATAAAATTTATTCAAGTTATTAATTTTCAAGTTCCAATAATCCACAGATTATTCATGTAGTTAAAGTTCTAGTTACGTTTAACTACAAACGAAAATCGCTCGGATGTTTTCAATCAACATTAAAACTTTTATTTCGGGATAAAAGTTTTAAAAGTCAATTAACTTAAGAATAGTGGAGTCCTTTGTCGATGTCAACCATATGTAAATAACTTAAACACCGCAGAATTTAATAAAAGTGTTTCACTTCACAAAATCATTACAGTCCTTTAGAATGTATGGAGAGGAAAACAACAAAACTTTGGTATTTAGTGACCTTTTAACCTATTAGTATTATAATATTTCTCTCAAGTGTAATTTATCCCTCTCATTCTTGTTATGATCAAGCTTAACGGCAGACTATGATGCGCAATTTTTAACGCATGGACTGATGAGTATATTAGTCTTGATAGTTTACGGTTCACTTGACTTATTTTCTTAGCACTACACTTCACCTCAATATTTTGTACTCAGTGTTTTGTCTATCTGCTAGTGGTGCTTTAACGCTATCAATAGCTGAATAACCGTAACAATTCTCATAGCATTTATATCTAACAATTTATGCTTATAATCATTCAGTTGTTGTAGACTATGGTCATTCCTTTGTGGATAGTTTACTGTCGGTTCTTTAAATAGCATGAGTTGATAATAATTTCTGAGTGATGTTTCTTTACTCTTAACGAAAATTTGTCCGTTACGAAGACTAACAGATTTTGTTAACGTTCTACTCCTAAATGTTTAAGGTTAAACCATTTCTGAATTATTATTTTGTATCTTGCTGATATCAACACCCATCAGTAAACATAAAACTAAATGAAAATAATGGGACAAAGTATTCCTAACATTTATCAGTAGTTGCTCTTAAATGAATAAACAGGAAATTATCTGCCAAGTAAACATACAAACAGTAGGTTTTCTTTTCTTTTAGTTCGATGACAACAAACTGGTATTAATTCTACCCATACAATTTAAGCATTTTACAAATGTTTAGGACTATAAGCTGATTGAAACTACTTTGACCCAGACGTTCATAGTTTAATAAAATTTTTAATGTTTATTTTTTAATTCCGTAGGGTGAAGTTGTTTCCGCTTCCAGCTTGTCATTTTCTTCGAATGGTCAACGTTTGTACGCTGGATTTCACCGATACATTCAAGTGTTTGATGTTTCTCGTCCAGGGTCAGAATCAGTTAGGCGACCAAAACTTGGAAGTAAGGAATAAATAGATTTTAGCCTTGTTTAAAAGAATATAGCACTAGGTAATATATATCGTTAGGAGTTTCTCACTAAATATTTCAAATCATTTTAACCACTGTTTATTTGCTGGGATAACCGGGTAAGTAATAGTGAGGTTAGACACAGGGTATTAGGGAATGATAGTAAATCAGTTGATGAGGTCATGAATCTTCATCAACTGAGATGGTTGGGCCACGTGTTACGTATGCCTGAACACCGATTACCACGACGCTCTATGCTGACTAGTATTGGGGATGATTGGAAGAGAGTTAGGGGCGGCCAAACCAAAACGTGGCATCAGTGCTTGAAGCCACTAACTTCTAGTTTGAGCCACGTTGGTAGATGCAGACTACTTGGTTGGGGTCCGCGTGACTATCGTAACCAATGGTTGGAGATCCTGAGTGACATGGCTTAGAATCGATCACAATGGCGCAGGTGTACACACTCTTTATCTTCCCTTAAACCTTGAGATTAAAATTGCTTCATATATTTCTTCTTGTGCTATATCCTTATATACAACCTATAATTTATATACTACCACCACCACTAAATTAACTACTTCTATGAATCCGGTGTTCATCTTGTTGTGCTAGCGAGGTATGACAACTTGGACCGATGCATATATGTGCCTGGTCCTACGTTGTACCTGACTGACTGTTTATTTGTAACTTGAGTGCATGAGACTAAACTAGTTGAGACTCAAATAGCACACCGATGAAAAATAATGCTCATAATGAACATCTATGCAACACTAATTTTTCTTCTTGCAAAACTGAGCACCTTATAAATGTAATTCAGAACACTGAAAAAGTCAGCTTTTTATTATTGAGTATAGGTTGTAAGCTATTTTAAAATGTGAAAAATTCCAACACAATCTACCTGTGTAGTTAATTTTCAGCAGACTATCTTAATATTTGAATAGGAACATAAATATTACTTTGTCGTTGTAAGTTTAAATTCAAACAAACAAAATACTTTTTTTAATAAAGTTTTCAAACTGATATCTTGTGAATTACCTTTATATAGAGATCGTCATTGTTATTTTTTGATAATGACATGTGTAGCGTTCGCTGAGTGGTAAATAGTGCATCTGTTGAGTGTTACTCCCTTAGTCAGTATTAATTCAAAAATATACCTAACAAATCAAGCGTTTACTGGATATTTGTTACCTTATTTTATTATTAGTTAAATTTTAATCTTCACTTTAATCTTATTCTAAGTGACTACAACTTTTTTTAATATTGAATAGAAAAACCACTCCAAGGTGGTATAATATCATGTATTGGTGTTTTGAATGATCCTAGTAGAAATATCTACGCTACAGGTTCCTATAACGGGACTGTATGTATATTTTCTGAACCCGGTAATCTGATAACACGTTTATTTAGTCATCAATATGGAGTTACCCAAGTGATGTTGACAAAAACATTTGCAGGAAAAAATGGTGCACCATGGTATGTTCTTGTTGGTGGTCGAATGGATTCGCGTATATTTGTTTGGGACGCAAGAAATCTAGTAAATCCAATCACAATACTTCATCGACGTATTGAAAATCATCAGAAATTTCAGTTTGATGTAGAACCGTGAGTCTACCATGCTTTTTCTCATGTTTTTTTGTTGAGATTCCCACATTCCGTTCTTTTGCTGTTTTTTGTCGGGTAAATGTTATCAGAACTGTTATTCTGGCTAAAATATTTGATCATTCTGTGATAATAGATAATTGTTTCATCACTACTGGTCTAATTTTTAATGCCTACTTATTATCTGTTATGCAGGTAAAAAAATAATAAACTATCCTTAATATAAGAGCACACGTTTATTACAAAAGTTTGATTCATGTCACTTTAAGTGCCGTTCATTCGATATAGCGGAGATAGGCTTCAGTGATTACTTATAAAACACTGTCACTTGGGTATTTTTGTCACAAAATTAGTTTTTAGTTATTTCGATTTTAAATCGTTCTGATAGCTTACAACTCTCTTTTTGTGTAATATTTGAAGTGAAGATATATAAATTTATATATTCTAAGTTTCTTACGAAGTGATGATCATATTGAGTTAAGCTAGCGATTTTTATCTGTTAAGGAATTACTACTGTATCTAAGATACCGATTCCAGTCTAAAATCTGTAGCCTCTTCATTAATGCTGAATATCAAATTTGAGTGCGAATTCTCTCACGTTTTCAGTTTCAGGCGGTCAAATTACTTGTTTTTAAGGAGATAACAGTCCACTGTGACAGTTACCGAAATAGGTGTGCTCTCCGTAACTGCCAAAGTGAATACATGTATGTATTGAGATCTATGGTATTTAATAATACTCACTTGCTTATAAAAAAAACTAAACGTAGTCCATGTTAAAATAGGAAGAAATATTTTTCTGTTTAGTACATTAAAGTATTATTAGCGTTTTAACCATAATATAAACTGTTTACATTCATGATGTTTCAATAGATGCACTAAAAGTCTTTCATCTGCAATTTATTTCCCTTTATTTCTAGCACTGGTCGTTATCTATTTACTGGCAGTCAAACTGGTGTTGTTTGTGCATACGATTTACCTCAATGTATTGATCAATTTTCTGAAAATGGACATACCTATTCTTCAAATTGGCGAGCACATTCTGACAGTACAAATGGTGTCAGTGTACATCCTAGTCTTCCTATTATAGCTACTTCCTCAGGTCAACGTAGAATTAAACAACCAAATTTAAAGAATGTATGTAAAAAGCAACGTACAACAGAAACAACATTAGAAGTTCAACAACCTCTCTCCGATAAAAATATTTCATCTAATCAATCAGCATTAGACAGCAGTGATAGTGAGAGTAGTAGTAGTTGTGATGAGAAAGAGTTAAGTGATAGTGAAGCTGTTTTAATGACACCATCAGTTTTAGTTACTGGTAGTAGTACAATATCATCAGGTGAAAATGAAACTAATCCAACAGTTGAAGAATTTCCTTTAGCTTTAAAAGGCAAACTAACATTGTTACCAAAAGAAAATCGTTTAAAATTATGGACATTTCCTTTATTAGTGACTACATAAATTTTTTCTTAATTTCTATTTCCCTTTTTTATAATTTTTATCTTGTATATATAAAAGAAGAAAAAGAGATATATTTTTCTTATATACTAATGTTATTAGTTTATACTTAGCGTCGTGTTTTAAAGTTATAAAACAGTATATATGTATTACATAATTTATTTGAACTAAAGTGATAATTTCAATTCGCTAATGGACAGCCACACGTTTTATCCTAACTAATAGCTTCCAGGTTTTCAATGGTGGTCTAACATCGATCGATTCATGATCTCAATCAAAAATTTAACAATCTCCACAACCTCATACTGATAAAATCAAATAGTTGTCTAAATGAAATCATTCAAATCGAATTTATGAAGCCAAGTATCGAGATTTTTGTCTTTTATTTAAAGAAAAATTAGACATGAGCGTTATCATGTTAAACATGTTGAAAGTGTATTCACACTTGAAAAAGACTAAACTTATAAATTTTGCCAGTTTTTTTTTAACAGATTATCATTTACTGACTCTGAAATATGAAGCTATAATAGTTTTTATTTTTACCAAGATGCATAGAGAGAATAGATCTAGGGTCTAGTTAATTTATTTTTGGTTCATTATACCCTGAGCGCCATGTACACCCCAACATATTTTTCAAATGGAAGAAAATATCAAATAAAATGATATGGGTTTTTATTTCTGTAAATCGAGTGCATGTACTGAACGTTAACTTCATCAAAATCATGCAAGTTATTTCACAACTCCAAAAAGGGGATTTCTAACACATTTCTGTTTTAGAATTAGACTACTTTGGTGTTTTATGCAAATGTATACTTATATTTATATATAACTAAATCTATCTATATTCGAATGATGAAAATACAAACTCTACGGACTCATAAAATATGTTTGTTTTAACATAAAAATGACATATCTCTCTGTGCTAATATATGGTCCAGCTAATTTTCTTACAATTCAGATTCACCGTATAGACTTGCTGCAAATGAGGTATAATCCAAAGCGCCACCATTTGCGACACCTGGTCCATTGTATGCTTTCATACGATTAATACAATAGTCAGCCAGTTCAGGTTCCAATTCACGTTTCAATTGTTCTGTTGTAATGTATGGCTTTATACAAATGAGAAGAAAAGAGAAACTTGCAGAAATATTGTGTATATATGTAGGAAAGGGTTATTAAATGCTCAATATAAAGGGACTATGACAAATCACTTACATAAATTGTAAGATAATTATCATTACTGCTAATTACATGAGATGAGTAATCAGCAACATTGGATAAGAATGTTTGACCCTGCTTTCTAAGTGTTCCGAATTAAGTAAGTTATGTTTACATTCTCAAACAATAAGAGCGACAACAAACAATAACTGAATTTTCATAAAAAGAGATTATTATTGAATATGTGAAAGTTCAGTAAACTTTTTTGTGATTTTCCCTCCTTTTCTAAGATCACCATACACATTTTCAAACTTTAAATCCGTTTTAAATTTAAGAAAACCTTTTTTGGCTAAATAAGGGATGCCTAACAGCAAATTCGATGAATTTCACAGCCTTCAAAACATGAAATGATGTTTTATTTTTCAAATGAAGATTTGTGAAATAGTTTAATAATTGTTTTGATACTTAGGATTTAATGTCAATAACTTTTATTTAGTTCAGAGAGTAATATGATAAGTTCCACAAAGCTATACTTCAGTTTTTCCACAGAAGTAAATTAATTATACTTTAGATATTTGTCTGTCAAGTGACTGATGTTCGTACAATTTTACGAATTCTAGTCGAAGCTAGTGAAGAAGATCGCTTGTTTCTAGAAACGATGTAGTCGGTCTAGATAATTGTTAATATGAAATATTATTCGGTGTGAATAAATTTGTGTACTAGAAAAGTGAAGTTATCTACGTTGATATTACAACAATGAGATAGTAAAAAGAACGGCGAACTTACTGTATCACCTGCTAAAGTTCTAAATGAATTGACCATTTGTTCAACTGTATCAGCTCCCATTGTTTGTTGTGACATAAATTGCATGAACGCATCAAACGTCACATAACCAGTACAATGTGGATCAACAGTTTTCATAATACGCATGAAATCAGCTTCACCCTATGACAAATCAACAATATAAATGAAATTTATTTAATATCCAATTAAATAATAAAAAAGAGAGGCAATTGAATGCACTTAATTCTCTGTAATGAAATGAGGAAAGTTGCCAGGTAAAGCGAGGAACTAACGATCAGAACATATTCAGATTGTGTTTTTCAAGCAAACTCGCAATATTTATTGATTCATTCATTTTTGACAGTCTAAACGAATATCAACTAGATGTACGTAGAAAATTTCAGCTAATAACATGCACTAACAATAACTGTCAGAATGAGATTATATATTCTGAATCTTATCAACAGACAAGATAAATAATGCATATTAGTTAGTTAATCAATAATAAATAACGGAGTATCTGGTTGGCATTTGCATCAGTTCAAGTTATTATACATCAAATCGCCACTAGATGAACAAATTAACAAGATGAAGACTTGACATGAAGAGTAACGTTTTAGTAGAAGAACAAATGAAGTCATGGGATAAAACGTATGAAATGTGACGGGAAGGGAGCAAAGCACAAAAGGACACTTAGTTAATGATTAGTGAGGTAGGAATTGATTCTGATTCATTCTGTTGCCTGATCTGAACAATCTTTGGTTCGTGTTATACTATTACGGATCAGTTTTGAAAATATTTAGTGAATTTAATGAGTCTATTACTAATGGCTTAGCGTTTGTCACAAAACATGAATACCTTTGACTTGGTACCTAACTGGCTTTTAGGTGTGCACTGTTGAGTTGTACCATGCTATGGGGGGACGGCTGTCCAGTGCTCCTCGGTTTCCGACAATACCCCGACTGAAACCAATCTGTGAAAAATGTCACCTATAGACTGAAATGCTTTAGCTTTGAATGTATGCACATTGTGTCTCTATTAAACACTTCAAAAGATTTTTTAAAACTGTCGACAATAGTACTAAGGTTTTTATTGATTTCACCTAAGAAATATATAGCATTGGTATTCAGAAAGTTGATTATCAGAAACACACCTAAGACAATTTAGCTTAATTTCTTAAACAGATGTATCCGTTGTGTGTGATTGAATAAGTTTAGAAAAAAAGTATATATGAAAAACCCAGAAATTATGATTTGTTTAGTAAAATGATACAACAGATGTGTAGCAGTAGTAGTGTAAGCAGGGCGATTAAAAATAACTTTTTGATTATCTAAGTGTATTTTCTTATATGATTTCTTACAGTATATGCAATGCATATTATAATTCGAAGAAAGCGTTGTATATTATCGCATTTACAGCATTTTATAAAAAACTTACAGCAGCAGTATTTTCCATATTTCCTAATGGTGAAGTTTATATTTAATAGTAAACAATCACCAGGTTTATATTAGATGCGTGATTATGCAATCAATGTAGGTAGAAATAAATCAGGAGAAAGATCATAGAAAGAAATGGAGGACAACTAACTGATCACTTGTTAATAAATAATATCACGTAGTAAACTATTTAGTGTTAAGAGAATGTTATTCAGTTAGTGGTTTAATTGTATATGTTCATTTAAGTGCTTAAATTCATAATTTGACTAAAGTAGAAAAATCCGGTGATTTTATCAAAATATCATTTTAGAGGTTACTTTTACAACTGGTGTTTCTATAAGAGATTGTATATGATAATAAACCGTTCAACGGAGACTCTTTTATGTTTCAACTCCAGTGAAATGTAAACAGTTGATTGATCATCACTTGGTAGTGACCGTTCATTTTTATCTAGTCCTTAGAGATGATCGAAGTATATCAAGCAAGTTGTAACATGGACTATGTCCTGTAGGACTCGACATCGCGTGCACTATCTTGAGATTTTAGGCAGTTGGATGAGTTACACTGGTTCGAATTCACTGGGGAGTATCGGCTACATCTTAGTGATAGGCGCTGAACAGCCCGGAACTTGGATCTATGATTCCTGTTGACTACTTATAATCACCTGACACACGCTTAATGTTCGTAATGAACAACATCCATAGTCATTTAGTGAAGAAAATTCGTATTTGTATTGTTATTTGACATAGCCTAACAAAACTGTAATAGGAAGAGTGATTCTTACACTAATCCTCACTTTCGATGCTTAAATGTTATTCTTTCTAAGTTCATAGTTGATTTGATTTTAATCGTTGTTATTTAAATTTTTCACAAATGAATGTCAAAGTCCAGGGAACGTTAAAAAATTGTTTTACTAAAATAATTAAAAACGAAATACAGAGTAAAAAATATTCTAAGTTTTAGATGTATTTTTTTGTCAAAGGAAAAAAAGCAGTTGGCTTACTTGAGAACTATTTGGTATGGTAAAGCCAAGTGATACAAGACAAGCTCTAAAATCTAACGGATCTAATCGACGTGTTCTATGTTTATCAAAATGATTAAAACATCTACGACATTCCTCAATTTGTTGTTCCGTAACACCACGATAATCATTAGCTGTTATACGATTTTCGATTTCATTTTGACCGCGTTTTATATTAGTTTTCAATTGTTCCCATCCAACACGTAAAGTTTCCATTGTATATCGTGTATGAGGATTATGTGTAATCAGAAATTCTTGTTGTTTCTATGATTCAAAGGAAAAATTAATAATCATTTAGCAAAAATAAATTGTTTATACAATCGATCGCGACTGTTACAGTCGATAAGAAAGAAAACTGATGAATAAAAACTTTCCGATCGGTTAAATTCCTTATCATTGATAAGCTGACCAACAATTTTGAAGTAATTGAACATAAGGCTTGCTTATCACAAAAAAAGTGATTGATTTTATTTCTTAAAAAAATTGTCAGTGATAGGGAAATACAAATTTTGATAAAAAATGAACATGAATCTTTGAACTTAGTTATCTGTCAATTAATTATCTTGTGTTATGAGTGATTGTTTGAAAGTTATGTTTAAGAAGTTTAGATTACAAATAGACTTGTCAGATTATATATTAATCACTATCGCCCTTATTCACAGCCATATTTGGCTAAATCTTGTACAAATGTTGTTTCCTATTTTATAGTACGATGTGTTCTGTCTGGTTGGTATATAAACCCAGTATGTTTGAAATAAATGATTCATATTGTAGAGGCTGTTTTTGTTGTTCTGGACTTAACTGACTGGGCTAGACAGAGAGCAGGACCGACAAGTACTCTAGACTGCTACGTACAGGTTCAATGTGTCATTGGTCTTATCGATAATTCACTGCTCTCAAATTGGCGGCATTGTCACGTCATGTATTAAACAGTGATCAGTAATGGAAAATAAGAATATACAACAAACAGATGATATGAGAAATGAAATCATCTTATTTCATCAATTTAAATCATACTTGATGAAGTTTTTCTAATTCAGTTATTGTTGGTTTCCATCCTTCTAAATCTTCTTCAACTTTATTTAAACGTTGTAATTGATCTTCTAGTGATAATTTTTGATTTGTTACAATAGAATGTACTGTTTCTAGATTATGTTCTAAATATGGTCCAAAACGATTGGCTAATTGAGCGAATTGAGTATTGACTTTATCATTTTCTTGTTGTTTAACAAGTTCTTGATGTAATGCATCATCTCTTCCACTAATCAATGAGTACATTGCATCCCATCTACTTTGTAATGTCTGTTTAATAAATGTAAATAAACAAAAAAACACATATAGCTAAAATCTAACACATTAACATAATAAAATGCATTTATGTTAGGTCTAGCTAGTTGTTATCTTTTATATGAAAATGTATTTTGCACAGATTATTTAGTTCAAGATTTACGAAACAAATTAATATTACATAACGTTGATGCAATGAGTTTTTTCATAGCTGAAATTCTACGTTTACTACAAGTGGAGTTAAATAGCCTCCAAATACTATGACTGAACAATAAATCGATAAATATGTTAAGGAATATGATTCCGATAGTTCATCAGGAAATGAAAATTGATACCACAATGAAAATAACCTCTGCTTTAACAAAAAAAATGAAATATCAGTGTTCTATATTTTTCATTACGTTAATGATACAGTTGGTCAATCAGGTATCCATCAAACGATAAGCGTACTTTATTGATCAAGAGTTGGCTTTTCTCGTAGGAGCGAGTTATTCACTACTGGTTGAACATGTGGACTAAACTTCTGCGGGAAAAATATATATTTATATATATGAATGAGTGTATGGATATTTCTCAATTCAGTTCAACCAATAAAGTTTCCTTTTCGCTCCCTGTCTTCTCGCTCAAATAGCAAGTTGGGATTGGGCCTAGAAAGCTTGTGCTTCAGTATCGAAACCGGACATTGCACAACACAACAGTTGATCATCATTCGATCAAACAAAATTGCCCTATCCATAACCTATTCCAATTACAAATGCACAAGAAAAAGAGATGTAGAACGATGATGAAATTCAATAGAAAGAGATAAGGGGGTTAATTTAAATTTTCAGTGTTACATATTTGTTAAAGATATCATATTCCCCCCCTCTATTATTACCCAGTTATATATGCCTTTTCTTCTGCTTATCATATTGTGAAATATCTAACAAATAATACGTCAATATTGTATAGAAACATAAAACCTTTTATATGCTAAAGAAAAGAATATCTCCAATTTATATCTAAAACAGTATGAAAGTTATTACTTTTTTTTGAAAAAGAATGATTTTGTTTGTCTTCTTATTATTAATACTGAACAAAATTTAGTTCTTCATTTAAATGTCAAAATCAAGTAAACCATTTTTATTCGCTTGATATAAACATTTTTTAAAAAAAATGATCGTGTATACTACTTATAAAAGAGGGGATTGGATATAGAAAAAAAAGAGAAACACTTGTAAAATTTTATCAGGGAATAAGTGTTTACCTTTAATAAATGTAAACAAATATTGAATAGATAATGAGTCATTCAAATGTCTGCTATATAGTATAAATTATTTCTAGTTAGTGACCATGTGTTTGTATATGTAGAGGGGGGGATATATATTGTCGTAAAATTTTAAAATAATATTCATTTACAGCAGTTTTGTTGAGGGATTTGTATAGTATGGAGGGAATTTACAGTAAGATCTGATAGTCATTGGAAAATTAACGAAAACATAAAAAGCGTTAAACCATTGATTCTATTCACAACTCAACACTACACTTTGGAGAATAATTTCTAACTTTTAAAACAAGACATGAAAGTTATTGGTTCAGTCATGTCTAAGGTCGTGGATGTGAACTGTTTAAGAGTCTTAAATAAGGTGAAATATTTGTCTAATACTCCTTTGGTTTTTAATTATTTTCCAGTTGAATTTAGATATGGTTTTTAATTTGGTAATAATAGTCAAGAATATAAGAAAGTTTGGTCGGAAAAGTTTCTGGAAAGAATGTTTAATTTAGTATAACCTAGTAGACTATTTAAGTTAAAAAAAAGTGTTATACACTTGCTTAGAATCAACTATAATAGTTGTTCACCGACACGAATAATAAAAAAAATGCTAATTTGAATGGAATTTGGAAATTTACAATTGTTCATTTGTAACTTTCTCAGTCAGGAATATAATTCAAATCTGAAAACACAATTCAGACGTGTATTTATCATTTAACTATTCCACGGAAAAGACACATTAGTTAAAGATGCATAACGCACCTAATTATGCATATTCACTGACTTCTGTTGTATAAAAGTTAAATCTTGTTGACTATTCTCAAACAAGGCTAGCTTTACATACTTGAAATATTAGAGATGATATGAGTCAATACTGAAAACAGAGTTCGAAGACAATTTATTTATCTTTTATTTCTGTTTTTGTACGATAGATTTTACGGGTTTTGTTCTCATCTAAATTGATGCAAAGTGAAAACTTAAAACAAATGAACCATAATGACATGTAATTTTATTCATACGGTCACTAAACATGACTGTTGGATATTTTAAATGACCACTTTGCTACAAAACTTGGTATATGAAGAGTTATTCATAGTATTAGCGTATAAAGAATTTTTTTATGTGCCCTGAACTTGTGATCGGATTTTAGTTCCAGATCAACAACAAAATATGAGAATTTCTACCAAAGCAATGGAATGAATGTACAGAGATGTTAAATGAATATTATCTACGATTTTATTTCAGGATATTTTGGCACACACAAATATTGGCTTATAGCCAAGTACACATACGTTAGCAACACTTGGTACTTTTCATCTCTGTCACTTTTGTCCAGAAATAACTGGAAGATGGAAACTCACTGAAAGATTAGAAAGGGAGACCAAATGTTGAGTTTTGATAACTTGTTTAAAATAATGTAAATTAAACCGACGTGTAATGGTTTGTTAATATAGTCAACTCAAAGGTTAAATATTAAGGGTATTTAGTAAAATCAACACACACCTTCCATACAGCTTTTAGTTCTCTCAAGGAAGTCATCATGAAAGAAATGGTTATCGACCATACCATAATCTAACGATGATATTTATTTAAATTAAATGTCATAACATTTCACCTATCAGGCCTTACTGTCTACTGAAATTTTCTTTTATCTGTCCACCTTGATTAAAATATAACAAATGATCTAAACAGTTCAATTATTTTAACACAGCTTAAAAATGACTTAATAACCAATCACATCCGCTATGTGGTCATTATTACATACACCATAAATGTATTTAAATCCATTTCTCAGTGATTTAGTTTTTGATTTGTAGGTATGAAATTCAATTTAATAATCTTCCACATGGGTATAGAGTTTGTTTATATCTTACAAAAACTGGACACTTAGGGCGACGTGCCAGAATTCACCGTGTATTTTATTAATTTTTTCATAGTTGTGTTCGAAATGCTAGAAGACACACTGAAATGATATAAATTAATCTAATTCTACAAAGATTACTTTTAACTGGATTATGTAAATCGATTTAATGAAATAAACTTTTTCATAGATGGATATTTAAAATTTCACTTTTTACCGATCCGATATTACTCGTTAAGTTCATGAGAAAAACAAATTTTAAAATTCTTGAGACAGATCACAAAAAATGAATGAGATAGACGATTATTATGGTAAAAGTGTTCATTTCCATCATGTAATTTTGTTAAGAATAAATCCCCAGTAAAAAAATACAAACTTACAGAGCAATCAATCATTGTGTATGGATTTTTTAATAATTCTGATGATAAATTATGCGATTGAATCAGTTTTTTCACTTGCTCTGCCTCTGTAATTATATCATTCAATTCTTTTTGTGCAGCTGGAAGAGTTTTCTTAAAATTTTCATGTCCATTAATAAGAGACTGTTGTGAGGATAGATATATTAAAGTAATGAAAAAAAACGAAAACAAAATTTAAGATGTTGAGTTATTGCATTTTTATTTTGTAAAATATGTCATGGTAAGAAAACATAATATCATTTAAAAATATCATTGATTGAAATTTGGAAAATACTGGAGAACTGCGTTACTCCAATATAACACGTTATAGCGATACGCATTCACAAACTCTCTCAGGATTAAACTCTTCAGGCCTTGTAGATGAAGTCAGTCTGTAATATAAACTACAAATTGGAAAAGCTTTATACATGTTCTACATTATTAAAGAGAACATTATTTTATCATAAATAGTTTGATAACTGTAGACTATTGGAAAGTAATAAGTAGTTGAATATTGGCGATTAATATTAAGTGTCTAAAGCAAGCAATACTTCCTCTAAGATGAGACATTCAAATGAACTATTTTGTGCATTGAACATGTGACGTTTTGTTAAATATCCGAAAAATAGTACCTTTGCACAAGATTTCGCGATGATTGTTCTTAACAATTGAACATAAATTTTTATTGGTTTCCTTATCTATTAGACTACAGCTGTCATGTTGTGAAATCAAAACGTTGTATCGGTTGATATTTATTGATCATTTTTAACACATAGTTTTAAACTGCAAATGATTGATTACAACTTGTACAAGTAGTAGCAATCTTCATGGACGTTGTGTGATGTGAATTCGATTCCATGAAACGCTTAGATCTTTCAAACAGACGAAAATATTATTATGAAATGAGTGAGTGCTTGAATATACAAAGTCCAGACACGAAAATCCATACTAACTTCTAGAAATGATAGACATAAAAGCATTTTAAACAGTTTTAAGATATTACCCTTTTGCTAATTAACTAAATAGTTTAAACAGCTAGTTGACTATAAGTCTCACGAGGTCAACAGAATTTTAAATTTCTTACAATAGGTTGGACAGTAATTATTTTGTATAGGGACAATTATCTTATGTAAGTAGTAAAATAACATAAGTAGGAAGTTTTTTCTACTTTACTGAAAGTTACAACCACCGTAACATTCCATTCATAGTTGCACAGTCTGACAAAAAATAACATGGTTCACCAGCTTAATGGTTGAACTAAAACGATACAGTGTAGGCAGAAATTAAGGAAAAAACCAATTTATTATTTTAAAGTGAATAAGTCGGTTTTACATTATTAACAAAATTTCAACCGTCATCTATAATTTCTTTAATTATTGATTCGATGTGCAATTCCTACAAAAAATTACGCTAGTCGATCAATGAGTAGTGTATGATCATCAATGCTTATGGAGTTTGAGTGATCCAAAGTCGCTGAGTTGTTATTAAAATAACGTGTTATATTAAAGCATGAATCAAATTTATAAACTTACGGTGTTTATATCATTGTCAGAAAACAAAACATAAACACTCAAAACAGTCTGGTCATAAAAAGACAATTAATTGGAAAAATACATATGGTTCTCTTGTCCCTTACCATTACATCTTCAACTTTATTCACAATAAACATATCTTGAAGATCTTCATGAACTTGTTCTAGCCAATTATTAAAAGGCTAAATATAAAGAGGTTGGAAGAAAAAAAATCTAGTAAAATCAAATTTTCTATTCAATTTTGATCAAAACGTGTAAGATAAGCATGTGGAGTTATGAACAGAAAATGCCATTTGAATGTATCGATCGTTTTTGCTTATCCTTCCATGATAAGTATTGGTTGAGCATAATGGAACAACGAAATGAACAACTCAGATATTTACTGTCAGGTAATAGGCAGATCTGGTGACTCGATTGATAAAACTCTGAAACTTTGCCGACTTAGGTGACTGGGAAATATATTTCTTATCGACAACCAGCATTTATTTAGACGTGCAATTTTGATTGGAGTAGAGGTAAGGTGGAACAAAGTTATGAGTGGTCAAACAATGACTTCTGGTTTGAGCCATGTTAGTACTTGTACACTACCGGGTTGGGATCTAGGTAATAATCGCAATCAGTGATAGGGGACTTTGAGTAGAACGATTCAGAATAGGTCACAGTGACATAGATGAATTTACCAGTTACTTTATTCTAAATCTTGTTGTTTTTTATTATTTATTTAAACACATAAATATTGGTACAAGGGAGCACCAGATATATATGCGACGCAAAAATCTCATTTGATTTATGTGAGGGCTGTGATACTGTCCAGGTGCCCAAACTGAAGCAGGTAGTTTTCTTAGGGTTTTCTGACTCCCCTAGGTGAACTTTCAGTGTCCACCAACCCGGTTAAAGCGCCGGACATTCGCTTTTCGTCCTCTCAATTTCGTAAACAACTGTAATGCCAAGAGAAGGCAGTGAGTAGGACTTCCCTGGCAGAGGCTATATACGCGTGGCCATATGAGAGCATTTCGAGAGGGAGAGCGGACTTTCTCCACTTTCGGCCATACCAGGGCATTTGAGGGGTGAACATCAGTGATCAATCACCATGAGCACCTCAGCCCAAAAGCAGGTCATTAGGTCAGTAGTAAGGTCAAATACTGTTAAATTAGATGTTGACTTGAATCTAACGATGAGCACTAATTATCTAAAGAATGTAGGTAATTCTTGCTGTTGAGTGTAAAGTAGCACAAAACCTAGGTCTACAGTTTCTTACCTATTGTCTACTCAAACTGTATAGCATTCAAAGTAGATAATATTCATATTGTTTGGATGTAGATAGTTAAATGTTTTTAGGTAATGTAATATACGAAACTTAAAATGCCCTAGTTGTTTACTATTTTGTCTACAACGGATTAATTTCCTTATTTCGGCTTAATAATAAATATAAATTTACACCTAAATCAATATATAAACAGATATTTTTCAAAGTAAAGATTGAAATTATGTCAATTATTAAATTCCAATAAAAAGACAAATAGAAATGAACCTTTTTATCTAGAAAATAACAAATAAATCATCCAAATGTAAATACACCTATATCAAACACATGATAGCTACAAAAAATGAATGTAAATAATCAAATTTGGCAAGTAAACATTTATGATGACATAAAAAATTAATTTGTACAAATGTAATTATTTTATGGGAATACTTTTAATTAGAAAATACTAAATAAAGTACAATCAACTTTATATAGATGAATAGTTAAATTATTTTCTGGAAACTAGAGCAAAATTAACCAGCTTACTATTTACTATTTATAAACTGTCAGATTAAGTAAAATACACCTTTACTGGAGAGAATATTTGTAAACTTCTATCAGAAAGGTTTCAATCAATGATATATATGGTTTAAGCAACATCTTCAATATTAAATTGTTATCATTGTGAAAATGAAATAAAACAAGCTATTGAATCATATTAAAGACACATATTTTTTGAGCTAAATGTTTTGACTGAAAAACTGTCATTCACTATCTAAGCAACATCACTAGTGTTTAACCTCCATATAAATTAAGCACTCAGAGAACTCAACATTAGCTAAAACATCAACCTGAGCTACAAATATTCTTTTTAAGAAAGTTATGTTTCACATCAATGGACGAGGGACTTTTGGTTAGTATGACAGCTGACTTCACTTGGTGTTGATCCAGTACAGTACAAGAGAGGTCCATTCAACGAGTGCAGGAACAGATCAACTGGGGTTTCTAGTGGCACTTGGCTAATATTTCTAAGCAATACCTGAAGTATTATGGACTGTTTGTAGCGATAGCACATTAAAGAAAACATCTTTATTTAAGCGATACATGTCATGAAGGTTGAAAAGGTAGGAGGGCAATCAACTTCCTGTGTTGATAAAAAATCATCAAACGTGAGCAGTTGCTTGAGATTTTTAGACCTGTTAATCACTGCCCGGCTGATTATTTGAATATATGTGTCTAACAAAAAATGAAAAGCTAAAGTAGCTGAGTAGCAAGGCTTTTGATAACATTCAAAGATGTTTAACAGATAAAAACAGAGTTTGAGCAAGTGTAACTCCCTAAATCTTTTGAATGTGTTGAAGATGCCAAGAATGATGTACGCTGAAGTTTGTCAAATGCAGTTGTTTTTATCCCAGGTTTCGAAGTCATAACTTTGACAACAAGTCATTATTAACGAAAACACGATAATTAACAGTCATTAAAATAATTTACTTAGGCATTTTGTTATAGTATAACATATAGCTTAAACGTTATTGTCAGTAGTAAACGTAAAGAAGCTGAAAAAGGAAAAGAAACGTACCGCAATGCGTTTGGCAATTGATAAATGCAATTGATCAATTTGATTAAGCAAATCCAAGATGCCCTGAAAAAGAAATAAATAAACATAAAATGATTACATATTTCGTCCAAATACACGGAATAATTATTCGATAAAACAATATATACTGACAAAATTTTAAAATTAGAAACTGTTGAGGAGTCACACAATGGGACGAAACGGCCGTCCAGTGCTTCCATGTTTTCCATGGTGGTCTAGCTTCAATTGACTCATGAACTCGACTATTAAATTACAATAATATCCACAAAAACCCCTTTTCATAGAATAAAAGTAATTTGAACTCTGGATAGATGTCCCGATTCATTAGAACCGAGTTCATTTATAGTTAGTTTGGATGAATTCATGTGTGTATTAGTATTGAAGTAAATTTATAAAAGTCTTAAAACTAGATATTCCAACTCGTTATATTGGCTGGGATAAGAGTATGTTAAAAGAAGCTAGGGGCAGCCAAACAAATATGTGGAATCAGACTATAAAGTTATTTATTGTTAGACTATGTCTATGAAAAATTCAGATTTCCTTATAGGTGCCGGCGTAATAATCGTAGTCTATGACTAAAGAAGTTGGGTGACATATTTCATGATTGTTTTTGTTGACTCAGTTGTATTCATCACTTATCCTCTTCGAAATTCTTATATTAATACATCATATTTTAAAACTATATTTCTTAAGTTAAAATTTTCACTGGAATGTATATTACTACTTTCTTTTATCTTGTTGATTTCTTCGCTAGTTTTGTCAAGTCAAGCCCAAGCAAATTGAACTGTTACACCTTTGTACCATGTCTTATTTCGTATGTGACTAACTGATTAATTAAGAGAATTATGTTTGTTGAACTTACGAATTTGTTGTTAATAATTTGTGGGAAAAGTTGAATTTTATAGCTTCCATCACAGACTAACTTTAATTAAACAATCATTGAAAACCAGAAAGTACTTAACTGATGTTTCATCCTGGAAGAGGAATCCTTCGCAGCATGAAACCAAGATTCCATCAAGAATCATTTAGCATTTTACTATGACTGTATAAAACAACACGTTTTATACATATTTATTAAGTTACATGCCGCGTACACAAACACAAAAATTATGTCCTCTTGTTAACTGGAAAGAGTCAACTTTTCACATGCTATATTATTAACGAGATAAACACTTTAAGTTAGGATATAAAACATTTTTAATAACATGAAACGTCCGAGAAGTACTCAGAAACTAGTAATATGAGCAGATCATTTGTTGGAATAAGCAAGATATTTGATGATGAACCGACTTTGGTTAATTTGTTGGTCCCCGAAAATTTCCTTATCGCAAAAAATAAAAAATCGACCACCAAATCTCAAGTCTCACCCTGATACTTCACAGTGACAATAAACCTACAACTACAGTAACAGAAAACCAAGTGAGTGTATTTAAAGTAGACTGATCAATACATGTAAATTACTATTGTAAAGTTTACATTTATTTGGAGTACTTTTCAACTGTCCTATTGTGGTGTGTGCTACTAATGTCGATATGTATAAGTAATATGCATCATAAAATCGAAAGGGAAATGTTTGGTGACAGAAGGTTAAGAAGATCTAAGAGAATGAGAACAGAGAATTATTGGTGTGTAAACGAAGGAACAATGAAGTCTGAGATGATTGACATATATTTTGCAAATGACGTATTCACTGTATGGTTCTCAGATTTTACTGAGAGATTCTATAATTTTGTAGTGAAATACATTCGACTGTCCCCACTTGTGTTCTTGTTCACTACACTATGATATACAATGAATACAACACTATTTTCAATATCAATATGGAAAAAGAGGAAGAATACAATAGCATGATTGGTATTTATTATATTGATAAGAAGAGACTGGATTTCGAAATTAATTTTAAAGAATCTACATTCTGAAAAATAATTATTTCTCAAAAAATGATGATAAAAACAGATATTGAAATAAATTAATTGACATGTATATTACGATCTAAAATACACGAAGGAAGGAAATGCCTATTATTGCCAGAAATACTTTTTACTCTTAGATGTATAAAGCAAATGTGATTTTATTTCTACCCACACTATCTGTTCTTCCAAGAAATGCCTAACACTTAGATGAAGTACACTTATATACATGTGGCTATCTTGAAATATAAAAAAATATATTTAACTGTTTGTGTATGTGCAAGTGGGTGTGATGTTTTTATCGTCTGAACTTCGCTATTGATTAGCAAATATAAGTATGTGTGAAAAAGATTTTTGTGTTCAGATAAGTGAATCCATCAAAAATGTACTAATCGGTATGCTTGCTTATGTGATATTGAAATTAAAGAAAGATGTAGTTGGTCAACTTTATCAAGGAAAAAGAAATAACTTATAGCTTTGTCGATCTCTAATGAACAATCTTTAATGAATACGTGTAACTAAATTTAATTAAATATCACACATTCATTTTATGTTACCTTCACAAAACAGAATGTGTAATATGTACTGAGTACACAGATATTAAAGTCGGTTTGGCAGAGGAATGAAACTTTCTGCCTATAATTAATAGTTATACAATCTGAAGATACTATGAAAACAGTCATGGTTAAGATTATAAATTTTTGTGAATTGATATTTTTATTAGTTCAAAAAACGTAACAGAACCATGGTTGATACAGTAATTTAAACTAAATGATGGAGTGAAATAAATAACTGTTAAACCCCATGTGGATGGTGAAATACGCCTTGAAGAGATTTATTTACAGGTATTTTACTCGAAGACTAATTCGTGCTGCTGTTAATAAGAAGTCTCATAAGTCAACAGGATGATAGATATCAGAGGATGGAAAATGTCAATTTTCTAATTTTTCAAGATCGTGTTTAGCATCATTTCACTAAGGCTAAAAAGCAACAACGCAGATACAAAAACTAAACAGAGAATTTTCAGAAAACTCAATTTATCTTAAGTATTCCAAATAACTGAGTGAATTACACTGGGATGTATTTGATTAGTCACATCAGAGAAGTATTAAAATCATATTTTAACGTTCTTTATCTGGTTGGGTTAGATCAGTATTTTCCAATAAAATATGTCACAAAATCTGTCTGCAACATTTTGACAAGTCGATAACAAGATGAAAGTAAATCAGTAATAATTCTTCAGAAGCTTTTACATAACTTTGTGGGCTAACATAAAGAGCTTTTATCAGCGTGATATAAATTCTGAGGACTCCTTTAAAAAAACAACCGAAATAGATCTCTATCTGCAGATTCACATACCGTTTATCAAGGAAGAAATATAGCTTAATTTGCAATATCCAGAAAAGTTACTATCTGATTGATAAAGCAGAATCCGCTTTATACGGGATGCATTTATGTGCAAGATATTCATGAAACCTAAGATTATGGTGAGGTGGGATGATCACCTATTTTAAAAAGTTTGATGGAGCTGTCTCTGACTACTGTAACTTAGTTAGTATCGTAATTTGGTCAATAAATTATCCTAAACCATAATTCTCTAAAAACGATTAAAAATTAATTAATCAGAATGCAATACTTAACCTTGATTAAGTTTGCCCGATCTTTTTAAATTTATTCAATGAAAGAATAGCTTTCGCATTCACTCTGAAATAAAATGAGGAAACATATTGCAGTAAATTTGGGGCGAGAAATCATCAATGTCATTCCATCGTGTCGGGGTTGAATAGATATCCCGAAAAGTATTTTTCTTTTCAGGCTAAACCTCTTTACCACCTTTTCCAATATGATTTATCAACTTTTGATGAAAATAATGCTTTACTGACATTGTTTCTCTATAATACAAATAATGGCAAGCATTTTCTGAAGTATATTTATGTAAAAAATGTGTTTTGGTACAGAAAATGCGAACTTTAAATCATCATATGCATTTTCCTTATTCCATCGATTTGTTTTTATTCTCGAATCACATTGCCTAAGTCTAATCTTTTTCACTCCCACAGGTAATTTTACTATTCTAACTACACTGACATTTGTCATGATTATTTCATCTGCCTGTGCTGATATACTGTGGCGACGTGAACCAATAGGCACATGTTTCAGTTTCTATTTTGGTCATGATTGATTGACTGTTGGTATTTATTACAAAATTAGGGTAAAGTATGTTAATAGACGTAAACATAGTTCAAATTACTGAAAACTACTAGGAGCTGCGAACAAACTGCACTCAAAAACTAGTAATTGACATAGAAATACAGGATATCAGATGCTGTCAATGTCTAGCCACTAATTCGGGAATGTGTATTCATGGCCATGAATGCTTCTCTTTTAATTAGCTCCAATTGATTAGTTATCTCTGTCAGCCAGGTGTACTTTGATGCTATCATAAAGTGCTTATAATTTATTGTAACTCTGATTACTCAGAAAATCATGAAGTACCACTAGAGAGGTTCTCATAATTTCTCCCTTCTCTGCTCCTTGAAAAAATGAGGGCTAACTACCATGGAGTTTGTGCATCAAATACTTTCGTAAACGGAAAAAGTGACATGGGAGCAGGACTTATAGTGAACATTTTCAGATGAATATAAATGACAACTAAGCGCCATTTAAAAGCCTTATACATAATTTCTCTGACTAATTACAAGTTAAATGATTATAAAAAGAGAGTTTCGTTGCATATTCTGTGCTGGCAATTCTGTACTATAATCAAACATATAATATTGAATAAAGCAAGTATTATTATTATCGTTGTATTTTTATTTGAACAGATTCAGATTAAAAAAAGTAATCAGTTAAAATATTAGTATCTAACCAGTTGATATGAAGTGAAAATATGAAAATTTTATAAAATTATATCAATTCTACTGATACATCTCTGAGAAAAATAAATTTTATATCATTTAGATTTTAAATCAAACTTTAACACGTAAATACTAGACGAGAGGTTATATGTACATCAATAATACAAACTGCTTATCATATATATATGTATATATATATATCATTAGGAAAATAGGATAAATATTATTAATTTTATTTACCTGAATTTTATGCTTTCGGATTTCTGATAATCGTCCCAAATTATCCCACTGTTCTACAATATTTTGAGTACGTTCATTCACAGATTGAACTTCATCATAATTCAATTGACTTTATGTTCGACCATAATGTTAAGAAAGAGAAAAGAAAGATAGAGAAATAAACTGGAATGAACTTGCAAAGATAATGAAATAAAAATACAAGACAAATGAAACTATGATTATATGCTTCAATACGAAATATCTGTTACATGGGACATTAGTAACAAGTTCATAATCCTTAATGTTATTCAAACATAATATGTTATTGAAATAATTAGCAATTTTCATAAGTTTTAATTTCCTTTTTTAATGATATTTTATTGTGAAAAGGTCTTAAACAGACAAAACAAGGGCTAGTGAGATGAAATACGACATCAGTAAAGAAAAATATATCTCAATATTATGTCAATTAATAATCAGATGTGTAATAAATGAGATAAATCAATTTTAAGAAACAGTTTATGATCAGTTGAATAAACGAGATTAGAATTGTTAATCATGGGATAAATTCAGAAAACGTTCCTATTGATAGACTTAATATTAGAAATAAAATTATATCTGTATCTTAGATGTTGAAATTTCAAGGTTTCATTTGTTCATATTGTCTAGGTTTCTTCAATAAAATAATGGAAATCAAATTAAGGTCACAAACCAACTATAAATTAAACCATCATTCAATTATGTTAAGTTCTCAAATATGATTTCATAATAAGTCATTTAATGTGAAATGTGCTTAAACTTAAATATGTGAAGTTATCTGCAGCTACCTGGTCAAATTTCGATACGACTTGTTATGTACGAGTTTGAACTGAAAAATTAAACAATAATTTTCTATAAGTTTTACTAAATAGAACTATCTTCAAGTGGATAATTTTTATTTCTTGCCATAAATTTGAATACTCTATAAACCTATAATTTCCGTTCCAAACTTATTATTTTAAACTATGATATTAACAAACCAACTATTTATAGTCAATACACGGGATGCTGCGAAGACAGTATGACAGTAAGTTCCATTTATAATTTAGTCAAAGTTTAACTTATTATTATCACCGATTGTTTACTTATTAGCCTATTTAAGTGAATAATGGGTTTTAAGGTTTCGCATTCTCGAGCATTCTGTAGGTGACTTGTGTTATCTATGTAATTACCAGCTTGCTATTTTTCTTGAATGTAGAAATTTACAACGATCCACACAAACCACATATCTCAGAATTCATTTAAGCGATCCATGCTTGATTATTATGGTAAATATGTTGATGATTGAAATATAATAATTTGTATTTTTAGTTGTTATAAACAAGTTTTTGGAAATTTTAGTGTTATCTAATGAGATCTAGTGAGCACAAAAGTAAAAGCCTCCAGAGCAAATACTAGAAAAGGAATTTTTGTAAATTCAAGAGAAATTATTCAGGCAACACAGACGAAATATGTCGTCTAGACGTACACAGTCTACTAAGCCAACCTTCATCATAAAATTTTCCTTGCTTAACACCTGGTTATACAATTCAGTCTAGCTAACTAAACATGCATAATATTATAAACAAAAGTGGAAACTTTTAAACCAGTCCAACTAATACTCCATTCTTGTAACTTGTTTATGGGTTTACGTTATACAATGTAGATTTAATTCTTATTACAATGCATAAATCCTAAAAAAAGTCGATTAACAACAAGTGCCCTGATAATATGAAATGCCAAAAAGTAAAAGGTAATAAATAACCTTATGTATATATATGTAACGTGTTGAATCTAAAGGTTATCTAGTCACTGTTGAGAATAATCTATGTTTGTATTCACCATAACGTATATGGCAGCAAAATATTAAACCAAGGATGAACCTTGAACTATAATGTTTGTGTGAGGACCATTGATATCAACGGGTTACAAATGTATAAGTATTATTTTAACGATAATCTTTTAGAGGTCTATGTATTTTACTGAAAAATAAATTATATTTCACAAACTATCAAATAATGTACAGTTTCCAAGGAGTAAAATACCAAGACATATTTTGTCATATTTCCTCTTCCATTATAAAATACACAAATATTTCTTCAACTAACTAAACTAAAAAAGTGCAGTACATTACAAAGAATTCATTGAAATCATATGATATTCACTAAATATCACCATTATTTCATATTTATGAATATATGAATGATTTAACTAATAATATTAAAATACCAACAACCCCTCTGTTTAATGTGTACTGAAAAAGGAAAAAAAATGAATGTGAGTTTTCCGTCAGTAAACTTACACAGATGAATTGTGTGATTTATTGTGAATGAATAAATTATTTACACTTCAAGGAAAAAAAACAAAAAGTACAACCAGTGACTATCCTGTTTTAACACATGAACGTAATTAAAATTTATAAACTTTCCGTAAAATCATAACAACACAGTATTGAAAAATTTATCGAATTTTTTTTACTGTTTTTTGCTTGTTAGTGAAATCAACTCATCTTAATTTCATTACATTTTATTGTGTATCATATACACTTTGAAGTTTATGTTAAATTAATTGGGAAATTCACCAGTAAACTATAATGGCATGCTATACATGTATACAATGTACATACCAGTTATGAGAAGTTAATGAATTGAAGGTTTGTTGGTTAAGAGTATTAGGTTACAGGTTCGAAACCTGATAGACTTATTTTGACTTGAGAAATGGGTCAGGTGTTGTTATTCATTACTCAAAACATCGTAGCTCTATTCTAGGTGGACGAAATTGTTATTGCGTAATATTTACATTGCTATTTATATTAAATAACAGAACGTCTTTGTTCGTACTAATCAATAAACGGTTTGTTAAGTAACTCAATATTTAGTGTATATTTATTCTATTCGAGTTAACATTTTGTATTTTTTGTTTTGACAACATAATGTTTGTGTTGATACAAAAAAAAGAGTAAAGTTACGTATTTGCAAAATATAATGGGTTAGTAGTTAGAAAAAACTATAACCTGTTATACTTCTATCAATTGTATGAATATTACCTTGCTTTTATATGTAATTTAAGTTAAACCTTTTTAGCTAGTATAAAACAAGAACTGCTAGGTATCTTTAAACTCTATCAAAACAACTGTTTACTAGCCACAAATTTTATACTCTGATAAAACCTTTCTCAAGTACGCGTTTCAATAAGGGAGAAACAGAAGAATATCAATAACCTGATGGAAATGTTGTTTTTAAATATACGAGTAATAATAACTGTGACAACAGTCTCCTTAGCATTCGAAATTTTATGCATTTATTCATAAATATCATTTTTTATCTTGTATTCATTCTTGTCTAGAACTCTCTAACCATGACACTTCACTCCACTTGACATAAATGAAATAGGAATGAGCTGAAGACAAGAAATATCTTAAGGGACCATTACAACAATATGCATTGATTAAAATGTGATTTTACAAAGAATTTAAATAAGAGACCTTTAGTATTATTGCTATTCGTCTACTAGAGATGATTAATTAAAAATGGGGCAATCAGTTAATTCCTATTTCGACTTGCAAGGAACATACAATCGCTTCAATTCCAGCTTATCGACGCCATCTAACGTATCTAACGCTTGTGAAAGGCTAAAATGTGATTGGTACACTTTGTGATAAATTGTTGCGTACTAGAACCTTTCTCCACTCTTACTAAATAACTATTTTGTACATTGTCGAAATGCATTATCACAGAAGCCTATCAATGAGAATGTTAGTTTAATCACTGAGATAGGGAATGCCGTTGTAACTCAACTAACAATGGATTTCTAAATTTAGTGTTCTATTCAACAAGCAAAGATATGGTTAACATATCCAGCTGAGCAGAATAATGATATAGTTGGAGGTTTATTTTGTAAATAAATTAAAGAAACTGAAACAGGTTAAAAACACAATAATAATGTGTGCAGATTAGTATTATAACGCTAAGGTTTTTTTGTTATAACGGTCCTTTTACTTCTTACACGCGAATGTGACGTTAATTTACCTTAGACGAATATCTACATTAGATTCCCTCTCAGTGACTGTTCTACGGGACTTTGACACGACTCAGATCAAGAACACGTGATTAGCCTCACTAGAACGCAAATATATTTCCACACCCAAACCCGACACAATCCAACAACAAAGAACAATCAATCAATAATAATAAGTAATAAGGATAGGGCAATATATATCACATCTAACACCTGTCACACTATCTACATGTCTGAGCAAGCAGACAACCAATTATTATCATTCTCGCCCATACATCAATCAGTTCATTTTGAAGATGATTTGAGTAACAATTTGCTTAAAAGAGTTCAAATTATCCAGGTTTTTATGATTATATCTCAATGCTTTCTTCAAAGAATAACCTCAATGACATTCTTCTAATTCATATCCTCTTAGTTACTTTTGTTATTATTTGTTTAGCTGTTATCGTTTTTGCTGTGATAAAGTTATGTATTTCAAAATCATTTCATTTTATTACATAAACAAAATTGTTCTTTCCCAATTTTCAGCTTCGGTCCAGAACATAAAGCTTTCTTGCAGGGGCCATATTCTCTGTCTCCTATTCACGTGTCAATTATTAATGTTGACGCGTTTTTCATGTCAGACATCTGGTTTGTTTGATTTCAAATTCGTTTTGTTTGTCTTAGAAGTCCCTCAATTATTTGTAAATAGAATTTACAGTAGACCAAATGAATACTTCCAATATATAATAGTTTTTTATCGAGATTTAACAGAAACCGATACCAAATGGAAAATCACTGAATATCCGGTAGCGTTAGATAACTGTTTACTTGTTATTTGGTAGTCCATAATCGAAATCCTAGACCCAACCAAACTCATAACATTCAGATGTTGTGGAAAATATTACATTTAAACCACTGGACTTCGGCTTCAGTGGTTTGCATTTCCGAGTTGGATCAACTAGTTTGGTTTCAGAAGAGTCCCTCGTTTATGTCGGTTTAGGAGGGTGGATGGTATGATAATATCTCTAATAATCCATTCTTCATAAATTAAAAGTCTGTTTTTTATAATAAGTTCAAGTTGGGATGAACTGTTTAGTTGTTTAAGGTTTCTGACCAAATTCTATTTCTTGAAGATCTAAATATGACCGAATTATTTAGGTGAATGTTATTAATCTTCGATAGCGTCTTGTTTAAGCGAAAAACAAAGAAATATGATGGGGATAAATGTATTTTAAGCTAAACTCTAATATCAAATCATTATGTTGGGTTGAATAATATTTTAGAATTTGACATTGTATATTGTTTCTGGGATAAGTTATGTGATTTTGATACTAACCATGATATCGTATCATATCATGAACCATGTTAATGAATTAAAGTGGGTAATTATATTGACATAAGGTTTTTTATACTAACCTCATGATGTCGTCAGGCATTAAATTGAAATATTATTTGGTGGCATTTAGTGACTAAACCAGGACGAAAGTGACTCATATTACTTCACAGATTGATATACGACGCTCTGTTATCTGAAGCTAGGAATTGTATTACATACAATAGAGCATATTATAGTGTAAAAATATATTGTTGATAAAGGTTTCTAATAAAACGAAATTCTATCGAAAACCTATTAAAATGACTCATACTTACTTCAGTTCTTCAGCTATAGCCACAATACGTTCCACTCGATTTTGATGAGCACCCAAATCCCCTTCAAATGAAGCATGTTTTTGTGCTAAAGCACGCAAGGTTGATAAACTAGCCCCTTCATAGTCTTCCAATGAAAGTGCATTTGCTTTTCCATCAGCCCATGCTTCATGAGTTAAACATTTTAAACGGAATTTTTTAGCTAAATATTCAATTTGCTCAAGTCGTTTAATTTCAGCAACTAACCAATCCTGTAACATAAATAATAAATACCATTTCAATCAAGTCTAAAAATAATAGATTCAATAACATATACTTTTTATTGATATCAATGAAAAAAACATATTATATTAAAAAGAGTAAAGGGTTTTTGTAAATCAATTCGTATGTATAACTCTACACAGGATCAAACCGATAATCAGAGCTGTCTGGTTTTTAGTTGTGCTCGATCTTACAAAGTGCTTACACCATTTCATCATAAACTGAATACTATTTTCGAAATGACCTAATGTTGTATAACTAATGAAAATACGAAAAACAAGAATGATCTCCATTAGTGTAAGGCTATGAATTTTATATTGGACAATAAATCATGAGAAATTAAAATAACTCAAAAACACTTCATGTACAAACGATCGTTTTGAATAGTCAAGTGTAATTCACTAACCAACCTTATTACAAACCTGTTATCTAGTTGTCATGTCAATTTTTCACAATTATATGGTAATTTCTACCATACTCTAACAATAGCTGATGAATTATCGAAATTCTGTACAATTCGAGTCTGTTTAATGGTGAGCACATTCAACATCATTTGGGATTAAACCTTATAGAAAATTACAAATATTCACCCGACACTGCCTTCAGCGTATCTAAATGTTAGATGACTCTGGCACTAAAAAACAACAAAAACACAAACACATTAAATGTGCCTAGATGTTAAGTTACAGAAATATTTATCACTTCCAGTGCATGGCAATCAATCTTTTCTTTATCAGTCGACATGGTACATCTATACAGAATATAGTATTTTTAAACACTGGTAACATAAAGCCTAGCATACTTGCTTACTAATATTTCTTATAAACCAAGGTTGGATGGACTATGTGTTTTGTTCACCGATAATATCTATATGTTTATTTAAAATAAGAAGACTGAGAATATAAATTAATTTAAGGAAGAAAAAAGCACTCCAAGATCATTTTTTACAAATAAACAGTCCTACATTATGAATCAAAATGTCTTTTCGCTGTTCCACTGGATTTGAAAAAATTGTGGTCTAAAACCAACAGTTTTTCCGTTATGAAAAGAAAATATTACTGAAACTAGCCAAAAAGTGACCAGAAGGCCAGTGACATTGGTAAGTCAGACAAATATCACAGGGAATAAACAACATCGAAAAATGTACAAAATAAATGAAAAATGGCTATGCAGAATAGTAGTTAAGCTTCATTTTCATGGATGGATGAAATATGATGGAACATTTTAAGTTGTATTATGTATCCATACTATACTCCAAAACACTAACACATTTAAATTTCATAAAAAATATGGGATAAGAGACTAAATATTTGAATATCAGATGTTTAAAAGCAATCGGCAGGTTACCTGAAAGCTTAAAGTTTCTGAAAGTTATGCCATGCGTGGGGTTAACATTTGCTGGAAACCTAAAGTCGTGTCGTTTGGGTTTGAGCCTAATGCTCCATACGAACTTAATGTTGAGTCACTTTTGTCAGATTAAAGTAATCAAGTACCAATCAATAAACACGTGAAATAACGTTGGAATTTGTTGAGGAAATAGAATATTCTTGGAAATGCTACTTAGACTGTTTCATTTGTTTGTAAACTTCAAGTTACACTCTACGGATTGTCGTGTTGAAATTCAGAATTTCTGTCGATGACAATGATTAAGTGGAGCAGAATTTAAATTTATTTTCAGTTTAGTAGCACGTAGTGAGCAATGTGAATTTCGGCACACAATAGACTAACTGCAACAAGTGTAAGAACTATTAGTCACAATGAACTAACAAACATCAAGACATTGAAAGGAATTAAAGTAAATCAGTGTTTATGAGGACGTCTTTAAAAGTCAGGTCAAAGTTGATTGACTTATTTTCAGTGGATTTTGCAAGTTATTGGAAGATGTCATAGATTGATTGGTTCGTACTTCTTTCGATAACTAAGTCCTTCGGTGAGTCTAACACGTGCTAAGCAAAATCAAAGTGAAGATATTTACTCTGGTAAAAGCAATGACATTAAGTAACAACGTTAATAATTGACTCCCTAACTTGGTTGGAATCTATAACTGTGCATTGACAAAGATTATTTACCTATATATTTGAACATTGTTAAAGTAATAAGAGACAAGAATGTGACAGATGAATCTTTTTTTATCCTTTTAGTTATTTTGTACACTTTCATAATCTGTTTTCGCTAACCCCAATAACTGTATTGTACATTTCTAAATATGTGTGCGCTTTAGCGCGTATATGTCTCTCCAGTTACTTGCCTTTTATCTTGTTTGTCTATACAAACTGAGTTACAAGGTTTCTCGGTTGATTCATTGATGTGCTTATTTCTCTGCTGCATTTGTATATATATACTCTCAGTTTGCTTGCCGATGCGCTCGTCTAAGATATAATATTTCCAATAACATTTCGTACTTGATTTTTACTAGCATTTGTATTAAAAGTCTAAGAGTATACATGAAATTCACCAAAGACTCATAAATCGGGGATCGATGAATTATGAAGTCAAATGGGTCTTTAAAGGTGAGCATGTTTTAAAACCGTCTATTTTCCTTTCGAATTTATTTAAAAAACGGGATTAAAATACAAGAATTCAAAATAATAGAAATTACATCTCAGAATCACAATCCGAAAAATCCATTAAATTTTGTTTTCGACGCATATCATTCGTTAGCCCAACCAACTGGTTAGAACAATTTGTCATAGACCATTAAGGGACCTCAACGATAGACCTGACATCAGAATACAAACATTATGGTTCTTTATTCACACCAAACTGAATTAAGCAAATAATTATATTGATAAATATCAATGATCTCAAAAATGCTTATGTAAATTTTTGGTGTCAGATTTGTGGTTTTGAAAAAGCTCACAAAAGAATGGAAAATTGAAATAGTTAACATCTCCATTCGCTTACTTCAAAACCTTTCTCGTAGTTTTCTAACTGACGCCATGCTGAATCAATATCTTCGATCATATGTCCTTCAGTTGGAAGAAAAGATGGACGATTTGCCAGTCGTAATCGTGTTTGAAGTGTATTATATGTATTTTCTAGCAATGTTTTTTCATCTAATCTGGGAGGCTTTTCAAATCCTCGATAACCTCTATAATGATCCAGTTTTGAACGAGCTCCAGATATGGTTCCATCAGTTGTTCTATCCTAAATGATCAAAGAATCAAGACACAAACACTAAAGAACAATTGAATATTGCCCAGAACAAGATCGTTTCACTTTATACAAATATTTAATAAAATAACATGTGCCAGTTAAACAATATGTACAGCTACATCCCTACATTAACTATGTATTAGAAAAAAAAAGAACTTAGTCAACTGACATTCAAATGTATGATTTATAAAAGCGAAATCGGTAATAAAGAAAACGTGTTGCATCTATTGTAGTACAAAAAATGTATCAAATCCCTAATTAACATAAATCGTTTTTTTCCATCATATGGCATAAATAGCTTTATTCGTTTGCTTACTTTTTCTCTGAAGAGGAAGGATGGAAAAATAATTTTTATTTCCAGTGGAACAAAGTTTATAAAGTTTCTTATATGAAAAATAATTAGTATAGATCGAAATAAAAATTCATTTCACTGAAAAATATTCTTTTATTTACAAATGGTTCAGACAGGAATTTCTGATAAAATTTATTTGTATCTAATTAACTGATTGACTTGGTATTGTTTACGTGAATTTTCCTATTGATGTTTTAGGACTGCAATTGATCAGATTCTTATTAGCATATGTGCATACTGTGCGCATTGCCTCTATATTGCCTTAAGTCACAAGTATTATAAGCAAGGATGGATGGTGGATTCCATTGCTAGCCAACATTCATCTTTGCTGTTAATTAACTGATGTTTTAAATTCTTTTCGTGCTAAAAAACAACAACTCTTTTCAATCGCTTGGTAATTAAGAAAGAATAGAACACCATATACTGGTTTTTTGTAGTGATTGTAATTTTTTTGTTATTTAATGGGATAGTGGTAACGATTATTTTTTGTTTGAAACGATACACTACTATAATACGACAATAAGGCAGGTGATGGAGATTATAATACCGCTAAATTAGATACCTGATTAATACAATATATAAAGATTGAGGTCACGTCATACCCGATAGATGCTTTATAAGAACCACTGCATAAACCATACAATACTTTAAGCAAAACAAATTAAAGTAGTCTACACTGAGGTTAAAAATTCATAAGAGGAAGGAAACCAATTGTTTGATGGCGAAAACCTCGAGTATCTAGCAGTTCACCTTCAGTGGTTAATAGCATTTCACTCTGCTGGCTATGTATGAGGTTTTCAGTCGAAAGTATACTCAATAGAACATAATTAGTATGTAGGTTATTAATATTGTGAATGAAATTGATTTTTGATAAGAGGATTAAAAATCAAGAATGCATGTAAATTTTTATGTACTACACCATCTAACATGTGTATATTTAGATAATGAAATGAGAAGACAAATTTCCATCAAAACGATGTGATCTATCAGCGCGGTATATTTCGATCAACATCACCACACCTTTACTTGTCAAACCATTTTCATATGACAAGTGAAAGGTCAAACTAGGCATATCGGAAGATAATGAGGAAAGTAATGTGAATCGCAACGCTCCAAAAAATAACAAATCGATGTTATAAAGGAAAGTTCAAGGTAAGAACAAACTGTTTTTTGAACAATTTAAGTGGGTTTAAATCTTTGTATAGATAACACTTCAATGAGGCTGGTTTGATGTGAACCTTGATGGGTGACCTCACCTAAATGCTTATCAGCGGAGGAAGGTATTTATTGGAATTCATTTGTTTTTATATCCATTTAAAGTTGTGTTCAGTCACTCTCACATGATCTAAATTTACCCTCTCCTTCCGTTCTTTTGACATATATATATATATATATATATATATATATATATATTGTATTAACCATTTTGATATTCATAACTAGTTAATCCACAGAAGACAACAGAACAAAAGATATAAAAGTAAACAACAACGCGAAATACCGATTTCACTTCAGATTGTACTTATCAGTAATCAAGTTATGTTAACTTTACATGTACATGGATATGTGAATTACTTGCATAATTTGTAAATAACTTTTAACTTATCAACATGATTTTTAGCTTTCAGCAATATGTGCAGTATTGTTTTTGGTCTTTTGAAATGACTTTTTACGTCATTGTTCTTGTAATGATAATAATAATTATTAATTAGGGAACTGATGGTAGTGGGAACAACTGTTCATATAATTAATAAATATATAGAAATATGATCGAAAAAATTGATAAAAAGTAGTAAAGTGTTCAAATCAAAAATAATTTATGACTGAATATATCTGGACTAGTGTTATCTGTTTAAGACTATATCATTCCAAGATTTCTGATTCTTGATTCTTAACATTTTCTTGCAAGGCTGAGATTAACGGTTTATGATTTTTTTGAAAACTGAATCTGTGTATTAATATGGACATATTTGAATGCTTCGCAAATTGATTTTACTTTTGTCATTATTTTGTATTAGGAAAACTAAGTAATACAGTACAAGTAAGAAATTATTAAAGCTTTGTTATAGAATAACAAATAGGCATACTTATATATTTCTGATAACATACATTTGCTGTTAATGTGTTTCAATAGGAACAACTAACCGGTGGTTGGATCATGTTAGAAATACTCAATTTTTGAGATTAAATAACATTGGAATAAGATCAACTTAATATCTTTTCGATGTTTCAAACTTGTCATTTATCATGACTAGTAAATAACTGCAAATTAAAATAGGTGTTCAAATAGACAAAGAGCAGAACATCTCATCAATCTTTAGAAATGAGTATATTACTAATATTACTATTACTAATTAAGTAAATAATTTCAAATTTGAATCCTATCTTATACTCAAATAACGTCGACAGACTGTAGTTAATTAAAAAATTATGTAACACTTGTTCATTCTATTGATATACTCATATTACCTTAAAACCTCTTAAAATACTATCAGTTTGAAAAGAATATATAGATATAATTTACTTTTAAAAATGGTATTTGTTGTTCAATCCAAGCCAATAAATCAGATGCAAGTTGTTCATATTCTCGCATTAATTTCTCATTGTCTTGATTACTTTTTAAAACTTTCGTAATTCGATTGGCTGCTGACTCAGCCTAAATAAATAAATGAATGTATTAGCAAAAATGACTAGAAAGTATATATATATATATATATATATATATATATATATATTTATATATATTTATATATATGTCACATGCTCTATGTTGAAATATCAAGTGTTTGAAAGTAGTCAGGAAGACATAAATTTCGTAATAGTTGACGTTTGTCAGTGTGGTTTACCTGGAGTTTTAAGGGGACTGATATTATCTGTAGGATTTAAACCCTCACAGTCTAAGGTGTTATGGAGTAGTTCAGTGAAATAGTCTCAGGATGTAAAGATGAATAATGAGGGTTCGCATCTCACATAAGGCGTAAGTTCCCTGAAAGTCGCTGATGAACTCTGCTGTCCAGTTCTAGCTAACGTAAAACCTAGGTCTAGAGTTTTCAGCTGGCTACTTTAAACCTTTTTCTTCATTTATTTTTAACTTGTTGCAAACTACGGCAACTAAACAAATGTACAATTACTTGAGGTTCTAGCCCATTCTATCTGTCTGTTATAATAAGTTGTTAGTTCAGTTTAACTTGAAAGAAGAAAAGTAATGATATACGAGCATTTTTGAGAACATTATTTCCTGAAATCATTCGCGACTTCGAAAACAATTTGGAAATACAAATTTTCTCATCAATGTCTTAACATAATTCTAGATCATTCTTAAAATTAATTATTGTAATAAAGTCATGAAAAAAAATTCTAATATAAATCTGTGGAGTCAAGCAATGAAAAACAATTTGAAAATTTGGAAGATATTGTTCGGTTACTAGTTTATAATAGATGAATCAAACTGATTTTATACCCATTATCTTAGGACAGAAAAACACCTATATGGTTATACTGACATTCTGTTAACATAAATGTTAATGTTAACACAAAATGATAGAAATCACAAAAATCAATAAAGTCAAACTGTTGATACATATGATTTATTCTGGTATATAACATTGTCATTTACATGTATTTTGTATACGTACTGAGAGAAAGACAGAAAATAATGTGACCCTATAAGGGTTAATATTCCAAAAACCTACAAGCCAATACTTTGAATTTATATATGCTTTTTAAAAGATCGCTATTATCTTCATGATGAAACAATTTCACATAAATGAGTAGGCAGTTGGTTAGATTAGATTAGATACAGAGAAAGCAGAGGTAACAAAATAACCTAAAAATGAAAGGCAATACTAATCGTAATACCAAAAGGATATTTTGAATGCTACTGATTTTTTATCAATTGTAAATGAATCATATACTTGTGCTTCTTCTTTGCGACAAGCTAAATGCTTGCTTTCCGACCAAATGAGTAACCATAATGGATAATATTTTGTTCTGGACTTTTTATCATGATTGCAAAATATTAACCTTTAAAGAGAGGTCTCTATTATTAAAGGTGTCTTCAAGGTATTGCTTGCATATAATGCAACAATTAACTAAGGGTTGATACGGTTAAATACAGAATAATACCCAGGGGTAGTAAGTTGATTATCGAAAATGTAGACTATGATCAGCTTAGGTGGTAGGGGTAGGTATTTGTTTGTTTGCTTTTTATTATCACTGATATTATGATTATTATTTCAGCAAATATTTTGCTTTACATTATGTCGAATTCCTCTGGTGGTACTGATGTAAATTGTATGATAAAATTCGTTTCATATTATTTACGGTCGACGAACTATATAAAATACTAGCATTCTAAATTCACGCAGTCAATAACTACCAAATACTTTTGTCGTTATTATTTTAACTGTTCTGTTTGAATGTTAACCAAAAGTATTGAAAATAAATGTTCATAAGGCGTGACTAATTTTACCTAACCTAATTTTATGAACCATATAACTAATCATTCTTATTCAGCAAATTAGTAATCAGATAATGGATATGGAAACATGTTTGTGTAAATATTTTTATAGTTCTCTTTATCTAAATTTGTGTATAAGTATTTATTCGATATTCCATTTAGTAATTAATGTTCCATTTTTTTGGACGCTCTGTTATCACCGTCCATGGTTGAATATATATAACTATGAGAGTGGGTCATGACGTGGTTGAAAACCCAGAACGTTTTACTTAAGTTGGTAAATAACAATAAGATCCATAGTCATTAGGAAGAATCAGGTCACCAACGAAAAGTTTACTTGAAGGTTTTGTTCATAACAACGGGAAAGAGTTTCTTTTAATCCAAATTATGCAAATATAATAATAGTCGTTCTTGTTAACATCAGAATTAAAATCGTTTATTCTTTTCAGATATAGTTTTAAACTTTATATACTGAGGATATGTAGACTACAAGAATGTGATTGCTCGAATACTTATGACCAAATATTTGAAGCAATAAGGAGGGAAGATTGAAGAATCGTTTACTAAATAGATAGTTTTAAAGAACTAGTTTCATATTCGTATAACTTGTATCATGAACTGGGACGAGCCGGAGATTCATCCAAAGATGGAAAGCAATGGACGATTATGTCATCTTAGCTTAGAATATCTTAGTAACGACCAATATCTGAGAACTTTCAGTTTGGTCCATGGAAGGTGAGTGCGCGGTGCTTAGCAGTAGCGTGCTCAGACAAAATACCTATTTATCGCTCCTTGTTGTTCTAGCTGACGTCATTCCATAACAAAAACTGTCTCCATAATATGATCCATAAAAACTCTCTATCGAATTGTTGGAAATGCAAGATTTTCGAATATAAAGTATGAGGAAGAAACCAATCTTAGAATTCTCATACCGATTTTAAGTGATTTTCAGTCATTTGACCTTTAAAGTGCTTTCATTTAAACTAATCAATCTACTGTGAATTCCATTCAAGAATTATACATTCAGTTTGCCAAATTCGTTTGCAAATGGTCACCAAATGCAATTACTGTAGAATGAAATAAACCTAAATATAAATTAGTTCTTTTTAGGTCTCTATCAGTTAAGCTTCCAGACAAGCTTGAACTTCTCTCTCCAATTATCTAACTGTAAGGAACAGGATAGAAGTAGTCGCGTTTATAGTTAATGAAGTTGGAATTACGAATTACCAGTTCGGTACACAGCTTCGTGATGTGGTTTATTTCTCATTTCTAATCTGTAATTCTATCAATACATTCATAGTTTGATATACATTTCATGATATATTTGTATACTGTGTGTACTTACATAGAGTATGCATCTATACTTACCTTTTGTGCACCTGCAAATGCATGATAGTAAGCTGAAACGTAAGTCATAACAGACCTTTCATCTGGTCTCACTGTATTTACCATATCTAGAAAAAAAGCAAAAGAATAATCTAAGTGGCCGGTGGTAATCTAAAAGAGAAATATTGAGAAAACATTTTATCCAGGTGATTCGACGGGGAAGGATTAAATCGGATACTTAGGTATCGATTCCATTGGAGAGTGTTTGACCTATGGTTCCAATAATTTATTCGTTGAGTGACTTTTAATAGTGTTTATTCTTGTGATAACTGTTTTGTGTGTTATTTTGTTATGAAAAATCCCATTATCAGTTCGACTGGGAATAATCAATCAGCCATATTGTATGACTGCGTATCATATGTTCATCAACATCGAACTTATTAATTTTAACAAGCTGAAATATGTTTACTATTTATTATAAAATCATGAAACCACATTTTACAACAGTAAGGTAATGAAACTGATGTGTACATAGAAAAGAGAGAATTCTTCAAAAGAAACATTGAAATTTAAAATTATCCCGTAGTTATGTTGATATAATGAAAAGACTAACTGAGCGAATGATTGAATCCCGCCAGTATAATCCACTTATTCATGCCTTACAGTCCAGTAACAATAATTAGAAATTAGTATAATTAAATTCTTGCAAATAATATTATGAATAGATGTAATGAGGGGCAAATATCAGTCGTCACTTGTATTAGTATAGAAGGGTTACAGAGATTTTTTAATTCTGTAGTTTACACCGAGTATTGACCTTAGTTAAACGAGCGTTGGAAACCAGAAAGTACTGGACAGTTATTTCGACATAGCATGGGATATCTCAGTAGTGCGCATCTACAACCCATCAGCGATCGAATTCAGGATTTTGGGGTCTTGCGGCGAGCGCCTTACCTCTAGACCACTGAGACAGTTCTTCATCACAGGCAATAAAAGATCGTCTTACAATATCGTGAATTGGTTGATTCATTTATTTGTTTATTTGAACGCATAAATATTGGTACAAGGGGGCACCAGATATATGTGCGTCACACAAAAAATTGTCATTTCATTTAGTTGTGTGAGGGCTATGATACTGCACGACTGCTCAGACCGAAGCAGGTGGTTTCCTTAGGGGGACACATCCAGAGCCTTTGACCCAAAGGCCTAATCCACTAGGCAGTTGGGCAACGTTAGGATATGCATTCCCATGGTAGCCGGTGACCAACGATTGATCCATACGCCATTTATTCCCTCAGAATACTGGAGCCCATGTGCACCATCGGTTTGGAATCATGGTTTTCCAACTCTCCTAGGTGAACTTTCGGTGTACACCAACCCGGTTAAAGCGCCGGACATTCGATTTTCGTCCTTTCAATTCTATGAACAACACCCCCGCCACGAGAAGGCAGTGAGTAGGACTTCCATGGCAGAGGCTGTA
This sequence comes from Schistosoma mansoni, assembly GCF_000237925.1. Classification (NCBI taxonomy): domain Eukaryota; kingdom Metazoa; phylum Platyhelminthes; class Trematoda; order Strigeidida; family Schistosomatidae; genus Schistosoma; species Schistosoma mansoni. Next base: position 20,129,019 of record NC_031495.1, read on the forward strand.
TACGCGTGGACGTGTGAGAGTATTTCGAGATAGAGGGCGGGCCCTCTCCACTCTCAGTAGTACCAGGGCATTTGGGGCTAATATTTGATATGTATAACATTTGATGCCGGCTCAGTGGTTAAGGCGCTGACAGAGAGTTCGAACATCGTTTGTATATTGCTTATCTTTAAATAAATATATCAGTCTATGTTGGTGCTTCGCAGTCATTGATATTCTTTCGTACTGGTTGTGTATTATCGATTGACTCAGTACACATCAGACTGTCAATGTTGCCTCACTATCTATCTACAGAATAAAAGATACACTGGTAAAATTGTTTATAATCAAATGAGCAAAATCTCCACCCCAACCTCTACAGAAGGAACTCGCTTATCGAAAATACAAAATAAATCATGGATTTTGCGATTGATGTTAGACATGTTAAACAAGTTATTTAGACTAAAACTACCGATTTGCTTTGCGCAGATGGCATAACATATGTATGGAAAACGTCTGTTATAGTTGTTTACTCAATATTCTGTCCAATGAAATGTTGAATATTGTAACGAAACATTGTTTGTTGTAAACAACTTATTGGTAAGGGAAATTTAACTTTATAGAATGAAATGGATATTTTTAAAAATAATTCAAGATATTTGTCCAAGATATCAAATGTTACAACCATGGATTGAACCTGATTGTATCTTTACTACTGAAATTGGATAAGATACCGTTTCTCATATTAAAACAGTTTCTGCTGTTCTACAGTACTTACGTGAAGTAAGCATACAACTTCGTCAGTAGCACAATAAAACGAAGGTATTAAAGACAAAAATCTATGGGTTTAGTCAAAAGTAATTGTGTCAAGGATATCAATAAATGAGAAATCTCTCAATTGCCACCGAACTTAGGACCGTTCACAAACTAAGCATAATGTCAAAACAGAACTATATAGATTCGTCAAAAGATTTGATTCCCAACACTCCGATCAAATATAAGCTTCATGATAAATATCGAAACTAACAAATAATTATAACCATCTTTTCTTATTTCTGTTTATTTATTCGAATAGATTATTTTACCTAAGTGGAAATTCTAAGGACTCATAAACATAGCAGAACGAACGATTCTACTTCAATCATCTCGTGATTCTTTGAATATAGATTTTTGAATAAAATAGTTTAGGGGTCATTCATTTCAATAAGTTGGTCTACAATAAGTTATTCATTTCCAAGATTTCTGTTATCACAGGTATCAGCTGGACAATCGTTTTAATAAGACACAATCCAGTGCCCATTAGTGATTCGCCCTGAAACGGATACTTGGGTATTTAGTTAATAGCCGTAATATGTGTGATTAATCAAGCCAAGAGTTGGGCGGATCCCCACTAATGACACTGGACGGTAATCACATAATATGATCAATTGGATAAAAGCAAAAATTTTAAATTATTTGATTCTGAATCACTGGATAGATAATATCCTGTGGTTGGCAGCCAAGACCCCATCAGTGGTCTCACTATGGGTACTTATTGTTTGGACCCCTGAGTTGGCATTAAATAATTTACATGTTTAACTTCAACCGATCCACCCCTGATCTCTTATGGCTATCTAACTAAGATCAGTTTGTGGTGTTAAACATGGAATTCAACAACCTCCAAAACCCTATTCAGTAATAAAGATAATCATGCACTTCATTAGTGATTTGCTTTTACAAAATATTTCGTAAGAGATAAAAACGCATATAATGACCGGCAGTCCAAAAATTTGACTAAAACATCATCATATACAATAAACAGTGATGAACAAGTGAATTTAAACGATTCATTATAAGTTCACCAACCTTCAGCATCCAACATTCGTGGGATATCCAAGTGCTTTTCAGCTACATCAAAAGCATAATTTAAATTCTGTATCGGATTGTCCTAGAAGAAAAAAACGTAATTCATTAGTCACAACACAAGCTAATGCACATCTCTTCAAATTGTATGACGAAATACATTCATATATACAAAATATTTCGTTCACTGAAATTTGGATGCGCTATTAATTCATGATTAATAATCCCTTCCATTCGTTGGTAAAAGTCAAAGAATCATGCATTGTTGTTTTTTGCATGCAGGTTTTAACAAGCTAACAGCTTACTTTTGAAAGCTTTGAATAGTCAATCAGATCTGGTCGATGACGATGTATTAGAGCACAGAATGCCAAACCATCTTTCCAACTATATTATGTATACATTCATGCATTTAAAAGTTAAAACAAAAAAACCATTCAGTCTTTTTCGATAATGAATATAATTATTAGCTGAATTCTGACTATTCTTCTACCATTCTTTTCTGTGGACAATATAAAGTATAATTAACTAGAGTATATCTGAATCATACACGCGAGACTAATGAGATTAATGAATAAAAATATTAAACCGTTGTTCAATAGAACAATGTATTTCAGTGCGTAATTTAGTGGGATTGAGCTATTCCGATAGTCTCTAGTGATTAATGATATCAACCACCAGAGGGATTGGCGAAAATTGCGAAATACTGAACAGTGTTTTCATCCCAATTTAAAGTTCACAACAGTATACACTTACCAACTCTTATGGATTCGATTGCACGAAATGAGACCATTGAAGTTATGTGCTAGATAATAAAAGGGTAGCCTACAAACTAAATTTTGTGGTCTGCATCAGAGAAATTATCTGCCTTCTCAAGGTTTATATTGATACAACTTGGTAGGGAAGCTAAATGTAATGCTGAATTTCATAACTGATAAATCGACTATTACAAAATGACTTTGATCATTACTTAGTAGTATGTAAAACATGCTAATCAAATTTTTAAAATGTTGAAATGTCCAAATATGAAAAGGTTTCTCACATGAGGGTGATTTAAGTTACTTAAGCCCAGCTAATAAATAAAGCCGATCAAATGGTTGAGAATCCTTAACAATATTTTGACCATGTTTATAATTTGTAAGTTTTCACTTCACGTTTTAGTAAGGTAGTACGTCAGTTACAAAGCTGTAAGTGAGAGCAAACCTTGACCACTGTTAACGACCTAGATTCTTAAATAGATAAATTAAAACTGATACGAAAATTTGCACGAACTCTTGAGAGACTGACTGAAAAACTCTTACTCAAAAAAGCAGAAACTATAAACTAGTACAGCGATTCACTTCTAAAAATGATGTTTTTACTGAACGTTTAGTAGATTTCTTTGTCTGGGTGAATGAGTTATCTTATGAATAAACAAACTCGTTATAACAAGCATTGGATTAAAACATCTGAAATTCATAGGGGAGCCTAAAAGAAATGTATAAAACTTTATTGGTGAAAATCTAGTATCAAGAAAGATTCAATTATTCAATTACTGCTAATCATAACAAAGTCTTAGCTCCATGAGAATGCTAGGATAATAACGAAAACAAAGTTCTCCACCGATATAATTTATTTCTCTGTCGTGTGGCAACAGTATTTCTAGAAACTGTCATGGATTTGCTGCACAGAGCCAATAAGATAAGTTATCAAAACTGACTTTGACTATGTATTCGTCTATTTATTCATAAATAAGAGTTGGAAAAAAGTCCAGTAAATCCAAAAATCATCTGCTTTTAAACTTTAACGGGGTAAAAAATATTTACACCAATTAAGACAGTGGTTTTGCAATAGTTGTAGAAAAGAAGTATTTTTCTAGCATTTGGGTGCCAAGTTTTATTCAGTCAACTATGAAGAAACAGAATTAAGCGATGATGTCAATGCCTCCTCTATTATTTTTTTTATCTTCACAACAGGAAAATGTTTTGGAGAATCTAATCAGTTTTATTTTCAATTTTTTTATTACTTGAGTTTAATTAAGAGCAAGTAACAACTCAGAATATTATTAATTGTACCATATTGAGAGATGCGAAAGTCACATTCACAATGTCTGGCTGACTAAATACTGAAGCCAAATGGTGTGATTACCATGGATTATTATGATTACCAGATAAGCAGTAGTTTTCTAGCTAAACGAGTGTTTATAGCGGACGACGTGGCACTAAGTGTTTTTATCATCAAAACTTCTAAAAACACAAAAGCAAGTCTTAAAACAACTAAGTTTACAAACCTGAAAGCATAGTTAGCTTACAATGGTAGCTAGCCGTTATAGCTATTTATTAGGTATTTAAAAATTACCACTATTTGGGTACTCGTCAATGAACAGCCTCAGAGCTTTTAAATTGAGCAAAATGGACAAAAAAGAATAACCACCTGCAGTAGTTGCTATGTTTAAACTATATTTTAAAACCATCTTGTGTCTTTTAAACAATAGCTCAAAAATTACATAACGGTATGCGCACATAGTCATAATCCATCTAGAAATCCTATAACGTAATGCCATGGATTGATGAAATTGAACCGAAGTTTTCTTCAGTGATAAAATATGAGGAACCAAATTTTTGATTTACACTTAAATTCATTTAATAACGAGAATAAACAATAAGTAAATGGAGATAAAAACGATCATGGATTAACTACAAAGGGGTAGAGAGTTTTCTAGTGACTACTTTAAACCATTAGACGACTCACTCATGTATAAACTGAATTTGTTTTATAGTTGGGCAAGAATCGGTCATTTGACCTTGATGTTTTTCTTATAAACTTGAAATTACGACAATTTGAAAGAAATTCTCTGAATTACTCTGGACCGATTTATCATGTTTTCCTTGTTAACTGTGATGGTAATGTCTACAATATGTACTAGTTCACAATGCATCTGGTTAACTAACTAAAGACCATCATTTACTTTATTTTCTTCAAAAATATCATTCACAAAACATGTTTCTTCATGTTCGATTCTTCTCGAGAGTATAAGATACTCCATAATCTTTAAATTGCCATTTTTAAATGGATTTAAACGAGGTAATTACCAGTACTTACGAAACCATTTATTAGGCACCTATCACTTACAAATATTCTGAACTAAGTCTGATTTTAACAAAATCAGATAAGGGGAAACCACCATTCAGCTAATGGTAATAACGTAGATAACAACGTTCAAGAACAAACTAACCTCATGTGAAAATTTTGTACGTTCACGTTTTTATAGGGAGCAGTCTTGCGCTGGCACCACAATAAAAGACCTTCTTTCGCAGACATTTCTACAATGACAAAAATAATTTGTTAAAAGTCTTATTTATTTCTTCATGTGAATCAGTCTAAAACTCACTAAAAATGGTGCGTGTTCGACAAAAAAAGATTCATACAGTTCAACAAGTCAAATAATCTTCTTATATTCATGTTAATTGAAATGGAGTATATAAACTCGGGTCATATATGACCCAAGAAGAAAGGGATTTTTGAGAATTAAAAGAATATACAGAGTTAGACCAAGTGAGTAATAGCTTAGCTAACCAGCAATTTTTTGAGTTCTTTCCGAGGGATCCCGGACTAACCTTCATATTCCTAATGGCTAATTGCATCTTATGTAAGAAACCTGGATCTAATACACCTTATCTATAGGTGCACACAAAAATGAATCACTTGGAATGACATAACTGAAAGAAAGATAAACAATGAAGTGGATCATATTGTGAAATCCTTACCTTCAACGGTAATATCTTGAATACAAAATCGTAAAATAATTGTCCATATCATCCCAAGAGTCATTTTGATATTCCCATCCACGATTTCTATCAAAAAACTCAGTAAAACGGGTCAATACCCTCAGCGCCAATAGAGACTAGCTGAACGCCTTTACTTTCTATATAATCTAATGCCTTATTAACATTCGCGAGCTTGTGGAAACGCATCTTTCCTCTATCGGGTTTCGGTAACGGCTCCTCAGATAAAGTCTCTAACAGTTGAATAAGCTTGAGACCGTCAGTGAAATCTTCCTCAATATTTTCAATTGAGCATTTCACTTTTCGTAGATATGAATTGCACCATGCTGTGAAAGTCTGACAGGAATTTAATTATAGCCTGTTGAGAAGTACCTTTTTCTGCTGTATTTCCCACATTGGATCCAAATAGGCTTGACGGTCCCATTCCTCCTCCTCTTCTTCCTGTACAGAAGGAAAGTATTCATCTGGATAGACTGTGTAACCATACTCCATTTTACAAAAAATATTCAAAGTAGCCGCTTTCAGAGGAAAGGGTAAAGTGCATGATGTTGAGTCATACAAACGAACAAAAATGCTCAATAATTAGAAAGTTGTGTAGTTATAAAACAAAGAGTGCCTATGAACATATTAGTTATTTGTATACGCTCTTCAACAAAGAAATGGATGATTTTGTTTTGATCATCAGCGCTCATGGTTGGCCAACTGTAGCTGTAAACAAATCACCGAAACCAATAGTTCTGTTGGTGTTTGACAATAAATGCTGACCACATTAGTTTTATTGGACTCATTTAGCAAAAGGCGCTCGGTCATGCATCCGCACCTGATCACGGTTTGGCACGACATGCTCAACTTCTCCTGTAATCACAACCTGGATTAAATCAGTCACCCCTCGATAGATTGATAATCTACCAAATATATCTTCCAACCACATGGCTTCTGTTTTTCGATTTCACTGGGTACGTGCGATTCAATTATATAAGGTGTTACTGTTATGTGTTGTCAAACTACAATACCTGTGGTATCTTCACAAATAAAAGAAAATAAAGCAGGAGACTCAATTTTTTTGCCTATCAAGTTGTATTGGTTATTCAGTTCATGAGAATTCAGCTTATTATCTCACCTATAGAACCTAATCAAACTTAACCTAAGTTAAAAAAAACAGACCATATATGCAGCATAGGCTTTAGAAATGAATATTAGTAAATTTAAACTCATGATGAAAAATGTTTTTGCAGCTTCAAAGTTTACCACGACCCTCTACTTAGTTACTTTCTTGCTTCTCAAAGTTTATCAAATTTTCCAAAATTTTGTGAATCGTCAACGTTGTTGATCTCCGTCGACTGATTGTGGCCTAATAGAGTTAGATGGGGATGGTTTGACCAACAGCTAACGTCGAGGACACACTTCGCAGTCAGCACCTAACGTGGATTACTCCTTCGTCTTATCAAGGTGCTATGGATGCTTTGAAAACAGTGAAACACAAAGGATGTTGTTACAGAAATATTTTATTCGAAGTAGGTACAAGCGAAAGTGTGACCACCACGGCATGGGTCATATCATGATGTACGGTAAACTGATGAGTGTTAGTGTAGAGTGGGTTGCTTATATTCACATAATTAGTATGTAATGATGGTCAGGCAGAGAATGTATTTCAGTAGAAGATCGGCAAGGAAAGAACGAGAAAGAAACGCGATTGGCATGAGAGTGCATGAACAATATTAATAGGAGACAATGAACTGATATTTGCAGAAGGAATAGTCAAGATTGAGACAATTGATTTGGTAATTTGAAAATTTACTGTTTACTGTATGGTTATCAGGTTTTAGTGAGATATTCTGTAATTTTGTAGCGAATATATTTGATTGTCCCAATTCTTGTTCTTGTTCACAACGTTAGTTGTCCCTGATTTCGGTCGGGATCGATGATCTGTTAGATATTCAGTGATTCAACTGCCGGATTATTTGGCTGGCGCTCAGTGACATATCACTGCCCCTGCAATACTCCCCCACCAGATTCAACGACCGTTTCAATCGGTACCAAACATGTTGGGAGGAGTCGCGTTCCGCAGTTTTCCGAACGATTATTATGAATCCTCCAGATATCACCGAGCTGTTAGACAAATGAAAAAGAGGAGACAGAAACTAATCGGGAAAGAGAGTAATAACAAGTTTATAGAATGTTGATTTAATGTAGCGCGATTACCCATAGAAATAATAGAAAAGACATAACGTTTTAAAGTTCTATCGAGTCGCGTTGAAATAGATAACTTTGACGAGTGATTGAGTCCTTCAGATGAGAAAGGTTAGGTTAGAGGCAAGATTAATCATATGACAGGGATGGTACGATAAGTGTAGTATAAATAGATGCCGATATTGGCAATGCCATCGGTTTAAAGAAGAAAGTCAGACAGTGTTTCTGACAGCTTCTGCTCGTAAGCGTCGAATTTCGGTTATATCTATATGCAACCGACTAACCGTAATTACAGAAGTATAACCGTGAAGACAAGTCGCGATACCATTGTGCAAAGCTGCTGATTGACTTATGGTCAAAGTTCGTAAAGCCGATGACTATTGTGATAATCAGCAATGGTCAATGACTGCAGATCAAGAGCGAAGGTGGCACGTTGAAGTCTCTATAAGATGATAAACGGTGATTGCTGTACGTCTGTTCAATAGTTCACTCGAAGAATATCGAAAAGAACATAAGAAACCAAGAGTTTCACTCTGCACTCATGTCAGTGATACAGGTGAAAAACGCTGTCAGTGTTAAGATAGAAGCGACAGTGTCGTTTTCAGTTTGCAGGAGTTTCGCTCTACTTCGTAAACGGATGATTCGCGGGAATGATAGTGTCGTCAAACCACCAATCGAACTGGAAAGGTTTTTAATCGTCCAATAGTTAAACAGCCGTTTGATGTACCCATTTTATGTTAGATAACAGCCACGAAGAAACAATACTTCATAAAATAAAGTACGACGTCGAAGTTGAATAACTACAATAGTTCGGGTGTGTTATAACGTCACACCGAAATAACATCGTCCTTTGGTATACTGACAGCTGCACTGAATGTTCGATTAGGTATGGTTAGAGTAACAGTTGGATTTGTGAATAAAAACATACGAAAACTATGGTGGGTTCGTGGAGAGTTTCAGAGTTCGTTTAGATATTTTCCGAACCCATATTGCATGTGAATAAATCGAAAACTGAAATTAAATGACTTTCGTGTAATAAGGAAGTCAAGCCATGATTTACCGTGTGAGATAACTGCAAATACGAAGTGATAGTAAACATTAATTAAAATGGTAACTACCAATGTAACTAAAATTTAGAAGGTTCAGATAACATGGCCATTTCGTAAAAGGCTGATGTAAAGAGCCTGTTACCTAAAGTTGTGTGTTATATTACGTACGACAAAGTGTCTATCTGGGACATGGACTGTGATTGCTCGTGTACATGTACGTCGACTGATAAGTCATAAATGTACATGATTTCGACTAAAATTTGGCGGTAGTGACAGAAGACTTGACTACTCTACGTCATAGCAACTACGGAATGCTATTAGACATCATGAACATAGTGTGAAGTAATCTAATGCAATTATGAAACACACCTGGTTTACTCTTGCTCCGAAGTAATCAATGTTTGAAGTAGACAGTACATCGAATCCAGATTATATACTTGGTACTTTTGATTAAATTCTTGGATTACCACAGCATTGTAGACTGAATTCGTATAGGTTCAAAATAAATTTAATCCAAGTACGTAGCATTACCTGATGAACATTCGGAACGAGATTTAAGATTGCATAAAATTCGTAGTTCAAACCCACTGTATATTTCTAGCATCCGTATCCTTTGTTTGGCCATGAAATTCAGCAATTGGAAATTAGACAGGCACTGGTCAAGTAAGCCAAACATTCTAATGGATAGTTTCTGACGGGAGATAGTTGGTAGTGATTAAGCAGAAAGATGAATCCATAATCGACAGTTAATCTTGTCTCGCTTATACAAGTGGATAAGCTGCAAACAGATGTGCGTCTGTGTTGCCTTGTGTCTGATATTTTGTGTTGATATTTTAACAGACATATTGCACAGGAGCATTTACATGCTGCTAATGCTTGTTAAAAAACCACGATGGTCGATATTAATCGTAGTTCATTAGTCAGCTCTATTGGTTGAACTAATTATTTCAGAAGAATAAACAAAGAATGCAGTAATAATGATCATAATGCTAGGTTGCGTTGTTCAAATTCTTGCTCACCAGTGTGCCTTACTGTGGCTGGGGATAATCTACAACTGGAAAAAGAAATCACGCAAAAAGATAAATTAGTATTTCCGTTTATTAACATCCGTGTGCGCGTGTCGATGAGTAAATTATGTTTCTGTAGCAGGTCCATACCGATGATTGATATGGAAACATCTACAACAATGAAAATCCAGTGAATGGGCTTGAGTAAGCCTACTTTAAGTTAAACTTACCATCTACCATAGGTGGCGGATACATGACCGATTGCATTCATCTAGGTTAGTCCGTCGCAACTAATGTGATCAGCATCCAATATCGAAGACTTACAGGGCTATTTATTTCGAGGAATTATTTTTCGCTACAAACTCATATTCATTTAACATGTCTGTGTTACATACCATATGATTTCTGACAAAAATGAATAATCAAAAGGTTTGAATAGGGAGATTTTAAGAAATTCGGAAGTCTTTTACCATAAATCTTTGTATCCGCAACAAACAAAACACTCGTACTAAGGATAACCAAGCTAACGATGTTGAAGGTAGATAGTTGTAATAAGTCATGCACCCAAACCCTGCAGTTTGGAGGAGTGAACTACAGGGTCCACTTGAAAGTGTCACATGTCTAGAACTTCTTTTCTGCCCTAAGAATTCTATCCAGGAAACTAGGGATTAGAGTTAGATAGAGGGAGGAATTAATATCATGACGGAGAATACCAGTAGTAATCCCTTACATTTCAGTAAACACGATTTAAGTTTTATCTCTAACAGATCTTCAAACGACGGTCTGTGGTGGGTAATACCTTATAACGAGATAACACAAGTTGCAGGATAAATCGTCACAAAATATTTCACTGCGTTTGCCATTAACGTTTTCGGTAAACTCTTAACTTCCATTTACTGCAAGTTTTATTTATTCATCGCTTCTTGCAAATTCCATGTGGCATCAATCCAAAAGACTAAATACTTTTACCGTATGTATGTTTTCTGAGATGGAAAACTAATTAGTCATTTTGTTCGGTATTTCTCAAACAAGAAATTGATGTAAGAAACTGGTGATCCATCATCATTTTGGTGAGTTTGAATTGGATATTGTCCAGCGCAATGTTCAAAGTAGACTTCTTTTGCAGCCTTAGATTTTTCTGTAATCATGCCAACGGTCTGGGCATTTTGAAATCATATCCTTTATCTGACCGTGCGTTTTATGGGTGTAAATGGGCGTTTTGTTGATGAATCACAACAAATGGCAAGTTCTGAAATTACTTGTGTAGCCACGGTTACTGTTTATAAATGGTGATTTGTGTCGTTCATTTGGTTAGTAATTAATAACTTGAAAGATAATGTTTTCGTGGGAAATTTTGCTCTATTTTTCTGTCAATTCGTTTGAAGTGAGGGATATTTTATTGCTTTTTTTGTAAGCATAGTTTGGTAGCTTTTGGAACAATAATTATTTTTAAATACGAACTTCATACTGAGACTGTATATGTTAATATCTGGATGGCTTAATAATTGTTAGTCATCTTTCTGAAAGTAATCATGGCTCTAGGTCCTCATAAACGACTAGTAACTTTACTGTTATTAAAGGTATCTCGAATGTGTGATCATATGTTCATGAAGACCGGTTTATTGTTAACAGAACGACCTTAAAAATCATAGTTCCAACTTATCTAAAAAAAAATAATGTGTTCGTGTTTTTATTGCTGTTTAGCTTGAGACGTCCAGTTATCTCATGTTCGGAATAGTCCAGGCGCAGATCCTGACCCATCAAGAAGTTTTTCTCATTTGGTGTATGGAATATGTGATACTTCGACTCAAAACTGAAAACGTGAACCGGCATGTATTTATTGAACGAGGGTGATTTCTCTGTGTATTAGCCTACTTTGCTATTGAAAGTTTTCTAGATTCTTAATCCCAATGTTAACATGAAATTATCCTCAGTCACATCTTAGTATGCTCAGTTAATATTTTAGATCGTTCAATACTCAAGTCCTAGCTGTTAAATCTATTTTCAACTTGAATTGGTCCACAGATTAACAAAATCTCACATAGTAGTCTTATCGTTTCTGTCGTTGGTGTAGAAAATAGTCTCGCCAATAATTCCCCAACGTTATGTGTTAACACATCCCGTGGTGGAGGCAAGGGTGGTCATTTTATGATATGGATGAATGAAATGTAGGATGGCTGCTAGCTTATAATCGTGACAGCTTGATCAGAATTTAATGGTCATGCAGTTTTGATTGAAACATCTCATCTAGACCTAAAAGTTATCCCAAAGTAGTTTTGTTTTATCTTCTACATTCGTAGTAAGATGGACATTGGGTGACCGAACCCAAAATGAACAGTTGGATGTTTCTTGATAGACGTTTTATTACTCCATATATTCTATGCCAGTTGCACTACTGCTTTGCTGTTCCTTTATGGTGAAATTCCATTAATAAGTATTTCGTAGGTAAAGATTTATTTTAACCGAAACTATTAGTAAAATTTATGATTCCTCTACCTATTTGTCAAGTCTCTATCACTTTATAGCCGAGTAGATTTGTGAAGTTCTGTTGTTGTTAATCATGAAGGACGATAATGAAAAGGGCAATCAAAATGTAAATTGCCCTCAAATGTCCTGGTACGGCCGAAGATGGGGAGAGTCAGCTCTCCCTCTAGAAATGCTCTCACATGTCCATAAGTATGCAGCCACTGCCAGAGAAGTCCTACTCACTGCCTTCTCGCGGCGGGGCTGTTGCTTACGGAGTTGAGAGGACGTAAAGCGAGTGTCTGGCACTTTAACCGGGTTGGTGGATATGGATGATCCATTTAGGGGAGTTGGGAAACGCTGATTCCAAACCAGTAGTGCACATAAGCTCCAGAATCTTGAGGGGAAAATGGCGTATCAACCTTTTGTTTGTCACTGGCTACCATGGGAATGTATATCCTAACGTTGCTCCACTGCCTAGTGGATTAGACCTCTGGGTCAAAGGCTCGGAGAGTGGCCCTCTAAGAAAACTACCTGCTTCGGTTTGGGCACCCGTGCAGTATTCCGGCCCTCACACAAATCGAATGATTTGTGTAGCGCTTATGCATTTTGTACCTCTTTGTACCAATATTTGTGTTTAAGTAAATAAATAAATCATCGTCCTGATGAATTATTGCGAAATCGCCCCTACTATACACAGTTAAGGTTATCGTTTATCACTTAAAGTGTCACAAGCTATATGTTCACTGAACACATACTGAAACTAGTGCCAGGGTGCTCACTTGATATAGGTAGTACTCAGTGGTTTTTATGTCAGAAATGTCAATCCTTACATTATTTTATTTACGACTTTTTGTCCAGGTAAAATTAGGTAAGAGGAGCTGGAAGACGCACTTGTTGAAACCATTATCATGGACTCCAAATATTAAAGCAAAACAAGCAAATACATGTTGGGTGCAACTGTCTGGTCATCAAGGTTAGTTTTGAACAGCAAGATAGTTTGTCAGTGTTGTGAAAGATATCGCCTTTTTGAGAATTCCTCTTTCATTTACTGTCCTTCCTTTTAATAACTGTTAATACTAAGAGTACGTACATAGTTTTATTTCATTAATAAATGAGTACTTGACATGAAAAAGTTTGATCCTGCTTATTGTTATCAGACACATTGAGATACTCATCTGGTCATGACAAACGGGTTTAGTTTCTCAGTTTTAGAAGCTTTATCATAGTTCCATGCGATTTTTTTCGTTTTCGCAGTACTTTTCTTTATAGATTTTGTATTTTAAAATGCAACATGAAAATATATCTACTCGTATTATCTGTACTTAAATCGTTTTGAAAATGTTTAGTTTATACCATCTTGTTTCTGTGATGCTTTTGAATTCCAAGTTCACTTATTTGGTAGACTTCTTGATGCCATGAAAGTCAAATGCAAGACATAGATAAGCCTGTGCAAACTTTCGTGCGGCTGGCTGATTTGTGTCTGTAATTTATTTGTAAGTTGATTTTTCAGGTTTGATCGGTTTTGCGCCATGAAATTGATTCAAATCAAAACACTGATAAACAACTGGCATTTCAGTGAATTAATTATACCAGGTTTAAATTTATGTGCATATATTATTATGGTTTGATGAAGTTTCAGTATCCCACTTCACATCACAAAGGATTCTGAAGATCTAATTTTGTCTTGTTTTTGGCGATACCTTAATATAGAAATTACATCACTGTAATAATCGATATTTTTCAACCTACTAATCCAAGAAAATGCTTCAATCTCTAGGATTTTTTACTTCGGAAATAAACCTAAAACGAATATGATAAAAATGAACTAATCGGTTGGAATCCATACAGGTTCCTTAGTGAATAAGTAATGGCTGTGGAATTACTACAAACATTGTTTAAGAATATATCATCGTTTCTGACCTTGTATGTTTGCCGTTCGAAGAATTTGGTAAAAAACCTCATTGATCTAATTAATGCAGAAAATAAGCGAGTCCTCCAATCTTCTAATGCAAAACATCTTTGAATGACCTCTTTGATTTTTATGTGCTTTAGATAACACTGAAGTGATTGAAAGTCAAATACATATTACTTTCAATTGCTTTTTGTTAATGATTCTTCAGGTAGTCTTATATCTAATGGTAAAGGAAGCGTTTTAAAACGTTACTGCCAAAGTGAAGCCCAATGTTTACTACAACTCCAGCTAGATATACTGAGATCATTTGTCCCCAAGTATCAAGGCGAGAAGCTGCTCGATGGTGAACGTATCCTTTTTGGTGTAATTGGTTTTTGTTGACGAAAGTAAACTGAATGATCAAAAGGCAACACTATCCTCACTCACTAATATTCTTATATTATACGTTTGTGTAAACTTATGACTTCAGTGATTTCACTTAGCTAAACCAGTCGTTGTAGAGAGAGGATTTAGTTAGACAATGTGCTTATGATCGGGTTTTTGGCCGAGTAGTTTGTTAAGCTTTCCAGTGCTAATCATAAATTGATATGTTTTAATCCACTATCTACTTGGGCTTTATATTATATGTAGTCGTCGAATAATAAGTATAAATCAATCTAGGGTGCAAACCTACATTTATTTGTTTAAACACAAATATTGGTACAAAGAGGTACAAAATGCATAAGCGCTACACAAATCATTCGATTTGTGTGAGGGCCGGAATACTGCACGGGTGCCCAAACCGAAGCAGGTAGTTTTCTTAGAGGGTCACTCTCCGAGCCTTTGACCCAGAGGTCTAATCCACTAGGCAGTGGAGCAACGTTAGGATATACATTCCCATGGTAGCCAGTGACAAACAAAAGGTTGATACGCCATTTTCCCCTCAAGATTCTGGAGCTTATGTGCACTACTGGTTTGGAATCAGCGTTTCCCAACTCCCCTAAATGGATCATCCATATCCACCAACCCGGTTAAAGTGCCAGACACTCGCTTTACGTCCTCTCAACTCCGTAAGCAACAGCCCCGCCGCGAGAAGGCAGTGAGTAGGACTTCTCTGGCAGTGGCTGCATACTTATGGACATGTGAGAGCATTTCTAGAGGAAGTGCTGACTCTCAATGTTGCAGGTAAATAAGTTATTCGTCGGTCAGTCATCTACAACGTAGGACTAGGCACGTACATGCATCCGTTCAAGTTGCCACACCTCATTAGCCCAACCTATTGATTTCATCTCATGGAAGTATTCACTTCACTGGTAGTAATATAAAAAAGAAAGATTGTGTATAAGGACATAGTACAGGAAGAAAGATTTAGTTGGTAGAGAAGGTATAAAGTAATTTTAATCTTCATAGTTGAAATCATGAGTCAATTGAAGCTAGACCACCATGGAAAACCCGGATGCACTAGACGGCCTTTCCTTGAGTTCTAGTGGGAAGCAGTGACCAGTGGAGTTCTACCAAGTCTGTTGTAGAGATATCAACTCACTGAAGACAATTGGCGAACGGTTGCTGAAAATCGTGGATTGGTTGAAGTTAGACATTAACACCGTTGGATGCCGGTTCTTACGGAGCCATTTAAGCAGAAAACACACAGGCGACTGTTAACGGGCATTCATTCTAATAGTGCTTGTTCTGGCCTCTTACTCAGTGTTATGCCTACACCCGCCAATCCATGAGAACTAGCTATCGGGTTGCCAGATAAATGGAGGGTGTGTCTCGTCGGCTCTCCGTTTTGGCAAGGTGAGGTCAAGTGCATGACCACACTAGAATTCTGTTTGCGTGTTTCGGAGACACAACATAAATCAGTGGTACGAGATTCTAGGATTTTCTCCAAGGAGGCCAGCTGGCCAATTCTACATAGAGTGCGTATGTTGAAGACTCCAATGTGTAGTTTGGAGCGAAGTCTCAGTAGACTTGGGGCAGTGTTTTGCTCACTAGAATCGTTGGCTATGGTGACACGAGTAGAAAGCCAAAAGAGGAAGTTTAGTGTTGAAAGTCGATGTAGAAGGAATGATAGGAATTAAAGGAGATTGATTATGAATACAATGATCTTGAGTGCTGTTAAAGGTATGAGGGCGGTTATCACTTCGCCGTCACCTACAGTCGGTCACAACGTAGAACTTCGTGCGTACATACATCCGTTCGAATTGCCTTGCTACATTAGCACATAAATGCAGTTGTCGATTCAAATCCCATAGTGGTATATGTAGTAAGAGTATAAGCAGTAATCGCAAAGACTAGGGTCTGAAGATGTTATTCAAGAAGTATAATCCATTGAACTAAATTTGGAAAGAGAAAAAAAGAAAGGGACATGAAGAATTTGGGAGAACACAAAGAGTGGATGCACCTTCGCTATCGCAAACGATTTTGAGCCACGTCATTCAGGGTCTCTAACCATCGATTGCTATCATCTCGCGAATCCCAACTAGGTAGTCTACACCTACCAGCATGGCTCAGTCCACTTGTCATGTATTTGTGCCACGTTTTGATCTGGCCGCCTCTAGCGTTCTTCCATGCTACTTCTACACTATGAAACGTCGTGGTCGCCCACACCTTGAAAGGGTTATTCTGGAGCTACCTGGGAAAGAAACTGGATTACGGGCGGTCTTAGTGACCTGAGAGCGTGACTGCAGTACCCAAGGGACAACTTCTTGAGGTCGGTCATACACGACCTTTTTGTAAGTAATTTTCGTGTTAGCTCCGTACTTATCGAGACCTTACCGCCGGAGACGGATATCCGTGGGATAAGGCGAGTTGTGCATTTTTAGGGTCGATTTTTTGTAACCCGAGCATTGCTGTTATGTTGGTTGTCTGGGGGAAACACCTTACTGTCGTCACACTTCAGTATAAGCAGCAGTGCGACTTCGCCCTCGGACCTTGGATTTGCTGCTTTTAGTCTTATCGCTCTTCAATTGACCTGGCATGATAGGACCTTGAGGAACGATTGTTCCAGACAGCATAGCTTGATTGGTTCATCACGATAGGCAAGCCCGGCTACCACGTCAAGGTAGCAGCAACGGTCGGGAAATAAGTTATTAGTTCTTTTCAAAGGTGTGCATTTTATTTGTATTCATTTCTTAACACTTGATTAATATATTTGAAGGTTACGTAAAAATGCAAGATTTGTTATACAATTTTAAATCACCATCAATAATGGACTGCAAGATTGGACAACGTACTTTTTCAGAAAGTGAAGTCATTGGAGACTCTTCAGAAAATATTCGGAAAGTAAGTGCATTTCTATTATATATTTCTATTTTATTACGATGTGATGTGAACGTAATCATTGCTCCACGTTTATTGTTAATGAGTATTTTCGCTTACTTATTGTTAACGGTATGGTAAGAGTAGGGAAAAATCTTCAACAGACCTTTCATATTTTGAAACATCTCTTCTATATCTCTCAAATAAAATAAATCAAATAATCAATCTGTATAAATTCGCATCATAAACTAACCTTTTTGTTTTTATATTCAAA
This sequence comes from Schistosoma mansoni, assembly GCF_000237925.1. Taxonomy (NCBI): domain Eukaryota; kingdom Metazoa; phylum Platyhelminthes; class Trematoda; order Strigeidida; family Schistosomatidae; genus Schistosoma; species Schistosoma mansoni. The sequence continues at coordinate 20,146,736 of NC_031495.1, forward strand.
CACTCTGGTTGTAGTTTTGCAACTTCAAAAGGGCATACCAAAAGGGTTGCTAATTGTCTACATAACGACATCATAGTTGGAGCGACTAATCTTATAAACCTGATATAATATTAAATTGCTATATTGTCTCTCAGTCAGGATCCTCAAAATTGTTTGATTCGTATCCTTTATAATATAGCCAATGAAACTAAACGTTTTTTATCGCTTAACATCACATTCCTTTACAATTATTCAATTAAACGCTGTGTGTTTAATAAACCCCTTAGACGTATTAACAGTTAATAACCCGGCAATAGCAATTCATATTTTTCAAAAAAATAGTGCTTGGTAATACTTGTTAGGTACAATATATTGAGACCTTTTCAAAACATTTCTTTTGAATTGGCACCAGTCTAAATTATTTATAATCAATACAGGTTTAATTTTATTTTTCTTATCGATTATTGCTGGGATTATGAAGCTTGTTTTTAAAAAAAAACAAAATAGGATCTCTACTTGAAAATGATGTCTACTTCACCTAACGCACCGACTGAAAGAGAACATCATGAAAAAGGTGTTTCAAAACTACGCTATTTGCAGTGGCGTGACACAATTAGCTCAACGGCTGAGTATGGTTTTCGCATTGAAGCAATCAAGGTATGGTATTTTATGTCTTGTGGTTTAGTGGTTTTGCGTTATTTACATCTTAACTAATCAGTCATAAACAACTTAACGCCTGGCACACATGTGTATCGGTCCAAATAGCCATATCACATAGAGGAATATAATTTGAAAAGAAAAAGTGAATTCGCGGAATAAAAGTTTCTAAATGACCTGAAAACTTTGGGTTTATGGGAATACATATAGTGAATGCATCCGCCTCATTATGACTGATTCTGGAGCATGTCACCCAACATCCCCAACCACCGGTCATAATAATCTCTCGTCCTCACCTCAACCATTTGGTTTAAATTCAGTATGGTAACTCCAGTACAAGTAGCTAATTGTCATTGATCATTTACTTACAGTGTTTCTTGTTATGTTAACCTGTACACATGGATCAAATCTTTTAACAGAATCCTTGATATTTGTTACTGCGCTTGGAACCTTGAATTAAGTTTCAATTCTTGTGGGAGGATAGTTAAAATTAAAATATGTAGATAATAATATCAATGTTAGATGATCATCAGTAAGATATACCATTGATATATTTGGACGAAGTCTTATAGCTACATTTTATGATTCATAATTGTTTTGTATACATTACATTTTCCAATATAAGTTGATCACACCTATATTTCTTGATGACAATCTTATCGGCTAGAAATGTTTCATTGGTAAGACATGTAATTCATTATTCCTTAACAGTTTAAATAAATAAATCCCGTTATATAATTATACTTAAACCTTTTCGTTATAATTTTCACCGCGTTTCCCATTACGTCTGGATAGTGTCATGAAAACAATCTGGTGATTGAATCCTAAATGCCTTTAGACATCTACCTGGGGCAATCCAATTTCGTGAAGGCTTTCTTAGTTTATTGTTGCATACATCCCTTCATTTTATCGTTTTTTAGAACCATTTTATGTTCTGCTGTCATTGATACTACTATTACTATCCATTTAGTTAACTTGATCTCACTGCTGATTCTGTTTGGGAGTTTGAGTTAAAGCATATATGTGTCAAGGCTCTATGCTGTCTGTAATTGACTGGCTGATATATATCAAAGTATTTTGGGAAATCTTCTTCCTCTTATTTATTCAATGGCTTATTTATAAAGTATGCAGAGATTTCTATTGGGTTACATTTAATTCAATTAACTGTTATCGTAAGGGCAATCAATAAATGAAACGTAATAACTTGTCATCAGTTTACTGTACAACTAATCAATGACGTATATTGTCTGCGTTTTTCTGATTAATATGATGTCATCAAATTAAATTAAATAACCTACTATTTTGTTTAGTCATTTCCTATCATTCATAACTTGTGATTTTGTTATTCGTTCGGTTCATTCTAGTTTTTTTGTTTTAACTAGGGACTAGAAATAATTTCAGCCAAGCAGGAAAAATTATATCTTATGTCATTAACTGATTTGCTGTCACTTTTATTTACATGGTTCCAAATTTACTGTAATATTGATACTGTTTTTAAAGTTAACTAAGAATCAAACCTTGATCTTTCATATTTATTTCAGACTTCTGGTGAATCCACTCGAAAAGATTTTCAAAACACTCATACATGGAATGAAATAATAAATCACTTTAAATTATTCGTAAAACACCGTAAAATAATTGCTGTAAGTTTAAATGCTCCCGTTTCCTTTTTTCAATCATGGGAATGGTTATTTTTTATAATAAATACCTAACTTTAACTCTAAACCCTAACCCTAGATTCTTGGCTCTAATCCACTCTTACTATGAACAATGTAAAAACTCTTAAAAATCTGTGGCGTCCTTATAAAGGTTTGAGAAAATGGATGTTCTCCATCTTTATGTACTAACTTATGTGCTTTAGTTTTTCTGATTTACAGGAAGAAGGCTTCAATAAATTGATTAACTATGTAATATCTATTTTCCATCCATAAAACATTTATTTACGATCACTATTTTGTGATTTGCTAACAACGGGCTAAAATCCATCGCGATTACTTTAGGCTCGTCCATATGCTATACTCTTACCGTTAATACTACTACTGGATAACTCATACAGAAGTGGACGTAATTTGATTTAAACCTCCAACCTAATGATTAGAACTCGAGTGTTTTAAACACAGAGACACTTAGATTTGCATAATAAGCTCCTATTTCTTAAATGTTTCTTATTGCAAAATAATGAGGGTCACTATTATTAGTACATGTCATCCACAACTTATGGAATTACAAGGCATGGATTAGATTTTACATTTCTTAGTTTCTTTTTTGTAATGATACTTTTTTTAAGTATGACATGGATAACACTAGTTTGGTGATGTTTGACATACTTTCAGTGTTATCAATATGAATTTACCACCTTTTTTGTTTGTTTTTTGTATAGCAAAACTATTTAATCCGATTATTAAAGTTGAGAACTATACTGGAAGTTTCTGATTTCTTTGCTAAACATGAGGTTCGTCTTAATTTTATTTGAGTTTACTTACTATGTTTTTATTTATTTATTTGAACACATAAATATTGGTACAAAGGGGCACCAGATGTATATGCGTCACACAAAATAATGAGGATGGGTATAGAAAAAGAGGGTAAGGTGCATATAAGAAAAAAGAACAATAACAACCCCAGCTTAGTATATTTTGATGTAATAATAAGAATAATAGTGGGGGAAACGGAAATGTACGACCAGATCTCTTTCAGTTAAGGAAGTCATGACCACTCTTTATGAAGAAAGTAAAAGGTTACAGCAGGATCGCCACTGGCTTCTATTCTGAGCCATATCTGATAACGTCTCTAGCCACTGTTGCATCATCTCTAGGACCCCAATCATGGAGCCTTAAAGGACTGACAGAAGCCAGTCCTGTGCAACTTTCTTTCATACCACGACACCATGTTATACACTAACAACCTCTCCGCTTTTTCCAACCAGTCCTAGCGTCGGCAAATAATGCACGACGAGGGATTCTCTGGGACGACACTCGTAGAACATGTCCAAGCCACTGAATTCGGTGTTTCAAGATGGTGACACCAATGGGATTATCGTCTCTGCGCCCAAACACACGATGCTGAGCCTCAGCATTGTTAACATGGTGTTGTCACTGGATGTCAGCAATCCTTCGGAGACAGCGATGATCGAACACAGAGAGACATCTAACATCCTCAACTCAGAGTGACCAGGTTTCACAAGCATAGAGCAAAACTGCTCTCACCGACGCTTTGTAGATCCGACCTTTTACAGCCAGACTAACATCACGAAGGTGCCAAAGATGGCCCAGATTGGCATAAGCCGCTCTGTCTTTCATTATACATGCATCGATCTCATCACTCACGCCACCACCAGCACTTATGTAGCTACCTAGATACACGAACTTCTCAACTACTTCAATCTGCTCACCATCCAGGGTGAGTACAAGATTAGAATCCTGCCAATCTTGTAGGAGTACTTTGCACTTGGAGGTTGCAAAGCACATGCCGTACCTGCGGACACTGATTGCCAATTGATTAAGTGCGGATTGCATGCCTTGGGCATTATCACACAGTAAGACAATATCATCCGCATACTCGAGGTCGAGAAGTCTTTCTCCAGGCAACAGATCCACACCGCCATTACTTACATCCATTAGAGCCGTTTCCAGAATGTCACCGATGGCAAAGTTGAAGAGGAATGGTGAGATCGGGCAACCCTGTCTAACCTCACTGCTTGAATGGAACAATGGAGAAAGGTGGTTGTATGCCCTCACTCTGCCTGAGGTGTTTGTATATAGGGCTTTTTAAATGTTAATAAAATTCTCAGGCATACCCCTCTTCAATAGACAATCCCAGAGAAAAGTCCTGCCCAACGAACCGAAGGCGGCCCTGATATCAAGAAACACTACGATTGTTGGCCTGTGATAAGTATGACGGTGTTTAACATTTGGCGGAGGGTGAAGACATGATCAATACATACTCAACCAAAACGAAAACCAGCCTGCTCCTGGCGAGTCAATTTTTCTCGGATTTTGAACAACCTAAGAAGTATGACAAAAATCAATAGTTTGGACGCAATCGGAAGTAGACTTATCCCCCGATAATTGTTACAGAAACGACGTGAACCCTTTTTAAAGATAGGGACAACTATGGACTCATTCCATGACGTTGGAACACTCCCTAGCTCACAGACTTTTGTAAACAACTCAGCCAGTTCCTTAACCAGAAAGTCACCACCACCATCTTTAAAAAGAGCCGGAGGTAAGTCAGATGGGCCCGGTGATTTGTAGAGTTTCAAGAGTTGGAGTTCTTTTCGGACTTCCGCCTCATTTGGTGAAGCAGTCGTCACAGGCTATGGAGGACAGGAAAATCTGATCGATGTTGCCGGCGCAGCTGGTCAGTTCAACTGCCCTTCAATGGATTCTGTACATCGTCCAAGACGTCGACAGATGTTAGTGATTGGCATCCCGTCATCCTCACAGATTGTTTCACTCACATCAGACTTCTTGCTGCCAGTGGCTCGGATGAGTTGGAAGAGCTTCCGGTAGTTATCAGATGTATTAGAAGATTTAAAACTTTCTTGTAAGATTTTTTGAACGGGATTGTAAAATATAGCTTTGTTCTATATAAGCGAAATTACAACATACATTTTAATACAGCTGGTGTCAATAAAAGTCGCTCATTTAAAGTACCTACAATGTGATTTTTATGATTCATTTTGAATCGCGTTTGCAAATATTTCATTCCGGAGACTTTTTCTTGTCTTGATACTGATACAGGAATATTAACTTTTTGTGAACGAATTACGTAGTTGTATGTAAATAGTCAAACTAATGAGTCAGCTATGCTATTTCCTGACATGAAAACGATCATGAACTGTCTTCGCATACCGTTCAACTTCACACTGATAAAATCATCATTTGCTCATCCAAAGGTTTTCTAGTATTATTATGATCAATTTTACGATGAATTCCCAGAATAATCACCCATCAAAATTCAGATCCTATTTTACGCATCAAATTTTGACAAGTATTTGTGTTCACCCAATAAGTCAATGTTAAACTAAAGTGTAGTGGGTTTTTTTTCTAGATGTGAAGCCGTGTTTCTAGTTTCAAATCAATCGTTTTAAATGTGGTCGGTATTATAGAAGCATTTAACCAAGTCAAGGTATCTACTCATTAAGCGTTAAATTATACTATATGACAGTAAAAAGAAAATAACTAGGAGCTCCGGTTAGTAGTAGTGAAGTTTCTCAGTTTTTGTGGATGGCTGTTGTTTGGTATTATTATTTCCGCTGTACTTTTATTTTAAAATACACGTTCAGATTACAAATGTATGCATATATAATGTAAAATTTAATACTGACTTCATTTGTAATTTAATATGAATTATTGATTGTTGTTTGTGTATAGATTTTTATTCCTATGAATAAAATTAATGATTGGTGAAGGTTTTTGGCCCGGTTTATTCAATCTTACATAAATCAAAACTTTGTATCAATGCATAAATATTATCGACATATGTCATTTTTAGTAAGAGCTTGCAATTTCCCCTTGTTTATATTCAGGACACATCAACAAGGGGAAATTACGAAGCTTTATTGATACCTTCACACCCGTTGAATACGTTAGTGGTTATCTGGATGATATATTGGGCAAGTGACGGGGAACGTATTTACTTCGAGATCCTATGTGAAGATCAGTACAGACAAGCAGGCAAATCCACCAGATGAGTCTTAAATAGGATAAGACACTCATCCTGGGTCCCACTGCTAACCACATACCAACTACACTAAAATATGTCGATTTTGTTTGTTAAAGTAAATTTTCGTTGACTAACTGATCATTGTGAGTGGGATCCATTCAAAAGTATTGTATGCATGTCTGTAAATCCTTCTTCGCCTTGTTTTCTAAAGTGATAATGATAAGATCAAACGCAGATGTTCAATAACAGTGTGCTTTCAGTGTATGGCGTGAAACTCTATCATAGTTTTGTATAGAGTTACAGGATCTTAGCAGAGTCGTATATCAGAATGTAACTTATGTTTATTTACTCCTTAGTTCTCAGTGATTTTCCTGTGGATACCAGTTTGTGGTGGAAATTACCTTCAACTCGTGACATTTAATTAGATCTTAGCTAATTTCAAGATGTATGGTCTATTAATCTGTTTAATTACCCTAGTAATAATTTATTTGTTCTCAGTAGTTGAAATAAATTATTTACATCATTCTCTCTACAAGATGGTTATTTACTTTTAATTATTTATTACACTACATATGATCACAGGATAGATTTTTGACCTAATATGCTTATGAACTACAAACTTTTTAATGCTGTAAAACAAATAAATAATGAACACTACGCTGAGATGTCATCAAGACTGTTTTAGACGAATTATTTTGTTATAGACAGGGGATTGGTGGCAGTTCGAGGGATATCTGTCCAAAGTGTTTTATGTTTCAAACACTTTTTTCTTTTCTAACATTAACTACTGTCAATAGACTAAACCAAACCTGAGATGGTCATAGTAGTTGGAGGATGACTTTAATCTGTTTGAATATCGAATAGGGAAAAGGAAAAACAAACCTGTCAGTAGAATCGCATTGTTACATTTTCAGGTAGCTACGTATAGATAATGCCTATCATCAAATTCTAACTCATCATTAATATGCTCGTCATCAAGCGCAGGTAGTTCATGCTGTAAAAAATTCAGCAAACACATAACCCTTTTGATTCCTTTTATATTGGATCAAAGTAATGTTTTGTTGTATTCTTATGTTCGGGACCTACGGTAACTTCTAACTACCAACTATTGTGGTTCTTTTAATGCGAATTCTATAAACGCCTGACGGGGGATGTCTTTGCAACACATTTCAACCATAATCCCCAACGCGACTGAAGACCGGAAGAAGTTGACCAGGTAAAATTGATATTCAAAAAGATAAATTCGAAATAGAATAGCGCTGTATATATTTAGTAACAAACATGACCTTAAGACAGTAAAATTAGCAAACTGAAATGGAGGATAATTAATCAAATGACAGCAAAGATAAATGTGGAAATATGAATCAGAAAAATGCTATTATGGTTGTTCTTTCATGTATGTGCCAACATTTATTCACAAAAAAAACTAAATAACCTGTGGTAGTCTCAGCGAAGTTGCCTTCATTATTTAATTTTATAGTGATTGATTTCATTTATGTAGGTGCCGTCTTCAAAATACCTTTTTATATACATGTTTTGCATAAGATTCTTTATTTATCATAATGTGACTACTGATAACTTCGATAAATTGTTGTCATAATCTCTTTGTTTTTTTTGTTTTAAATTACTGATTTGGTTTTTAATTCTCAAGAAAATAATTCCTTAATAATATGAAAAACAAATAGAACAATTTTATTCGTAAATGCTAGAAACTATGTCATTGAACAGAGAGGAGCTTGCAGTAATATTTGGATTCGGCTATTATCACTATTATTATTGTTATTATTAATTAATAAATCATTATTAATAGCAATACCACAATGGAGATCTAATAATATTAGTATAGTTTTTCTTTAGTCGGGTACTGGAAGTAACATACTAAACCATCATACTAATTTAATTGATAATCGTTTGCATTTCTCATGCCTACATTGTGAATTATGCATGCGGTATAATACTCCAATTGCATTTTGTCAAAAATTATTATATATCCTTATGACAGGGAATTTGACTTATCCATTTTGTTGGTGATATTGAATGAATTTTGACCATTCTTTGTTGGAATATATGCATCCTTTGCGTATTGCTTGGATATTACCGTTTTTCAGAAGCTTTTATAGAAGAGATAGATTAATGGCTACAGTAGAATTCAAGACACGCGTTTCGTCTTATTTGGGACTCGCCATCTGGGCGTATATGCATCCTAGTGTTGGTTTCTACATCAGAATCCGAATCCACTACCTTCCGCTTCGAATGCTCAACGTGTTATTCACTGAGCCACTGATTCCTGATAGCCATCCACTTGTGCAATGAAGGGTTCGAGTCCCTATGTGAACTTCAACACTGGGATACAAATGCATGTCTCAAATAGGACAACTGACATTAAATCCACCTATCCCGTAAAGAACTATTTTGTTTGAGTATTTTTTAAATAGTAGTTTTGTAATGGATATTTTTGTCTATGTTTATTGATGTCTTGATGAAGACAAAGCACGGAGTTAACAATATTTCCATCCAACTATTTAACACTGCCCTATTTACAATTAACTTGCATAATCTTGGCAATGGTATCATGCATTAATTTTTTTGTGTGTTAAATTTTTAAACAGAAAATTAAAACTCCCTTATCTTTATTCTTTATCTTCCATTTCAGTTTATCGGCTCTTCATTATTATTTGTTCATGATGAATCAGGCTATGCTAATATCTGGTTAATTGATTTCGCTAAAATAGGCACTCCATCGAACAATCAAATTCGTGTAAATCATCGTTCTGTATGGAAAATTGGCAATTATGAAGATGGTTATTTAATTGGAATTGATAATTTAGTGAAATTATTCGAGCAAATTATTCATGAATGCCAGTAGTTGAAGATTTCATAGATTATTCCCTTTTGCTTTTCCGTTTTCACGTCTTTGTGAGTGTTTATATATATTATATATTCAGAAGAACACTACGATCTATATCCGGTTTATTATACGATATCCATATTTTCCATTTTTTACGTCGATTGCGTAGAACTAAATGATCTTTCCATAGAACAACTGACGTGTTGTGCATTGACTCAATAATAGTTAGCTTTCCCATTTTGTGTTCGTTTATTACTGCCTGATCTTATCCACTCCTCCCCCCACCTTTTGATCGCAACAGTACATTACAAAATAAACTAAAATAATAGATCACTTGAAAAAAAACATATATTTGTTTTTTTTTACGTTTTCATGTTTTTTTTAAAAATTGATTTCTGAAAATCAAAATTGTCTGCACAACTTATGTAAAAACAGTTTCAATATCTTTTTTTTAACTTGTGATTTGATAAATGAAATAGTTTTTTGTTCAAATGTTTTCATCATCAAATGTATTTCGCCACATCTATTTTTTTCTACAATTATTTTTGTTTCTTTGACATAGTACTAATATTCTCAATATTGATTTGTTATTGTAACTTTAGTTTATCAATTTCAAACACATTCCAACTATGCCAATTTGGATGATTAAAGAATGTTGAATGTCTCATATTTTTCCTTCTGATTTATGCGTGTTAATTACAAGTGACCTGTGCTGTGTGAAGGGTATTTTGACTGGTGTTTAACTTGATGACATAGTAACCGGGATTATTGATGTCACCAGTTCAATGCGGTTCTCTTCCACAAACCATTACTTTTTTGGAGAGATTTAAGGAAATGTTATCTGAGTCCTGATACAGTAAATATCATTCACTAGATTATGGTCTCAGATTAGTTATAGGAATGATTTGGAATTAACAATGTGTCTTTCTGCAACTACCAACATCTCAAGATCCAAGACTTGCATTTTAACAGAAAGAGCATATTTAAATTGGTCGAGAAGGTACCTTGCTATGAAGTAGTGCTTGATTTGTAAGTCTGTAGAAGCAGAAAATTTAGAACTAAGTGTTCAATATATGTGATGTGATATGTCTTCTAATTGAACGTTACTTCGTTATATCTGGTCGTCGCTGATTGTTATGTCAGGATCACTTATACTTGTAAAGCGAGGAAACACTACAATTCCCACGACGTGAAAGTAAGAACACAAAAACTGATACAAGTGAAGATTTATTAATCCAAAAAGACGACATCTCTAGTCGATGAAATCACATATGAAAAATACTTGGAGTTATAACAAATCACATGCTGTATTTCATTCTGCATAGTTCATTTTAATCTAATACAAGAATATCGTATGTTATGCAGAATAAAATATCATACGGGAAAACGAAACAAATACTACACATAGTAATCATCACAATTAATTAAAACGGAAGGAATGTTAAACACGAAGTCACAATGAGTAAAAGAATGTAATTTTGACTTTTTATCCCGTCGTATAATGTGGGTATCTCTGGAAATCATTTGGTTGTTAATTGGGACTAAAGGAAATGATTCTCCAAAAACCTAATGTAGTAGGTGTTTGACACAATAAACTACATGTCTTCAGTCTCTCCTCAAGCTCTCCAACCCTTTTCCTATATATGATATATCAATAAATTATCATAACAGTAATTAAGTACCATTAAGCCCATGATAATCAATTTCCGTAGGGAATTGAGTGTTGCGAATGAATGTGTGAATACTACTTTGATTTGTACAGTGATGAGAAACAAACTGGAATCGACAAGTCCTCTTTTCTCAGTAGCTATGTGAGAAGATAGGTTATCTTTTTTATATCTCTTATTCAGTGTTGTTATTTGTTGCATGTTATTTGATGTAACAGTTAATTGTAGGATTATGTTCATATACCATTGGACGAGCACAAGCAGAGACAAAATATTTCATTAAAACCATCAGCTGATCTAAGTCAGATCATTGAAAACCTTGCAGCACTTGACGGCCCTGTCGTCCTAGTATGGGACTCTAGGCAGTGCACGTCCAAAGCCCTATAACCGTAAATCAAACTCAGGACCTTCAGTCTCACGCGAATGCTTAATCTCTAGGCCACTGAGCCGGGATCCAATGGTGGTAATGTCTAGCCTCAATGAAAGGTGTTAAAATGGGTCGCTTGCAACTACTTACTTTTCTCAGTAATAGATATTTCCAATTTTCTTAAATGGTAGTCTAGCCTTAAAGTTTTCCACGAAGTTTAATATTCTCCACAACAAAATACTGACAATATATTTGTCCAGAGTCCTATAAATTAAATAGATCTATAAATCAATTTAGTGTATAACTTTTGTTCACAATGCTTATTGAAATGTTTCGTCAATTAGATCCAATTATTAGTTCTGATTTAAAGTATTTCTAAGGTGAAGATATCCACTCCAAATCTCTTACTGCCATGATGTTTACTTTTGAGTACATGATATAACGAGTAACTCTGTCATATATTGAACTCCTGGTTTACATTTAAGTTTATTATTATTTATAATGTTTAATTTCCATGTTCTGTGTATAAACATGCATTAAGGTCCTGTAGGTGAGTTGAGATTCACTCAGTGTTGCATTCAAACTCGATATAATTCCCTTCACCAAAACTAGTCCCCATAATATTTAATTCCAATATCTCATTTTGTAATAGAATATATTTCTACGTCGATGCTGGTTAACACAAAGCCCAATCGAATAACTTTATAAATGCAGGAAGTGTTCTAGTTTCAGATAAAATATACTCAGTTTAGCTATATGCTATTTTCGAATTAAAATGCGAACACATTTGAAGTGTTCACAAAGTACAATTTGTCCTCAATCAGTACTTTTTATGTCAGATATTTATTCACACTTAGAATTCATGTTATTGTATGCGTTAGGTCATTTTATACAAACAATACATAAACAACCCTAACTTCTGTTATGTTTAGTACTATTATATTTATTTGAGTATATTGGGTCAGTCACGTGCCAAACTTTGCAAAATTTTAAAAACTACGTGCTCTTGAATTGTATGGCTACTAAAATTATTGGTATCATGTTTAATATGACCGTATATGCATATGCGTAATTCTAGGCATTTTTGTACTGAGTAAACTGTAAATTCTAGAAAGTGACAATCTGCCAGAACTATTTATTTTATTAGATAAATTGTGAACAGTGGATATTCCATATGAAAGTTCATAAATAAATATATACTTGTCATTAGATTTTATGGTTAAATATATCAAATAACTAAGCTAGTTTTATAAGCAAAGATGGACAGTCGCTAGCAGTGGAATCCAGGACGCACGTTTCGTCCTAATTGGGACTCATCAGCTGGATGTGCCTGCATTTCAGAGTTGATTTTCACTGTGGGACTCGAGTGAATAACGCGATGGCGTTTGAAGCGAAAGGTACTGGGTTCAAGTCACAGAGTGAAAATCAACTCTGAAACGCAGTTACACCCAGCTGACGCGTCCTGGCTTCCAGTGCTAGCCACTATCCATCTTTGCTTATCATGCTTGTGAAATAAGGCTATATCGAGGCAATACGCACAGTATACACATATGTCAATTAGAGACTGATCAATCGCAGTCCTAAACATCAATGGGAAGATTCAAACAAACAATACCAAGTGAATTAGGCTAGTTTTATTTTAAATTCTGCTTGTTCAAAAAATGATGCAAACAATTTACTAAACTCACTTGGTATTGTTTGCTTATATCTATCCATTGTTGTTTAGGTAAGCATTTGATCAATCTCTTGTTGGCATATATACATCCTGTACGGACTGCCTCGATATTGCTTCAGGTCGCAAGCTTTATAAGAAAATTTACTAAGCTTACAAAAATGTTATTAAGCTTAAAATCGACTTCGTTAAAACAAATTTAATTTTAGTTATTAGAAAAGTACTGTTATGATTTGTTTAATTACTCTATTTTGAACTATCAAATGCGTTAATTGATAGAACAATATCTCAAGAATTATTCAAGAGAGAGTATCCATAATATGGTCTTGATCATTTTGACAAACTTCAACAGAATGAATAAACAATATTAAAAGATGAAGTTGTAAATATAATAAAACAAAATTCACTGTTATTTTCAAAAGTAATTAAATGAATTACGCCTATTACCCCTTGTGGAGGATTATGGACCGCCAACCATAATTCTCCATCGAACTCTGTCCTAGACAATCTTTTTCAGTTCTTTCTAGTTGATATTCATCTTTTTTATGTCTGCTTCCAATTACCAACTTAATGTGTTCTTCGGCTTTCTGTTTTTCCGTTTCCCTTCAAGATTGCAAGTTAACAATTGCTTCGTGATGCAGTTTGGTGATTACCTCAATGAATGTTCTATCCACCATTATCGTCTTTCCCCAACTTCCTCTTCAGATGGAAGCTGGTTTGTTCTCTTCCACAGGAGGCTGTTGCTGATAGTATCGGGTTAACGGACATTGCGTATCTTGCGTAGACAAATGCTTACAAATACTTGTACGTTTTTTTACGATGGTTGTAGTACTTCTACACATTTCAGCTCCGTACACTAGAACTATCTTGACGTTCGTATTGAAGATTATGACTTTGATATTGATTGACAGTTGTTTTGAGTTCCATACGTTCTTTAACTGCAGGAATTCTGTCTTTGTTTTGCCAATCCTTCCTTTTATATCTGCATCAGATCCTCATTGTTCATCGACGATGCTGTCCAGGTACGTGAAAGTATCCATCTATTCCAGAGTTTCCCCATCAAGTGTGATGGTGTTGCTGTTCTTCGTGTTGTGTTTGAGGATCTTACTTCTTCCCCTGTATATGTTGAGGCCTACTGATGCAGAAGCTTCTGCTACACTGGTTTTCTTCACTTGCATTTTTTCGTGTGTATGGGATAGGTTGACAAAGTCATCTGAGAAGTCCAAATCGTCTAGTTGCATCCAGGCTGTCTATTGTAGTCCGTACTACCTCATCAGATGTGGTCTTCATAATCAAATAAAGAAAACTTCATGAGCAATAAAAGCCTAAACTTGTCAAATCTTTGTTTTTATACTTTAGTGTATTGGACTGATGTCGTCTACAACATTAAATATTATGGAGCTATCAATCCGTAATAATATTGTGTAAAAATAGTTTTCTTTACGGACGGATTTCAACTGATAAACTCATTAGCACTAAATTGTTGTCTTTGTGATATGAGGCCAGTCAGCACTGTAAACCTATAACGTCATCAAGCATCGAACTCAAGTGATCTAGGCCTCGTTTCCCTCATCATGTCATCTTTATATTACTGTGTCGAAATGAAATGGTTCTCATTTTCGACTTTAGGCACCCGTACAGATTGACAATTATCAATACTAATGATGTGCAACTACTTTGTTCCTGATATGGTTGAACTCCATCGATTAGCTGACATCAGTTTGTAATGAAAACTATCATATGGATAGTAAACATTTTTGTTATATCCCAATGAGTAGAAAAATTGTATTCTTGACTTAATGTTAGCCGCTTCTTCAGAGCAAATAAATAACCGAATTAAATTTACACAGGTTTACTACCCAATGCTCAATGTTTTTGAAACCATCAAGTCCAATCTTGGCATTGACACCTTCAACTGTTCTACTACTTTATCATAAACAGATACGCAATGTCCAATTTGTTTAAAGTTATCAACTCAAACTTAGGCAATGATAAAGATGGATAGTTGCTAGCAGTGGAATCCAGGACGGTTATAATGCATGTGAATTAAGGCAATGCGCACAGTATGCACATATACCAACAAGAGACCGATCAATTGCAGTCCCAAATATCAATGGGAAGATTCAAACGAACAGTACCAAGTGAATTCGGCAATGATAATTATAAGTTATCATTTTTTTGTAGAGAATATGGCTGCCTTTTTAAAAAGATTTCAGTTTACTTTGGTTTGTAATCTCACTTTAACATAAATATCGAAGAATATGAAGAAAATGTGAATAATTTCAGTCATGATCCAATGAAGCCTTAAATTTGACCTTAAAATCATAGGAGATTTTTTAAGAGATCTTACTTCCATTATTTACAAACTTCAGATATAATAATAGTCAATGTTAAAATAAATGAATGTGAAACAATAAGAAATGAAGATTCCGTTATACTTATACTGTCATGACAACCGTAAATTGACCTTCAGATATGATTTAAAATTTCAGAAGCTTTAAGGTATATATATATCTAATTGTTTAAAGAAATATATTCAACCGCTTCTCCTCCCCTGGCCAGCCTCAATGCCAATTAGTCAATAGTAATCCTAGCTACTGAATGACCTAATCTGACTATTGTACTTACGACTTTTCGTAGTCAAATGTAATTTTCTCTGTTATCTTTATTCACAAATCTTCGCATTATTATTATTAGTAGTAGTAGTATTAATATTATTATTATTAATATTAATCTCCCCTATAAATGATTGATTCACTTCGCATTCATCTCCCCTTATTACGTCTTACTAATTTTTCACACAATTTAGTCTTCCACTCGATCGGATTCTAATTGCACCATCTCTCACCCTATCTGACCCATATTTATTCTGATCACAGATCTTAAATTTTCGTTTAACATATATACAGATTCAAGTGTTGACATTCTATATGAGTGATATCAACATTAACAATTTGATTCTATTTGGAATAATATATTTGTAAAATCTCAGCGAATGGTGCTCTAGCTTTAATCGACCCATGATATCAACTATTAGAAAACGAATTAGTTTATTAAAGAGTTTTTCTTGTAATTTATATCATGCCTTATATTCATCAATATTTGATTCATGAAATGTTATATCGTCCATAAAAGTAACAAATTTTTTTATGAATTTTAACTAATACATTGCGTAATATATGTGATGTAATTTGCATGATTGTTCGTTCTTTTGTTTATTTTCAATTTCTATGGATAGATATATTCTGTCAGTATAGGCTAGTTTGTTAATTTATTCTTTCAGTAGAATGAAATAGATTTATAATACTGTACTCTTAAAAATTAAGTAATACCTAATGAAAATGATCTATGTGTATTACAATAGTTGAAAGCGTGAGTCAATTGAAGCTAGACCACCAGGGAAAACCTGGAAGAACTGGACGGCCGTTTCATCCTATTGTGGGACTCCTCAGCAATGCGCATCCACGATCCCGCTTCGCGAGATTCGAACCCAGGACCTACCAGTCTCGCGCCAGAGCACTTAACCGATAGACCACTGAGCCGGCATCCGGTGGTGTTTATGTGTAACTCCAACCAATCCACGAAGTTGAGCAACCGTTCACCAATTGTCTTCATTACTATTAATTCAATGTTGTAAAAATGTGTTAACTTATTTAAAGCCCTAGAATTATATTATTACAATCTAAAAAGAAATTCATCTTCGTAACAGTACAACAATGTCCAAGTATGCAGTAAATTATAGTAACATCAAATCGCTCAGTTCAAAATTGTTCCGCATTTTATTCTATAAACGTATTTAAAATAATTTCATTAGTAAAAATATACCTTACCAACGAGCTAGTCAGATTTAACATGGTGGTTATCCAATTTTCAGAAGAAATTTCAAACTCCATTACGGATAACTGATATCATATTGAGAGTTAATTAACACCTACCAATGTTTAGTTACTGAGATATTGAAAATCAATGAACGTAGCAAGACTTCAAAATAAAGACTAGTTTTGAATTTTTCAGGATAACATTTGTAGTTCGTAATATTTAAAGTCAAATAAATAACTACACAAATCTTAATTCATTTGACTACAGAGGATTCTTCCACTTTATTACTAAACATTATCTTAAACTCTAAATCATGATTCTATACTGAACTGTTGATACTGAATTCTAACTCTGACTTCAAGCTACGAATTTTAACGTAAATGTTTACTTGTTACAACTTAAATATTTATATTGTCCACATTCTGATTAACTAAATATTGGCTTTCTTTTCTTGGTATAATTTCAAGAGTCACAAAATGTTACCTTGTGTTATACTTACTCAGATTTATTTTCAGGAGTGAGACATTTTAACGTTCAAATAATTGCTATCTACGACCTATTTTTTTTCAGCTAGACATCAATGTATCTTTAATAAATAAGAGAATAAAATTTGATAGGAGATTATTGATTGATTTGATGGTTTGATATTGCTCAAACGAACATTTACAATGATCAAACGAAAACCTACACTTCTTTTCGAAAATATGCACAATTTGCATAAAAACAGAAGTTGGGTATTTATAGCATTGATCACTAGGCTAATACTTGAATACAAGTTGTTTTGATTCATTTTGAAATATATATTTCTATAGAAGTGTTTGGCTTATTTTGATTTCCATAAGATGAAATTAAGTTGAATAAAGCTCTAAACACCGTCTTGTTGATAGAAACATATTCCTCAATAGTGAATTATTATGAAATCAACTTTCTAGTGCTCTAAGTAGATGTTATCAAATATGGAGCTACTTAAGTCGTTAGCGAATCTTGGGTTAATTGACAAAAAATGACATTAATTATTTGTTGGTCTAAAAGAAATTTAAAAACAATATTACTGATAAGATTCAAACTACAACGAGCCATCTGTTCAAATCTAATTGGTTGAAGTAATTTCTGTAATTAGTTCCAATCCATGTTGAGGACTGTCTTCTAATTACATTATTCTTTAGAAAACGTAAAGTTTAAAGAAGCTGACTTATCATAAGCATTTTTATATGCATTGTTGAAAATTTCACTGAAGAGAGTTTTGGATTGAACGCGTCAGAATAATACTAAACATGTTTAGGAAATTTATCACAGGTTAGTTTCGTGAAATTTCTATGTGCACTAATCCATAACTGTTTACCGATGACATCATGGTTCATGAGTGACGTTTTCAGCTAAAACATAGGCTTGACGTATTTATGGTACCATACTTTAACCTTTTAATTCATTATTATTTTGAAACTCAATATATATTTATTATTTCAAGGGTAGTTCTGTATAGATCCGTAGAATTAACATTTTTCTCGTTTGAAGCAATAATTTCCATTTCCACAAATGTTACGTTTAATTTTTAACTACTTGTAAGTAACTATGCGTTTTAAGTAAAAAGATGCTTGAATCGAACAATATAGACGTCAAAATATAAATGAATTCTCATAAAATTAGTCACTATTTGATCGTTAGTTTATGATTTTTCTACTGAGCTATCATCCTATGATTTCTTAGTATTTCAATGTTAAGTGCAAGTTCATAAAGTTTGTTGTTTGGATAACATATCATTAATTAATAATATTTCGTAGTTTTTAAAAGGTTTTCATTATAGGTCGTACGTCAATATTTTACATGATTAAATAAAAAAAGTATGTTGTTTGACTAACTTAAGGCTTTCTTAGTTGTTGCTAAACTTTAAGTCAGAATAACTCACTTGTAGATTAGGGAGAATTTTTTTTAGCTTAACCAAAGATTTCAAAAGTAACGTAAATTCTATCTACCCAAAATAAACTATTCATTAAGTCATCTAACTGCTACTAAATAAACAGATTAGTGAACGTCTACCCTCATAAGCTGAAAAGAGTTATATAAAGCCAATGGAGATTTCTGTTTTATGGCACCTGGGCAACAATGATCACGTGATAGACTAAAAAATAACTGGGTCATATGTAATAGTCCTTTGTATTCTCATAACGAGACCTGAACTTATCTTTCAAATATGTTGGGTCGAAAAAACTAAACTTTACATCTAAAGTGATTTATTATATCCCTATTCTATTCTAAAGTAGAAAAGATTTTGTTGCTAAGTGAATAGACTGCGTTGTTTAGATTTACGTAACTTTTAATGAGTATAATTTATTATGTTAATTTTATCATATTTTGGTTTATTTTCAACATTGAAATAAGTGTTTGCTTTATAATACTATCCTTTTTGCTAATATATTTTACCATTGATTTTTGTCTCATGTGATTAGTTGTTTGACCTAAATGACCATATTTAGCCGCCAAAGTCTGGGTTGGTTAGTTTGCTTTTCTCATTTCTATACTTCAATATAAATAACTGTTTGTTAACGTAAAATTTGAGGATCTATTCGAAAACAATGAGACACACTAAAACGTTTTCTCGAATATTAGGTTAATTGTTCTACGTCGTTACAAGATATAAATGTCTTTATCTGATTGATTTACGTCATACAGAGTAAAAACATGATACAAAACCTGGCTTAGGATAATCTATTTGAAACAAAGTTTATCATGGTACTACAAAAGCATTTTTCAGTGTTAGTTATTACTCATTTTTGAAAACAATCTAAAGGATCTTGTTATTTGAAATCAAACGATCCTCTTCTACTTTCATCTTAAACAAAACTAGTGATCCCTGGCCCTAAATCCTAATCCTAACCCAAAATTAACCCTAACTATTATCATAGACAATTTTGAGGTTTCATTTAATAAATTATTCATTTATATCGTTCGCATTTTGACTGACTAAAATTTTACATTACTTTTTGAAGGTCATCTAAAGCATACTTCATTAGCATCACTACTGATATGCAGAATAAAACCATACAATATTATATAGTGATTTATTACTTTTAACTGTTTTAGTTTTACCGTAATACTGTGGTGTGGTCTACCTATATCCATATGAGTAGTATATGGTGATGGTCAGGCATAGAATGTATTTCGGCAGAAGATCGATAAGGAAAGAACAGAAATGAAGCGCAATCGGTACAAAAATGCATGCACCATAAAATCAGAGAAGTCGGACTGATATTTGCAGAAGGAACAGTTAAAATTGAGACAGTTGATGGTTATTTTGCAAATTAACTGTTGACTGTATGGTTATTAGAATTTAATGAGATAGTCTGTAATTTTTGCGTAAAGATATTCGGTTGTCCCTCACTAGTGTTCTTGTTCATTACAATACCAATATATAAACAGTATACTGAATAACAAATTGTATCAAATAGCATGTAATCTTGTTTTTATTATACAACCTCCCATTATGCCACAATTATCAAAATAGTTTATGCTAAAAACGTATGATTGTTATAGATGGAAAAAAGAACCTCTTCTTTTTAACAGGCAACTAGAATGTTACTGTTGTAAATTAGAGTATTTTTTAGATTCACTTAGTATTGTTTGTTTGAATCTTCCCATCTATGTGTTAGGACTGCAACTGGTCAGTCTCTAATTGGCATATGTGCATACTGCGCGTATTGCCTCGATATAGCCTTGATTCACAAGCATGATAAGCAAAGATGGATAGTGGCTAGCAGTGCAATCCAGGACGCACGTTTCGTCCTATTTGGGACTCGTCAGCTGGATGTACCTGCATCTCAGAGTTGATGTTCACTCAGGGACTCGAACCCAGTACCCTCGCTTCAAACGCCATCGCGTTATCCACTCGGCCACTGAGTCCTGATAGCCACTTGCTTGTGAATTTAAAATTCACCCCATCGCACAAGCAAGTGGCTATCAAGACTCAGTAGCTAAGTGGATCACGTGATGGCGTTTGAAGCGAACTGTACTGGGTTCGAGTCCCAGAGTGAA
>NC_031495.1:20167640-20172530 GCF_000237925.1 Schistosoma mansoni
TGCTAGCCACTATCCATCTTTGCTTATCATAGAGTATTTTTTGTTGATTAACGATCTGTCTGGTTAGTTTTATTACTTCTTTTATCAAAGCTTGCAGTTGGGGCTTGAATATAAAGTAAATTTCGTTGTTTTTTTAGTTTTTGCAGGAATAAATTAGTTTTTATTTTAAATCTGAAGTATATGTATAGATCATTTGAATATCAACACAAATTCTGTGTGACCAATTAGGAAGTAATTTTCACGAAAGAAAGTTTAAAGTAGAATTTTTAGAAACTTTTAATAAACAGATAAATGACGGGGAAGACTTGTATATATATTAAAGATTACCATTGTGAAAATTAGAACAACACATGTAAGCGAACAATTGTTTTCAATTAGATCGTCATCAGGCTTTACTCTAATATACATGAATATTTGTACGTAAAGATTAAACCAAACAAAGCAATTTGAGTCAGTAATCACAATGAAATAGATTGTGTCACCGCGCATAGTAGTTAAAAGTACAAGTTGATTGTAGGAAGATAGGTGTACTGATGGTAGTAAGAATAATAAATTATGATAACAAAAATTTTATCAATTGTTAAACATTGAAAATAGAATGTCAAATGTGGGTAAATAAACTTAGAATAATCATTACAACATTTTCGTATAA
Source organism: Schistosoma mansoni (assembly GCF_000237925.1). Lineage (NCBI taxonomy): Eukaryota > Metazoa > Platyhelminthes > Trematoda > Strigeidida > Schistosomatidae > Schistosoma > Schistosoma mansoni. Next base: position 20,168,293 of record NC_031495.1, read on the forward strand.
ATATTCATGTATATTAGAGTAAAGCCTGATGATGATCTAATTGAAAACAATTGTTCGCTTACATGTGTTGTACTTGTATATATCATTAGAAGTTTTTTAAATACCAAGTCGACACAAAGAAACCATAATTTATCATTTAAATCAATAGAGAATATCTTAAAAACTGAACTATTTCATCAATTGGATTTTTTTCATTCATTCCGTTATAATCAAAACAGAGCCTAACAGCAAGTTTCCATACTATAGTTGCATGAAAAGATGAAATTAACAAAATGAATAGCAAGGAATTTTAAATAATATATTAGCCATAATGGTGAAAAATACTTAATGTTGACAATATGTTACAGAAAGAAAAAAATGAGAATATATGTACAAAGGCTAACCGGAATTCAAGATCTAGAGTGAAATGAAAGAAAAATGAATCTCCACTTTTGTGACTGATTCTGAGTCATATAACCAACGGTCACCGACTTCTGGTTGAAGTTATTGCACATGATTTAACCAGGTAATCCGGATCTACCACAATGATTCAGGCTCACAGTCAATGGATTCATGGACTAATGACAATTTCTCATTTTACCATCCCTGGCAGTTCTCCGTTCTACTTCCAAACCAGAAAATGTTGGGCATGGAGGTAGGAAGTAATTGAGTATGAAAAACATATGTCTCAACCCCCTCGATGGCTGACGATTCACAACTTGATCAACCAATTTTTCATCTTTGTTTTGTATAATATGTCTAACATTAACATTGGTTACTCGGTCTTTCATTGTGAATTGTCTTAAGTAATTACTAACTTTATACTAAGAGTTTCTGCATTTACTTTTCCAAAATTAGTCATTGTATATTAATGGGTCTGCGTATTTCTTCGACTGACATCCAATACATAGTAAAAATCACTTTTGAATGATATATGGACTTTGAATTGATTAACGTGAAGCAGATGATTGAAATTGTGACATGAATAAATAACAATAAAATAAAAGCAAAACTTATGACGAATAGAATGTCAAAGTGAAAGACCCACAATTCATGAAACTAGAAAGAGGTGAAAATTATTATGAAATATAAATAAAAAAAGCGCTAAGGGAAGGAAGTCCTTCAGAATTTTTTTTATTTTTCTTTCATTTTTTGTAATGAATATAATAAGGAATTTTTATTTAAGACAACTTTTTTTTAAAACATTTATTTATAAAGTTATATTGTTTGATGTTCAGGGTCATTGTCGGGTCACAGATTATCCGTTGTAAAACAATTAAATGAGATTAACAACTTTTAAGGATATGAATGACAATGTAGAAAAGAAAGGCCTATTAGTGTGATTTGAATTTTGTTTCATAAAAATTGAGCAGCATGGCTATTCTAGAGAAAAAAACATGGTGTATAGGTCACGAAAAACTAGATTTCCTTCCTCTATGTTGAAACTATATTTCAGTAATGACATTGAGTAATCAGATTTAACTACATTTACGTAATTACTATGAATCTGTTATATCTGGAGCTTTGATTCTTGCTATACCGCGTACTGCTAGACTACTTGGACGATCGAAGCCGCAACGTCGCAAGAGAGTAGACAGAAGACTAGTAAGTAGGAATTTCATTCCCCAAATCAGTGTCAAAATATAGTACAAAAATCTCATGTGTTTTTTATAATTTTTTGGCTGAAAGTAAATCATCATTTCGGACAGCCAATAGGCACATAGGGGGTCATTCTTATCCATCCAATAGGGAAGCTACACGTCGACATTCTAGAATATTCCCCTAGCAGTGATTGGATGGAATGTCTTCCGCTCTTTCTGGGCTTCTTGAGGCTTCCTACAGTTTGTCAACGAGCCATCCTTACAGAATCCAAATAGTTTTGTATAGTACTTTTTGATAATACTTCCTCGTGAATTAGTATCATTTGTGGCACTTCTTATAGATGTTTCAAAAAAGATGCTAACTTGAAAATATGGACGAAAATAGTGTAGTGTGAAACACTGATGTTTCTTCAAGTAGTGAAAGGTATCTTAGCCTCATTGTTTCGTCAGAAAATACTATTATATAAACAAGCATTTTTATCTTACAAATCGCTTAAATGGATAAGAACAAGTGATTATTAAGTGGTTTGTTTTTTTGAAAAAGTAATTTTTTAAATTGTTTACTGGAGACTACGGAAGACTTAATATTTGAAATTCTTCTAGCTAATAATTTACTAACATATTAAAGCATAATCAGTTCAATGATAGTTTACATTTTACGTTTTAACAGCGTGAGAAAGAAACGTTAACATTCTCTTTTCAACATATCTCTTTTTTTGTATATGTCGTAAATGTAATATGAAAGTTAGGATTTTCGCAAGTCTAACAATTCATGATTAACCTCCGTCACTGAAAATTAAAATGAATTTCTATGATACACCTAAACAATAAGTTTCGAAAAGTTGTGGTACAGATAGTTAGTTAGTAGTGCTTTATTGACAATCTACTTATTTTTAAGATCTGGTTGTCAAAAATACCTAATCAGTGAGATGGTAATACTGGTAAAATAAATTCATTGTTTTATTCTTTATAGTACCGTTTCAAATTCTTAAACGACATAAGGGTAGCCACGTATTTTAGCTGTTTAATTTTTCAGATTAACGGTCGTCATTTCAATACTTTACTGTTAGGAATCAGATTTTTACATTAAACATGTTCATCAAAAAGATTATAAAGGCTTTATGGCTTTAAAATATAATATCTGTGAGGGTTTGGACTACAAGTAGTTGATATGAACGACTTGAATTACTCAATCTTTATTGACATACCTGCATCATGTTTAGATTATTAAATAGTCTTTTTAGTTTGAAGTCTTAATTATATTTCGATTTCAACTAACAATGGAATTAAAGAAATTAACACTGAGATTTAGGTACATCCAGCTGGTGAGTTTCATTAAAATGAAAAACACTTTGTTTGTCCTACTGCTAACCACAATTAAAATACATTAGAATGAAATATTTAATGTAATTTACCTATCGAAAATATATAAACTGGAGGAATAGGACTAGTAGTGATTTTTGTATTAGACTTTACAACACATTACGCAGTTCATTACAGACTACTGACAGTTTGTCTGTATATAGTCTTATAAAAATCCTCTTCTTCATTTTAAATATTACTTTAAAAGAGTCCTTATCTTATATGTAGTTGAAATCATGAGTCAATTGAAGCTAGAACACCATGGAAAACATAGAAGCACTGGACGGCCGTTTCGTCCTATCGTGGGACTCCTCAGCAGTGCACATCCATGATCCCACCTTGCGAGAATCCAACCCAGGACCTACCAGTCTCGCGCGCGAGCACCATTGAACCAATATCCAACGGTGTTAATATCTGACTTCAACCAAACCACGAAATTGAGCAACCATTTCACCAATGTCATCAGTAAGTTGATATCTCCCAACAGACCTAGTTGAAATCCACTGGTTACTGTTTCTCACTAGAACTCCAGGAAATACATCATGGAGCCAGTCACTAGTGAGCATATGATAAGGGGGTTGTTTGTGGAAATTTTCAGTAATTTTTATCTCAGTTAATATTTTTAATTTCCAATACTGCTAAAAACATACATCATCCAAATTTATATAAAATATCATCTTGAAGTGACATGTGTATACGTAGTATTGTCTGCATTAATAATCATTATTTATACATACTGTGTTCATTTATGTTTATTTGTAGAACTATAAAAAATTCGTTTGGTACATTTATTTTTCAATCAGTTCATTAGTACATTCCAAACTATTGAAAACATAATTGGAATGAAAACGTAGATGAATTAGGGAAAAAAACACAACTAGCTTAAAGGGATTACATTGTAATTGATGTGAGTTATTTAAAAGATAATAATGATAATAACAAAGTATATATACAACAACATTTTACAAACATAAACAAAAGAAATATACATCAATTTAATTGGATTTCTTTCACTTTATCTACTACTATAAATTAGATTTAGTTCAGTACATCATTGTTTCTTCTTCTTGAATAGGCCTAGTTACTCAATAAAATCGGTATGTGAACAGCTGTCTGAATAAATATCAAAAAAAGAAATTTGATTTACATTATGATGTAAAATGATTTATTAAATGATTTCTACCCCTCCCCCCCCAAAAAAAAACAAATACTTAAAACAATTTTATTTTTTCTACTCATTTCAATCTTATTTGTTACTTTTAACTTTAGACTAGATTTTGTGATCAAAGTGCTTTT
>NC_031495.1:20172730-20363081 GCF_000237925.1 Schistosoma mansoni
GCTATCAGTGGAATACAGGATGCGCGTTTCATTCTCTATGTAGTTGAGTGGATAACGTTATGGCGTTTGAAGTGACAGTACTGTGTTAGAATCGTGGAGTGAATATCAACTCCGGGATGTAGACCACTTTTTCAGAGTAAATAAATAACGGAAATTAAATTAACACATGTTTAAATAGCAGAAAGGAAACAATGCAAAGTATTTTTTGCATAGTCGAAATCATAATAGGCCTGAATATGTCAATACCAAGTAATTTTTGGTCAAGGTGAATTTGTATGGTTTGTCATTGTAATAATTTGTGTGTCAGAATGTGGGTATGAAAAATGTACACCTTTGTAATATGAAGAAGGGGGTTGAGATTATGTGTCCGTGTGTGTGTGTAACCATAATAAATAAGGTTAAATGTGGTACTCTAGAAATCACCCTAATTCTAAAACCCGTACTCGAAATTTAAGATAAACTTAAGCATTTAGAAGAAGAATATTTTTGTCAAAATCAGTACCGTTGCATAAAGTTATGTCTCTATGAATAGTGGGATTATATCAGTGGCTACTTAGATAATCCTTCTAACTTCCCATATTGTTTGAACTTCTCATTCCCCTATGTTCATTGTTGTTCTGGTTGCCAGATACGTCATCAACCTGGTGGCCCCATCAGATTTTTTATAATAGATACGAGAAAACAATTTTATTTTTTCTACTCATTTCAATCTTATTTGTTACTTTTAACTTTAGACTAGATTTTGTGATCAAAGTGCTTTTTTTCTTTTACAATTCAATCCTTATCTTTGTATAGATATATATGTACATTTTTTCGAGACAATAACAAACCAATTACTAGAATTATTTATTAGAGATAAAATAAATTTTATATTTGGAATATTGACATTTGTTTATAGCATCGGAATTAATTTACCTTATATGTTGAAAAAGTATGAGTGGTAATGTATGAAAGAATCTAAAAGAGAAAGGAATTAGAGAAAAAGTAAGCCAAGGACTTAGTAAGTACAAAGAATGTACTTACATTTAGTGATGAAAACGACCAAAGAGAAATTAGAAATAATATAAGTATGAGTTTAGGAAAATCTGACCATAGAAACTAAGATTTGATAGCTCAAGGTTTCGAACAAGTAATCAAAGTGCGCTTTTTACAATTCAGCAAATGTAGCATCAGTCTCTGCATCAATAGGCCTCAACATACACAAAGGAAAAAGCAAGATTCTCAAATACAACACGGAGAACACCAACTCAATCACACTTGATGATGAAACTCTGGAAGAGGTGGAAACATTCACGTACCTGGGAAGCAGATGTAAAGGCGAGGATTGGCAAAGCAAGGGTAGCATTTCTACAGTTGAAGAACATATGAAACTCAAAACAATTGTCAACTAATTTCAAATTGAGAATCTTCAATACGAACGTCAAGACAGTCCTACTGTACAAAGTTGAAACGTGGAGAACTACTATATCCTTCGTCAAGAAGGTACAAGTATTTATAAACAGTTGTCTATGCAAAATACTCAACATCCATTGGCCGGATACTATCAGCAACAGCGTTTTATGGGAGAGGACGAACCAGCTTCTAGCTGAAGAGGAAATTAGGAAAAGACGTTGGAAGTGGACAGGAGATACATTGAGGAGATCACCAAACTGCATCACTAGGCAATCCCTAACTTGGAATCTGGAAGGGAAGTGGAAAAGAGGAAGGCCAAAGAACACATTACGCCGGGAAATAGAAGCAGATATGAAAAGGATGAATGTTAACTGGGAAGAATTAGAAAGGATTTCCCAGGACAGGGTTGTATGGACAATGCTGGTGTGCGGTCTATGCTCCTCCACGAGGGGTAACAGGCATAGGTAAGCAAGTAATACATATAATGTCTCAGTTCTTGAATATAATTCATGAGTTAACAAGGAATTTTTGTTTTAATGATAACAATATTATTTTTTACCATTTATTTTATAGTTATATTTTTTAGAGCTATTATTGATGACTAGAGCTGTTAAGATTCTTTTTGTAATAGTGATGATCGTGAAAAATGTTTTTTTTTCGAAATTTAACGGATAAATACCTAAAAACATATGTTCTTCATTATGTTGAGTGCTTTAAATACAGTGAATATAACTATAGCGCTAAGTCAACTTTTCTGAAGAAACGACCATCAGTAAAGATATTTGTGATGTTTTTTTTCAAATTACATTTCTCTTTTAACTTATCTTAAAGAATAATTGGTAATGATTGTTTATATATCCCAAGTGGTAGTTAGGATAGCAATAAAAATACAAATTGATCAAACGGACTGATCGATTACAGTCCTAGGCACCAATCAAAATATTCAAATGAATCATAATCCATTCCATTGTGCAGATCAGTGGCTATCTGAACTCAGTGGCTAGATGGATAACGTGATGGCGTTGGAAGTGAACGGTACTGGGTTGAGTCCCAGAATGAACTTAACTTCGAGATGCAGATGCATCCAGTTGATGGATACAAAATAGGAGGAAGAGCGTGTCCAGCATGCTAATGCTAGCCATCATTCAAATCTGTCTATAATTACAGTAAAGATGTTCAAAATGAACTTCTGATTCAAGGTTAGTCAGGTTAACTAAATATATACACTAATAAGCTTAAAACCATAATGATATAGATATGATACGTAAAAGTCACGAACGTTTCAACAACCTAAGTAAATACGAAATTGAATTGGCATCATTATCAAAACCAGAAATTATGAGATATCATAATATGTTTCGAAACTGTATATTATCTAGGGAATAATCAAATAATACCGACACCTTGGAGATGAGTGAACAAAAAGGCGGAATTGTGCTTACAACTTGAATTAAATTATTATACTTCATATAGTAGAATTTCAGGTAACCTCTAATATATTGGGAAAATAAATTTCAATAGTTGACGTAAGGATTCTCAACTCAGTAATTTTTCTACTGATATCTTGCCTGCTTCGAGTCCTAGAAATTATAAGTATATTGAAGTCAATAGCCGCTTATTCCCATTATTTTCTTGATTCAAATGTTTCCTAAAATGACTTTAGTTATCCTCGAAATAATTCATTCATATTTTGGAATAATCATTATACATTATATTATAAATTTAGTTAAACCAACCTAATCAAACTGTAAACAGTTGTGGTCATCTTAATTAGTTAGTAAATAAGAGATTAATAGTTGACAATGAACATTGAGATTATTTATATTGTAACACTATTTGAATGAGCTACAAAATACCTTTGCTACATTTAAATAAATACTTTAATATTTCTTAAAACAGGAATATAGTATTCTAAATACATGATACATTTACATTATTGTCAGTAATTTAAACAAATTTATTTAAGTAGTAAATTATTTAATTATAAAATTTTATTTTAATATTTATTTATCAAAAATAAGTAAAAAAATTGGATAAAAGTTACATTTATTCTTTCGAAAATTTCAATAAATAACATTCAATTAAAAAAGGAAAAAATAATAAAACTTACTCTATATATACATACATGCAAATGAAATTCAATATATATATATATATATATATATATATATATATATATAATCAATTTCGTTTGCGGGCGAGGGACCGATAGTTCATGGGTTCGAATCTTGCGAGGCGGGATCGTGGATGCGCACTGCTGAGGAGTCCCACAATAGGACGAAACGGCCGTCCAGTGCTTCCAGGTTTTCCATGGTGGTCTAGCTTCAATTGGCTCATAATCTCAACTATATAAAATTACCAAAATCTCCACAAACCCCCCTTCTGACAATGATCGTATGCCCACGAGTGACTGTCTCCATGAGGTATTTCCTGGAGTTCTAGTAAGAAGCAGTAACCAATGGAGTTCAACCAAGTCTGTTGAGAGATATCAACTCACTGAAGACATTGGTCAAATGGTTGCTCAACTTCGTGGATTGGTTAAAGTTAGATGTTAACATCGTTGGATGCCAGCTCAGTGGTCTGGAGGTTAAGCGTTCGTGTGCGAGAGACCGATATGTCCTGGGTTCGAATCTCGGGAAGCGATATCGTAGATGCGCACTGCTGAGGAGTCACACAATAAGACGAAACGTCCATCCAGTGTTTCTGGGTTTTCCATGGTGGTCCAGCTTCAATGGGCTCATGATCTCAACTGTATAACATAATACATTTACATTACTATCATTAATTTAAACATATTTATTTAAGTATTAAATTATTTAATTATAAAATTTTATTTTAATATTTATTTATCAAAAATAAATAAAAAAATTGAATAAAAGTTACATTTTTTTCCTCGAAAATTTCAGTAAACAACATTGAATTAAAAAAAATAAAAAAACTTTCAATATATATATATATATACAAGCAACTTGGTTTGCTATTTTATGTTTACAATTTCTTGTTCTTTTTCATTCTCTATCTCTCCTACTTTGTTTATTTCTTTTTTTTCTATTTATAAGGGGAAGAAAGAGGGTAAACAAACTTACAAATTTTAGTTTATTCTCTAGTATTGGTATTGTTATTCATTGAGATGATGATAAGGTTGAGAATGTGATTGAAATTGTGTTGTTTGGTGGTATGTTGTTCATTTCAATTCTTTCAGAAGTGTTAATTTTTAATGAATGAATAAATGAATGAATGAATGGAAAAGTGATGGAAACGTGGAAAATCTAGGTAACATATTAATAATAATAATAATAATAATAATAATGAATAAACTGGTTTCTTTTAATTCGGTAAACTGATTTCATTTATTTATTTATATTAAATTTTTTAGAAATAAATTAGTTTACTGTTGTCAATTTCGCACATTCTGATTTAGTTCTATTTGAAATGGAATGAAACCAATAAACAAATTTTTTTAAACAATTTATTCAATTTCCAACTATTATAAGGATCAACTGAGGGGATTTATTCAAAAGTAAATAAGTGATGTAGTTCTGTTTGTTTTTTTAATAAAAAAATTGGAAACACTACCAAGATGGTGGTACAGTTGAAATGTGTATCTACCAGTTCACCTGCTCTTGTAGAACAAGGTACATCGGCCGTAGCCAGCGCTCGCTTTCAACTCGGATACGAGAACATATCCCAGCTTGGTTCAACAAAGGTGAAAGGAAGGCGTTCTATACTTGAACACCTAATCGACTGTAATCATTATAGAGATCCACAGTTTGATTTTAAGGTTGTTTACATGATTCACTCAAATCTACCTAGATTTCTTCGTATCCAACTTCTAAAAACAGCCGAAGCTCTTACCATCCATGAGCTTAAACCAGAGCTATGCGTACGAAAGAAGTACGTCTTATCATTATCGTTACCATGGCCTTATTATTATTATTATCATCATTCTATTATTATTATTGCTATTATTATTTTTACTGCATTCCCCTTTACTTATTTCTTATATCCTCATTATTTTATTCATGAATACTCATCATATCACCTTATTTATTTTTATACCTATATGACCTTTAATAACCTTTAATTATTGTAACAAAAACATTTTATGCATTTTAATCATCTTATTATATTCACTAAATCTATTGTTATTACTCGTATTACGTAATCTATTATTGTAATCTTTCTATTACGTCAACTTGGTTATTTGTGTTCACATTTCCTCACGAATTAGTACTTTAAAAAACATTTCCATATATATACGATTGTACAGCTTTCGTTGATGAGAGATCCCTTCGCTGAACTTCGTGTTTTTAATTTTAAATGTTTATGTGCCTACCATTGCACAGTAGTTCGGGTTTATACCATGATTAGAAAGTATAATTTTTGAAGATAGGAGTAAAGGGCAAGTTGATAGCATTTGATTTTCCATGCCTTCGATATACTGGATATCTGTCCTAGAATAAATGACTGACCCATACTGTTGCTATGTATGGTGGCAAACAATTTGATGTCACACATGCTTTACAAGTCACAGTAACTATGTGATTGGTAGGTTGGCAAAAGGTTATAGGAAACAAAAAGTAACATCGGTTTTTGAAATATTAAATCTTATTCTAAGCCAACTCAGGAGTTACAAACTTACTGGTTCACGAAACAAATAACATCTATGGTTGAATATTTTAGATAATAATTTTTGGTGTTGATTGAATTCATTTTTTTCAATTACTCAGAGTCTTGAGTTTTAACATGATTTCATACTTTTTGCCCATTCCTTTCTTAGAGTGTTTGTTGCTACCTCATATTTGCAAATTTGCTTCTTAGTGGATTCGCATTTTAACACTAGAATCTAGGTAAATAGAGCTGATGATTCTGATATAGGAAGAAATATCTCCCCTATATTCCATCTCCAGTTACAATCCAAATATTTTGGAAACGATTTACTGAAAGAAAGTAATAATGCATTTTCCTAGGATAAATTTAAGCCAGTAGAGACTGACCAGTTGCAGTCGTTAACAACAAAAACGGGAAAATCCCCACCCTTGCAAATTTTATTTGGAATTTATTCAACTTATTAGGAATTGTTTTTTTTACAAAATATACAACCTCAAGGACACCACTGTTTTAAACTAGTCATTAGTGCTAAGTACCCTGACACTGACATATGTTCAAATCACAGATTATCTTACGTTAAACAAAATTCATCTACCCAAAAGGAATAAGAATTCACATGTTATAAAGCTTAAATCAATTCACAGTCATAAGTCTGTACTTGTATGACATCAGCAGTATTCAATGTCGTGATGATCTTAGCAAGATTGAAAAAGACTACCATTCAATTATGATTTTACAGCTGATGCACCATTGCACTTTTATCTCCTAGGAAACAGAAATTACATAAATGTATAGATCTATGATGAAAATATTATTCGGACTATGTTTGACATTAAAAGTTAATTCTGTAAATTATTTTAACAAATTCTACATATTTTATAATTATACATCCATATAAAAAGTTAACTAAATATTAAGTATATTAAAGTTCAATGTGGTTAGATTTAAGTAAAGTGTAATTACGCTTGTCAACTTGAAAACAATAAAACAATTATTATTATTGATTATTTAATATGATGTTCTTGTAATATGTACTTTTGAATATTGATTCATGGGACAATTATAAAATAAACTACATACACTTTGTTCTAATCAATGAATGATTAGTTTTGTAGGTTTAAACATTTAGTGATGACAAAACTACAGAAAAGAAATAATAGTACGTAGGTCCTGGGTTCGAATCTCATGAGGCGGGATCGTGGATGCGTACTTCTGAGGAGTCCCATAATAGGACGAAACGGCCGTCCAGTGCTTCCAGGTTTTCCATGGTGGTCTAGCTTCAATGGACTCATGATTTTAACTATGAAAATAATAGTTATGTTAAACATGGAATGGTTGTATATTGTTCTAGACATCGTATATACCCGAATTATTGTTTTACAAGTGAATATTTACAAAAAAATAATTAAACTAAAACACTCTATTTTCACTGTTTAATTGTAGTTGCGGTGATTGTGTAAGTGGGATTATGTAATGTTGAAAGAAACTTAGCTTACTTAGATCAAGCATAAACAATGGTATACCTTTCGACTAGTTGTAAGTTTGCTTATTTAGAAATCAGACATGAAGAGACACTAGATAAATGTTAGAACAAAAGTCAGACAGTTGTAGATTGAGAAGAGAAAATAAATCAAAATTGTATGTTAATAAAATGTTTTTTTTATAGATTTTATTTACATTGATTGATGGTTAGATTTTGACTAAGCTTGAACTGGGTATAGTTTACTAACAACTTATTGTATAACACTAGTTCGAATGAAAATTAGAAACGATTATTAACTTATTGAGTCATGTTCTATACTCCATCTATAACATTGGAAGTTTATGCTTGTTAATTGGTCAAAGTATGAACAATTATAATCTTTTTAAGCGTTAAACCTATAGAAATTAGTTCTACATTCAGGACAAGTGTTATTTACCCAAATTAGTGGGGTGTACATATTATATTTCTAAAATAAAAACAACTCAATCTGAACTACAGAGTTACCATAATGCAAGTCAATATCTATCAAGTGAGCTTCTTAAATAGTCCACTTTCTTGAAAAGTTATTTTTAAGTAGTTTGATTTTTAGGTACCCATGAGAATCTTCAGGATAAAGTGAGTCTCATTAGAGAAAAGAATTAATTTTAACTAAAGTGTTAACGGATGTGAAAACTGATCGTTTTTAATAACCCGATTCCGGAAAGGCCATCTAGTTGTTGATCTTTTTCGTTAATGGGAATCTGATTATATTAGTATATTGATCCATAGCTGTTAATTGATTGAATGAGAGTTGTATGAAATCAAACAATGGTTGCAGTTGGTGTAATTTTTATATCTTGTAAAGTGATGCTGAAAATAACAAAATAAACTATGGGATGTGAACTGGAATTCATGGGTAACAATGGGAATATATGAAATTGAGGCAAGAATTTATCGTGTACATAGTAATAAATCTACCCAAGTTTTTAAAAAGGGGTATAAATTTACATAATTTATTTTTTCTGTTTTAATATATTTATTCTGAAAGTTAGTTAACTAACGTGGCATGTGATTCATAGAATGACATTTTAACAAACAATAGTTTAAAATGATTAACTATTACATGTTATAATTAGAAGGGATTTTTTTGGAGATTTCAGTATTTTGATAGTTGAAAGCATGAGTCAGTTGAAGATAGAATGCTGATGAGTCCCATAATGGGACGAAACGGTCGTCCAGTGCTTCCAGGTTTTCCTAGGTGGTCTAGCTTCAATTGACTCATGCTTTCAACTATTACAAGTTAATCAACTATTGTTTCTTTGTATACTAATTTTTAATTAACGAATTCTTACATGGATAGTAAATAATTCAGTGTTTTCAATATAGGTGTCTCTTGGAATTTAATCATTTATACAATATATACTTCATTATCTACTCACTCTGAATGCAAAAAAAAGAAGTAATTTCTATGTTAGTATCATAAGTTATAGTCATTTTAATGAGTCTTCTGAACAATAAGATGGATTAACTAGTATACATTAGCTTGTTAATAATATTATTATCCTCTTGTTTATTTGAATACAAAGTCAACAGAATGAATATAAAACTGGATGATTTCAAACAGTTATAAATTCTTATCAGAAGGGGGTCTTGGGGAGATTATAGTAATTAAATAGTTGAGTTCATTAGTCAATTAAAGCTAGACTACCATAGAAAACCTGGAAGCTTCAAATTCAACTATCAGAGTATAAATATCAACGTATAGTTAGATATTCTGTAGATTATTTCGTAGTTTCAACAAAATAATAGTTGATTTGATTCAATTTTCCTTTGACCTTCTGTTTTCTAGAAGTTATAATAACATTTATCGATTCTTAAACGTTTAACTAAGAAACCATAAAACTATGTCAGAATTTATCTAATCACAGATTAAATTAGGTTAAATGTTAAGATTCAGTAGCCAGAGTATTTAAAGATTTTAAAACATCCAATGAAATTTCGACCGTTTTATAATTTCAGCTCCTTTGACGTTTTTCTTGTTTCTGTAGAACGTATCATGTACGTTTATACATATATCCATTTATCAATTAACAATCTGTCTATCCAACTACTTATTTATATCACTTTATGAACTTAAGAGGACGAGTGACATTATCCGGACATTATCCGTTTGCATATCACTCTGTGTTCTTCAATCCGAACTGTCTTCTCATTTGGTTATTAAGTGTTCTACCTAGGCCATGCTCTCGATCCACTAAAACTATTTACTCTGTCTGACGACTGCGAAAACTTTGAGGCCACGTTCCGCAACATACTACCGATAAGCAATCTTATGATTAGCGTCTACAACACAATTTTTTCCTTTAAAATTTGAAATAACAAGAGAGATACAAGTTTGGTTTAGTAATGTTTGCGTGATACAGATGTGCGAGATATGAAAATCTTATGATTGAAGATTCTTAAAATTAATCTAAATTACCAAAATCATCAGTAACATGATACTTAGAAGGAATTTTTATTTTGAAACGTTCTCAAGTCATACAGTTGCTATATTTTCAACCTGAAATTTTCAAAAACGGTGTTACTTTTGCACTGAAATAAAAATCTCACAGCTTATTGACCATTTCAATAAAAAACGATAAGCATACCTGTGCTTCCTTATTCATGCCAAACTAGATTACAAGATACTATCTTAGATAAACAAAAATATGCCACTATATTGTCGCCTTAAGACTTAAAAAGGTGTTCGGTACATATTTACATATTCTTTCATTTTTTTTCTTTGTAGAGAACTCTCATTTTCTTCGAGACGGGTTTATCATTTTCAAACATTATTTATTTTCATAAAATAGTACTCTTCAGTAACATTGTATATTTTCTTTAAAATCTCAGTACTTATATTGTCTGTTAATCAATCAGGAAAAATGTTTTCAATAAAAGATTCACTTTTTAGATGATGGTAAAGAATTCAGTAATAGCAGTTTATCCATTATTAGTCATTTTTTTATATGAACAGGATATTTTGCTTTAAAATACTAATGTGGTGTATGCTACTGATGTCGACAGATATAAGTAGTATGTATCGTCAATCGGAAGTGAAATGCCTGGAGGCAGAAGGTTAAGAAGATCGAAGAAATAGGACGAAAACAAAAAAAGCCTTGGTGTGGAAGCAAAAAAGCAATGAAGTGTGAGCGACTGACTGATATTTGCAAAAGGAACAGTCAATTTTGAAACAATTGACTGACATTTTGAAAATCAAGTATTTACTGTATGGTTCTCAGATTTTACTAAGATGTTTCATAATTTGCGTTCAAATACATTCGATTGTCCCCACTTGTGTTCTCGTTCACTACACTGCCATCTTGTCAGTGAAAATAAAATTAGACAATTTATCAACATTCATTTTGTATTATTTGTTTGGATCTTCTCGTCGATGTTTAGGACTGAAATTGATCATTTCCTTATTGACATGTATACATACTGGGTGTATTGCCTCGATATTGCTTTAATTCACAAGCATTATAAACTGACATGGATATTGGCTAGCAACTCGTCAACCGGATGTACCTGTATCCCAGAGTTGAAGTTCACATTTGATTTAAATCAAAAAAGTAATTATTGTAGACCATTTTTATTGTAAATTGGGAGGTTTTCAGTTTTCCTACTGATGGTAATCAGAATTGAAGTTTTCGTACATTTCTGTTCACATATTATCTCTTTGAACGGATATTTTGATAATTTTCTTCGTTTACACATTGATTACATCTTAGTTAGAGGCTAAATATAAAATAGGAAATCCTTGTTTTGTCATTTTTTGAATTAATGGGAAAAGGCATCAATATTTAAAGTATACCACATATCTTTGTTTTGGTAACTATTGTGAATTTAAAAGGCCGTCGCCGATTAGTTGTGATTTTATGCCCGGCTTTTATCACGTGATTTATTCATCAATCGAAATACGACTTATCCACTCTTAGCACTGCGCCCAACCAATGACGTTCGACCAGTATGAGCAGCTTAGAGTCCTTATTGGTCCTTTATCCGCCTAGCCCTTCCAGTTGAGTCCAGAACACCAATTGCAGCTTTTGCTAAGCGAATCTATGCAAATTATTTATTTCAAGCATACTCTGTTTATATACCAGACAGGTGGACCACATCACACCATAAAATAGAAAATAATATTTGTACAAGATCAAGCCAAAGTGTGGCTGTGAACGTGGGAAGCATTAATCAATAAACAGAATATAATTTAGGAACAGTAAATCGTATAATAGTAATCCATAGGTCAAAATGAAGCTTATAATAAGATGAATATAGATATATACAATCTAATCACTCAATAGTTGTGCATTAAGAATATATATAGAACAATTGTCCATTAATAGGTCCTGGAAGTTACCCATACTTTAGCCTTCACTAGTATTGAACAGTAACATAATTAGTTATTGTTCAGTTGTTTACACACATATAATATTATATACTAGTATATATTTAGTAAATATATACACCAGTTAGATTTATCAAAGTGTAGAATAAAGAATATTGAGTCACATGAAAATTGCGGATATTGTGTTGAAGCTGCATTTTGCGTTATTGAAGATCTATGGCAGTCCACTAATATAAATTTAATTATCAAGCTTACAATGCTTCCTAGATTGGTTAGAATAGTCAACTTTAACCAACAGTACTAGGTATTTTCCTGCTAAACCGGTTTGCTTGGTTATCTAACTTATTTGGTTGTGGATTTATATTGGATATTTATATGTGAAGTCATATGTAAAGTAACTCTTTCATTCTTTTTGTTCAATAAGTAGTTTCCATCATTTCACATACTACCTCCTACGCATATTGTAGAGACAAAGTTTAGAAAACTAAGGTGATTTTATAAAAATTAGACAACAGTTTAAAGAATGAAAACAAATGCTCTAAACAAAGTCACGAAAATCAAGACTTCATGTTTTGAAAAGCTTTTTTCTACTATCCGCTCACAGCAACTATAATAAGTGACCTGATATCCCTTGTTATCATTTCTAAAATAAAACAAACAGTTCAACGTTTTCAGTGAAATGCTGAAATAGAAAACATAGAATTAAAAGCATTATTTGTTTTTCAGTCTTTCTTGACTGTCATAAAAACACGATTTCATCGATCAAATTGTTATGTGAAGAGCAATGAGGACACGTTTATTTATCCTGAGCAGTAGTTTTTACGCCGAAACTATTCATAATAAATATTGTATGTTTGAAATCATATTCCTTCTTAAAAAAACATATACATATATTTGTGAATTTATGTAAAACTTCGTTTTCATTTTTCCGTCTTGTAAATCTTGTTGTTTGCCTTCAATTGATCATACAGAGTAACCGTGTGAATGTTATCTGTTTACATGCAAGAATTTTCTTTATTCAACATTAATCATGCAGTATTTTATTGTTATGCTTTGTAATATTCATTTACAAAAGTAATAATTCCTGAAAAACGAGATGCCCCATACTAGGATGAGACGACTGTCCAGTGTTTCCAGGTTTTAAATGATGATCTAGCTAATATCAGTTCATGATTTAAAGCTTGAATATTCTAGAATCTTCATAAACCATCTCTACTAACAAAATAAAATACATCGAAGCTAAAGTATTCATATACACAGTGGGCAATAAATATATGCTAAACTATGTTTTGTGTAACTTTTGTAAGTAATTTATAATAAAAGTGATCATATCTTTTTCTGATGTTGTAGTTGGATTTACATTCACCTATTTTATTTATTCAATGAGACTTCAGTTCAGTACTTATTAATTCAAAATGTCAATAATAATTCTGTATAGTACAATATCTTCAAACGTTATGAGGTATCAACAATGTATGGGGTTTTATTGTTGATCTTCATTAATATTGCATATTGAATATATAACTCTATGCTGAAAATATATGCTAACTAAATAGATATCACAATGAAATACTTTCAGGTTTCTATTAGTGTCTACTATCTATTTCCAGAAGAGGTTTCGTGAAGATCTTAGTAATTTTATGGTTGAATTCATGAGTCAATTGAAGCTAGATCACCTAGGAAAACCTGGAAGCACTGGACGGTCGTTTCGTCCTATTGTGGAACTCCTCAGCAGTGAGCATCCACGATCCCACCTCGCGAGATTCAAACCCAAACAGGATCATGGATGCGCACTGCTGAGAAGTCTCACAATAGAACGAAACGGACGTCCAGTGCTTCCAGGTTTTCCTAGGTGATCTAGCTTCAATTGACTCATGAATTCAACCATAAAATTACTAAGATCTTCACGAAACCTCTTCTGGAAATAGATAGTAGACACTAATAGAAACCTGAAAGGACCTACCAGTCTCGAGCCAGAGCCCTTAACCGATAGACCACTGAGCCGGCATTACTGATGGTTACAGTGAAATAATAAATACAATCTCGAAATAAAGAACAAAAAAGTAATGAATGTGCAACAAAACTATGCGTTTTTCTTTTTTTTTAAACAAGTATCTGAATTAATTAACAAAGATTTACAATTTGAAAATTATAATTGGTTACCCAATCTATTCTATTGTTGTCAAGGTCAATTAACAATAAGCATATTTCATACACGTAAGATTCTAGCAGAATAGAATGAATTCATTTTATTTTCGTTGGTTCTCATCAACTGCTTACAACCTATGATATTTAAAAATTATAATTGCAAAATGGGTTTACATAACTTACATTAAAGAGTTATATTGAAGACATATTAGCATGGTGTAGTAAGGGTGTAAGTAAATTTAGTAGTCTGAATATTATAAAGTTATACATTGATTGCGACAAGAGTTCAAACGGCTAGAAACAAGTGACTACATAAAGCTCAAACGCTGACGGGAATAAAATGAGTACAGCTCAGTTAATAAGATAAGATTGCTAATCTGGAAGATAGTCGGAATAAAAACTCAGTGATGTAATAAATGCAACAAACAGTTTCATTCTTAAGAAAAGTTTTAAGATGCAACGAAGGAATATTGGTTACCAAGGCAATGAAAGATTAATAACCATTTCCGTTTGAACACATAAATCAGATTTTTGATGCCTGAAAGCGACGGCTTCAGAAAACCCCATATTGATCAGCTTTAATGAAATGTAACAGGAATTAAAATTTTTAAATGAAGTTTATCATTATAAAGATAACCCAACCGCAGCTTGAGTTTGATTGAATGTATAAACGATTAAAAAATATGTTTAAAATTGTTCCTGCAATGCAAACAGGATAAATATTCATAGATTTCTAAACAAGTTAATTTGCATATTACGTTTAATATAATGAAGTATCATTCAACTTCCATTTGAGATTCATTATTCATTAACCTCTCTAAATGAAATGAATTCAAAAATTTGGTTTAGTTTGTAATTGGTTTGAAGTTTCGATAAAAATATTAGTAAAATGTAATGTCGTTACATTTTAGTTGTATATACCGTTACCAAACTTAACGAGCTATGTAGATCTGTTTGAAAATCATTTACTCTAATTTTTGTCGCTAATTACAATTGGATATGATTTTTGTTGACTTTAATTTCAATGCACGTCACAATCAAGTTTGCAGTAACTTTAGTGAGCAAGTTGACAGCTTAGTGAACTTTTTTGATATGACGCCATAGATGTTAATTGGTAATAAGGGAATATTGGCTTTTCAAAGAATTAATGTCTCTTCATGGACGGGAACGTACATCATTCAGTACCATAGTTGTAAAAGTTACCCCCCTTTAGTTTCTGAGAGGTTGTAGAGAACAGATTGTCTATAAATTCTGAAAGCATGAAGTATATCACAAAAGATTTGTATTAGATTATTTGGCAGCATGCAAAATTACTTGATACACTCACTGGAATATACACGGAAGCTGTTTTACTTTAATAAGTCATGTTAAGTCAACAGTCAAATCTTAAGTGTTTATAATGGAGATAATCAAGTATGAGTACCAAATATTGTCACCGCGAAGCGCCATCATATTGTAGAAAATATGTCCGTTTTATCTTGTTCTTAATGTATAACAAGTGTTCATCTTAATGTACATCATCTGAAACAGGACGAAATGTACGTTCTGAATGTCGTTGCCATCCTCAAAATTCACCATTTCGACCTAAAACTATGTTAGCAACCATATAATCAAAACCCTTCCTTATGGTATCGATATAAATATCTTATCTGTTGCAAAAGTGAGCGGATATCTGGTTTCAGTAGCTCAGTGTATAATGTGTTGAATGATTAAAGAGAACAATATTCTGTTCAAGTTCAGGTTTGAACCTCAACATTCAGATGTAGCTATATCCAGATCTGGGATTCAAAGTAGAAAAAAACGCGTATCCTGGACTCCATAAGTGTCCACAATCCATCGATTTTACCTAAAATCAGATTATGATTGTTACTAACAAATATTTTTAGAGTTAAAAAATCATCAGTAAGCCATTCGTAATTTTAAAGTCGAAACATGGAATAGAAAAATATCTTGAATCCATTTTTAGACATATGTAATAAATTAAGAATAAGACGGAAATCACCTCATACATGGATAATAAAAACTAAGTCAGCACCAAGTTAAAAACTGTTTTGATTACAATTATAATCGAATTGATAAGTTTCTGCCCCTATTCCTTACTTGCTTAAATCAAAATGGATTTCTAAATGTAATAAATAAATGGCACAATGAGTAAGTTCGATCTCACTACAACATATAGAACTTATACTGCCGTTATACATAGCAAAAATTTAGATTCGAATAAGTTTTTTGACCGCTGCGAGATTTGATAACCTACATTGTTAGACATGAATATTGCTGTATAGCATAAAACAAACAGAAAAAACTGTAGGCACTTATCCTATCTTATATATATATATTGTATATAACTGGTAACATCTTTAAAAGAAAATTGATACACCCCATTAAACTTGAGGTAATTCATCTTTAACATTCCAATAATTAAGTTATATGTATATATGTATATGCATATGGTTAAAAATAAACACCACCTAGATGACCATAGATTAAAGAAAGATCAGAAAAGTCATTAGTTTATTTCTTCAATTCGGTATATTATCTAGGTGTTAAGTGATTCAAAACATTCTATATTTTGATCATAGAAGTGAATTCGTTTCGATTAAATTAAATTACATCGCTGTATCTCTTCATATATATATATATATATATATATATATATATATATATATATATATATATATATATATGCATACAATTAAATAAGGAAACCTTTTATAAATTAGGTAATCCAATTTTTTTCTCAAGAAAAAATAGATAAGTTTATATCAGGTCATAAAGGTAATTGTTTACCGTCTCAGATCAATTGAAATGCAAATAATTCTAATCATAAAAATAGATAAAAGATAATATTAATGTTTTTCACTTAACTAATAAAATTATCATTATCCATTTTTTTCTTCTTATCTATAATATAGAAAAAAGAAGAATCATCTTATCACAATTAGGTTTCTATTTTAGAAATCACTTTTTACTGTAAGAAACTTAATAGAAAATAATTCTTACTTTACTTACTTATGCCTGTTACTTCCAATGGAGCATCGGCCACCGAGCAGCATTCTCCAACCCACTCTGTCCTGGGTCTTCCTTTCTAGTTCTATCCTATTTTTGTTCATTCTCCTCATGTATGTCTCCATTTCTCGGCGTAATGTGTTCTTTGGTTTTTCTCTCCTCGTTTGGCCTTCAGGATTCTAACTTTATCTGTGTAAATGTTTCCCTTTCTGTTTTCTTCTTAGTGATATGATGAGATTAAAAGTCCAAATTACATTATAAGCAAAGATGGATAGTGGCTAGCAGTGGAATCCAGGATACGAGTTTCGTTTTGTTTGGGACTCATCAGCTGGATGTACCTGAATCTCAGAATTAACTTCAGGCAATATCGAGGCAGTCTGCACATATGTCAACAAGTGACTGATCAATTGCAGTCCTAAATAACAATTGGAAGATACAAGTAAACAACAACAAGTGAATCAAAATTGCATTGTTTTACTCAATGTGACTTTTTTGTTCAACATTAGCCTTGTTTTTAATTCAATTTGATGACTATTCAATGTAATATTTGTATTGTTTTCTAGTGTGATATTTATTCGGCATAACATTTGTTTTATCCAAGACACAATATTTTTTAAAAATTAAATTAACATGAACTATGCTCAACATGAAATGCAACATTTAATTTGTTATAACTCCAATTATTTTTCATGTATGTGATTTCATCGTAGTTGATAATCAAAAATGAGTGTATTTTCGATTAGAGTCGTCATCATGTCTTGAGATTAATAAATCTTCTGTTGTACCAGTCTTGATGTTCTTACTTCACTCTGTGGGAAATGCAGTGATTTCTCGTTTACAGGCATAAATAATAAGCGATTCCAACATAACAATCAATGATAAATATCAAAATGGGAATTTTCACTATAAAGTTGAAATGTATGAGAAATTGATCCTATTAAGGATAGAAATAGTTAATTTAATAATAATTTTATAGTTGAAACTATGAGTCCATTGAAGCTAGACCACCATGGAAGACCTGGAAGCACTAGACGACCGTTTCATCCTAGCAGTACGTATTCACGATCCTGCCTCGCCAGATTCGAACCTACGACCTATCAGACTCGCGCGCGAGCGCTTAATGTTTAGACCACTGAGCCGTCATCCAACGGTTTTCCATGGTGATCTAACTTCGATTGACTCATGATTTCAACTATAAAATTACTAAAATATCCACAAAAAACCCCTTCTGATAATTAATTATTATCTGAACTGTTTTATGTAACTTTATTCAATTTTTATTGATTGATAGATTTCTGTAAATTTGAGAAGCAAACAAGGTTATTTGTGTTTATAAGTTGACTGATAAGATTCATGAATTATCAATAAAACTGAAATGTTTATTACTGAAAATTATGAGAAATTGAGTCGTTTTTGGACTGGTAAAATTAGACCATGTTGAGTGTGAGAATATAATTACTGATATTAAATGAATCGACTAAACTTGGAAATTTATTTGAGCTGGAATTCACTTAAATCCAGTTGTAATCCCTAGCATAATAATACACAGCTGAATAACAAAAGTCTATCTGTTTTGTCTTATTTGGATTTTAAAAAGGTGGTAGAAAACAAACTAATCGCTTTTTTCTACCGAATACATTACATCAAGTTGGTTATTAAGGTTACTAACTAACCTAAGCTAGACAACTACTGCAAACCTGGATGCATTGGATAGCTATTTTATTATAATGTGTGGCTTAATAGCATGTAGCATCCATAGCCCCACCGAGGATCGAATGAAGAAACTTCATGCCTCGCGGCCAGTGCTTAAACTTTAAATCACTGAATCAGCAAATGATCGTTTACACGACTGACTTCAGTTAACTTGTATATGTTTAAACAAGAAGAGCTGTGTGAGGTTTCATAATTCAGTTGTTACAATCTTATTTCACAGTAATTCATTAAAGTTATTTTCCTTTCCAACAGTAAGCATGTTGACCCTGATATTAGTCATTACGTGGTGATAAATATATAATTATCGTTATCAGGTGTGAAAAAGTTACCCACCGAAGACAATCTATAGTGGTCGTGCAATATCATAGGTTGGTTGAAGTTGGACATTAACACCTTTGTATACCATCTCAGTGGTTTGGAGATTAAATGTTCACGTGAAAGATCGAAGGTCCTGGGTTCTAGTTCCACGTGCGGAGTCGTGAGTGCGCGCTGCCGAGGAGTCTCATGTCAGGGCAAAATGGCTGTCCAGTTCTCTCAGGTACTCGATGGTGGTCTAGCATTAATCGGTTCATGATTTCGATCAAAACTCAACAATCTCCACAACCCTATAAACATATCATAACGATAATGACAATGGTTGTTAAAGTAACACTCATTGTATACTGCAGCATCCTTTAATCGATATGTATCTTATAATCTCAACATAATTAATGAAAAAAACGAACAAACAAAGCTGAAGTATAATTGTGCTTAGAAACTAACCAAAGTCTAATCATGATAGTCACATTGCCCATACTGGCTTGTTGTGAAATCTGTAGTACCATTTTCGCCATATTTCAAACTCATCGATTCGGTGTATTTTTCTCATCTCAGATCTTTATTGGCACAACAATAAAAAGATAATCGACTGAACTGGGAATAGTAACCATGTTTTCATACTGAAAAAAGTCTATCATCATAAATATTTCTTATAATTCATAAGGAGCTTTACAGTATACAACATAGGTTTAATTAAATATTACAAGTTGTTTAAAAGAAACTGATTCAACAATAAGCAGTGAGTTGTCATTAAAAAAGGGGATAGGTACATGAGTCTTAAAATTGAAAAGTATGCATTTTAAATCATATCGATGAAAATATTTCAGCCATTATGTAGAGGTTTTAAGTACGTTTTATTATCTTAGATTTATAAGGCACAGTTACTATCATCATTTATTGTTTAAGCTATGCAAATATCTTAATCACAAGAAAGGTCATTAACAGCACAGAAAGCTTGGTGAAAATGCTTTTAACTGTGATATCTGTTTCAATCTTAGAGAGAGCAAAAGTTCAATCAAGATTCTATCTAATTTTGCTAAAGACTTCTAACTAGAACAAAACCTTGGTCTATGGTTTCCTGTCTATTATCTCCAAACAACATAACATGGAAACAATGTCTACGTGATGACGAGCTACTTCGTTTATTGACTAGACTGTAATTCTGTGATCGGAATTCGATCACTCCCAGGTACCATATAAATACAACATTGATCATTATTAAATGACGTCGCATTTTATATCTAATATTTGACGTTTTCACCAGGAAATTATTTTCTACATCATTATAATAATCAACATTTTTTAAAAATTTTACGTTCAATTAATCAACAAAACTATTACGAGTGGAAATAATAGATATCCTTTATGAATCAGTTGATGAATTCATTCACTATAAGTAGATATTAGTTATGTCTATTCCACTCTTAGTATGCTTTGTTAGCAGACATAATTCCTAAATATGTGTGTATGTGTAGATTCATCAAAATTAATTTTAAAATATCGCCTTGTTTTGGAAACAAACAAACAAACATTGGATGATTGACAAGTTTTTCAGTGAACAGTAAAATTTATGTAATGACATCATTTTTACTAAAAAAATACTCTAATAATCTTAAGTAATAATATCCGTGGATTTGTGGAACTTCACTATCATCTATTCAATGTTATCTAGTTCTCATTGAATTATGGAAGAGTTTCAAATATGACAAGAAATACAATAAACTATCTTAACGTTTCAAGAATTGTTGAAATTGGACATTAATACCATTGGATGCTTGCTCAGTGATCTGGAGGTTAAGCGGTCTTCCTAGGTCCTAGGTTTGAATCTCGTGAGGTGGGATCGTGGATGCGCACTGCTGAGGAGTCTCAAAATGGGGCAAAACGGCCGTCTAGCGCTTCCATGTTTTCCATGGTGATCCAGCTTCAATTGACTCATGATCACAACTGTTAAAATTACTATAATATCCACAAGAACTCCCGACATTAATTGTTAAACTGTGTTAAAATTTAACATTTAGTAACTGTCATTTATACAACATAGTGAGATAGAAGTAACGTAAAGTGTTTACAATATAACCAAAGAAACTCATTAGACTTTTCTCTCAACTTCTTTTCACAGAGAATATTATGCCAAGAAACACACTTCACATCAACTAATATAAAATAAGTGTCCACATTCTTTATAAACAATATAAAATGATGATCGTCTGCCAAATACATATACCATTTTGTATCTATGAACAATAACTTATTACAATTATAATTTGCTAAGATCTATTTGATACACTGTGAAATCACGTTGACAATAAGCATAACAGTTTTATATCATTCTTTTTCAATTAATTGAAATTATGTATAGAGTTATGTAGATTAGTCAATGTTATACATACATTTATCTCAATATGATACATTTCCTTTGTTTATCTATCATTCTTTCATTTGTCTGTCATCCGTTATCTGATACTTATCTCTAACTTGTTTGTGTTATACAATCGAAAAGTTATTTTTCTTTTTGTTATCAATATTTTTTGTCTCTTTTTCAAAAAGTGTACGTATGTGCAAAATGACACCAAAAAGATTTTTACTTTCACTGTAGTAGGAAATTATATTTCAAGAATAGTTTAAGTAGATTCTTCATTCTTGTTAATCAACTTGAATTATCTCCATGACTTAATCATTGAAATCTAAACTTTTTTTTAAAAGGTGAAGATAAGAGACTTTCAGAAAAAAAAAAGCAACTAAACGATAGAAGAACACAAAGAGGTATACAGCATATATATATACATATATATAATGATTTTGACTACTTACTGTGACACATTTATTTCAATTTCCTATGTAAGCATGCAAGTGAATGAATGAGTTAGGTTTTTAAAAAGAGGAGATAGTAATTTATTTTGTCATATCTTCATAAAACATCTGATTTGTTCAAGTTGAATTTTTCTATTTTGGAGTGTTTTTTTATAAAAATTTATAATCTAATAGTTTAACATAATGTTAAATAAGAGTTTACTTTTCTTCATTCAGTCACGTTTGATAAATACTGTAACTCCTGAAATAATATATGTATGTATGTATGTATATCATCAAAAGAAACTGATTTCAATTTTTCATAGGTTTAGTTAAATAATAACTATAGGACAAAACTATGAAATAAATCGGACTAATGTTTGCTTTTATCTTCTTGTCTATATTATATCAAATATATTTAGAACAAAGCAAAATGTCTGACAGAACCTAGTGAGTTTAGATGACTTTCTTGTCGATTAGCAGACTCATCATTTGTCAATACTTTATCATGAATAGTTATTCTAATTATAGTTAGTCAAGTAAGTGGAAAAAATATTGTTTGTCTTCTTTGTTCGGCTCAAATTTCATGTGTTACCATGAAACTGCTTAAAGTTTAAAGAACAGATAATATAATGTTATTATTTTCTCTATTCAGTGCTATTTGTATTGATTACTTAGAATAAATATGCTATATTGTAGAACCTCCTTGTTTAATTTATTTAGTATTGTTTGTTTGAATCTTCCCATTGATGTGTTAGGACTGCAACTGGTCAGTTTCTAATTGGCATATGTGCACAATGTGCGTATTGCCTCGGTATGGCCTTAATTCACAAGCATGGTAAACACAGATGGATAGTGGCTCGTAGTGGAATCAAGGACGCGCGTTTCGCCCTATTTGAGACTCATCAGCCGGATGTACCTGCATCTCAGAGTTGATGTTCACTCTGGGACTCGAACGCAGTACCTTTCGCTTCAAACGCCATCGCGTTATCCACTCGGCCACTGAGTCCTTGTTTAATATTCGTTGAACCAATTATTGCTCATACCATATATTAATCGTGATATGCAGTCATTCATCTACATCTGCTAATGTTTTCTTACTAGCGTGGTGTGAATACATAAAATTTAATAGCACTGCCCATCATGTCTGTTTAGAGAAAACACAACAAATAAAATATGACTAACCAATTTATTCTAGTTGAAAAAAGATAAACTAAATGCTTCGCAATAGTATAAATTACATGAATAAATAAACCGGTAAAATTCTGGGACTTTAATTTATTTTCTACATTAAACATTGCAAAATTAACTACTTGTATTTTTTAGTAGGTAGTTGTTAAAAAGATGTCGATTTTTTTATTTCATTTGATTTAATAATGGACTTTTAAGCATCATTGGCCAATTTTTATACAATGTGAGAAAGTATTTGTCAACTGTAAAGGCTATCCCGATAAAGATATTTATATAAAACACATTTTTAAGTTATTATAGGCAAAGATGGATAGTGGCTAGCAGTGGAATCCACGACGCGCGTTTCGTCTTATTTGGGACGGTTTTCGGTATATGGCTAGATTGAGACTGTCATTAAAATTTCTTTTGACTAAACAATCTAAGAAAGGTAATTAGCTATGTTCATCTTCCTTTTCGAAAGTGAATTTGATGTGTTCTGAGAGTGTGTTTATGTGTTTGGAGAAATTTCGAAGAAGAATCTTTTCATAATGACAAATGTATCATCTAAATATTTGAGCCGGATGCGTAGTCTGATGTTATACTTACTTACTTACTTACTTATGCCTGTTATCCCTCGTGGAGGAGCATAGGCCGCCCACCAGCATTCTCCATCCAACCCTGTCCTAGGCAATCGTTTCCAGTCTGATTTTATAGGAATGTAAAAGCAAAACAAAAGAAACAACTGAATATCACGCAAAAATGTATGAGGAACACTAACTTTAAGTTATCTGATGGAGATTACGTTTCTTTATCGTATTCAATACATTCATTAAGACTATATGAAACTTGATAAACTGTCTAAAAGTACATCTTGACTGTAAATAACCTAATATTCAACATTTTTGATAGAATCTGTGTAAATAAGTCGGTGTGTCTAAAGGTGTAAAGATCATCAACGATTCATTTGATAAATAATTTATGATAGAATCTGTATTTAATATTTACAACGACTACTTATAAACATATTTTAGTAATCAGTATAAAAAATATTTAAAAGTTGATTAAATTGCAAGTTAAGTGTTTTCATGAAAAGGAGGCACTTTTTAATAGTTAAACAAATTCTTTTACCGGTACAATCAATTATTTGATTAAAGTGAAAATTAGCGACAAATTGATTTCTTTAGTTATTAAACTTTTTTTTCTTTTGGCTATTTAAAGCTAATGGGGAATTAAACTGTAAATTTCATTAAAAACATTTTTAATGTTCTTTTTCATATTCTTTTGAAGTCAAAGAAATTAAATGTGAAGAACGAACACATTAATGTTTGTTTTGTTTTTTTCTACCGATTGAATGATGAATCATTTAAGTTATGAATAAGATAATTAAATTCTTTCAAGTTACTTTATATTTTGTACTAGTAAATTTATAATATACTATCTTAATCTCTTATACCATGGGATGATTTCAGTTGAAGAAACATTGAAAGTGTAGTGTCAGTTGATATGTTAAGCCTGTATACCCTTATTCTAGCTCCTGGACAAGCCAATTTACCTATCCATCTTAAGTCATGCTTTGACCTTGTTAATTATTCACTTATTAACCATGACTATTTTTATATGAGCGTATGTGCATGTACACTTCTTATCTTATTCATCACATATCTGAAAATTATTTCTATCTGACTATAAATATTGATTAACACTTCATTGAAGCCAGTTGGCTTACCCGCCATCTCCAGTGTGTGTCAATTTCGCTTCGCTTTTTTCTATTCGCTTCATCACTCTGATTTCCTGTCCAGATCAATGAGTATTTAAAATATATGTATTGGAAATCCATTCTCGTATTTGACTTAATTAACTCCGTTATTCATCAACGAGGATTAAGTCATGTATTACATACGAGGATAGCCAGGATGTATATTTTGACAATAATCATTCATACGATCTAAATGGAGTCAGATCCCTAGCGCTTTAGAAAACTTATAAAATGTTAAATGTTTATTACGACTTAGTATGAGGTTCTTCAACAGTGGTCAAAAAAGAGGTTGTGAATAAAAATAAGAGTCTGAAAATCTTTATTAAAATATTATAAAACTAACTTGTTATTCTGTTACAGACATTAATCAATCATAACATTACATCTAAACTGTTACAAATAAATATGTGATGGAACATGTTTCAAGCTGTGTATATATACGTTTGTATTGAAAGTAAATGCATGGTAAGATTAACAATGAATAGGCTCAATTGAAAACAACTCAAATAGTGTAAAAACTATAGGTAAGCAATAACTTTTATAGTATCACAAGTCATCGATTTCCGTATTTCGATCACATACTGAAATTCCTCTTTTTTTCAATATAGATTATACATAAACATAAGTTTCTGATTTAATGATCAAAGAGATTTCTCTTACAAACCATATAGTCTGTCTAGTATGCTTTGTCAATAAGAGATATAATGAATTCCTTTGATGTAAGGAGAAAATAAAACATTTATTTTTCTATATCTGACTAGACTTCTATTTCTTATAAGACCTATGTATAAAATAATTATCTAACAAACTTTTATTATGACTTGCTTTAAATATTATTATCATTAATGGCTTTATTCAATATTATATTTTTGGTATAATGTAGAATCCTCAGAACAACGTTTTTCAACAAGTTTCCTTTTCTTGATTCTTGATCAATCCTGGCGATAAATATTGAATGATTGCCAGTAGGATGTAAGCAGCTTAGGAATCGACATCTGAATAATTATTCTTTTTAATGCATATTGTCAATCACCACGGTGTCACTGGTTGTGTTTCGTTGTAACGTGATTAGACTATACGATTAATAGACATAATGATGTGTTAAAACAAGCAGAAACAGATGACTTGTTGAAACATCCAGATGGCAGGAACAGGTAGTCCAGATATTCAAGCAGGCCGCCTATACAAATCTCTGGATTATCAGAATTACCAACGAAAGCTCATCTGTTACCTAATATTCAAATTCCCTTTAAGTAGTCATCGATGCTTCTGCTTCTATAAGTCAGAACTACAAGAGAATTTCATTAAAAGCTAAACAAACTCATGCGATCCATAATTAAATTCAGTGTTGTTAAAAATTAGACTTAATTTATTACATTGAAATCATGAACCGATAAAAGCAAAAACACCATTGAAAACCTAAAAGTACTGTCATAAGTTTAAATCCCACCTTCTCGATCGTTGATACACACTGCTTTTCAGTGCTTGCAGGTTTCCAATTGCGGTCTAACTTAAATCGGTTCATGATTACAATGAAATTCAACAATTTCCACAATGCATACTGTAAATTAACTTGTCATCCAAATTTAGACACTGAGTTCACTCTGATTAGAAAATCTTGTGAAATACATAAAGGAATTGAATCAAGTTATATAAGTTTAATCCAGTTGTAAGTGACAAACCATTGGTAATAAAATTTAACTAATAAACGCAAATAGTAATGATAATACCTTTAAAATATTTTCACAATGGACTGACATCAGAAGGTGAGCCGTTGAATGCATCGCAGTATCAGGGATCTGTTCAACTTTGATTTTTAAACTTCTGAAGAACATCTACCTAAAAAATCCCTCTTGGGTTGAATACAGAATTGTTTATTTTTAGACTACTGAAATAATACATCAAGGAGTAACAGAATAAACCTATGAGTTATTCAACAATTTTCTCCATGCCACAATTACAGAATATTATTAAAGAAATTTTGTTACCATTGTTAGTCACGTTGATATACGTGACTTGTTTGAGAAATAAATGCAAAGCTCTTCTGGTTTTATTTGAAAGTTAGTGTATGCCTGATAATTCCACTTTAGGCATTACGGCTTGATTTTATGACATATGTATATTATCAGGTTAATGTCTCCTTAGAATGTAGCATGAGTGAGGCGAGTTTCATCATGTTATGGATATTTTATGAAATTCTCTTCTTATCGTTAATTGGATTTCGTCAAATTTTGTCTTAATTCAAGTACAAATACGTCATTTACCGTAATTTTAGGCAGGAATGGATGGCTGCCAACAGTGGAGTCCAAGAAGCTTATTTCGTCTCATATGGTACTCGTCGGCTGAGTGTAACTGGATCCTAGAGTTGATGCTTACTCCAGAACTTGGAACATGTTCCTTTCACTTCAAACGACATCGCGCTATCCACTTAATATTGAGTACAGATAGACATTGACTTGTGCAATTGGGTGAACTTCAATTCTAGTCCATCAAGTCAAGTCCTAAACATCAATAGAAGGATCCAAACAACCAATATATATGAATTATCTTTTATGATCTTTATCTTTTTATGATTGCTGAAGTTATGATGGATCTATGGATTATAGGAACGTTATAGCGACAGTTATTTTGAGAATAATTCTTCATTTTATTCGAATAATGATGCATTATAAACGTGTTTAATTTTTGGTTTTATCGTTTTCTATCGATCACTGAGTGGATAGTCTGATTATGTAAATTACTATGGTCTCATACTACTATTCTAATGTTAATGTTTTTTGTATGCATTAATGAAATGTAGCAAAACAATTCTTCAGAATAAATTCGCCACGTAAGGATCTCAATTTTAGTCAGTTTACGCTTTAAATAATAGAATAATAATAATAGTAACATTAGTATTAATAGCGTAGCCTACGTTTACATTAACCAATTTGATGTGGATATCAATGAATAGGTTTAAACATATAGCTGTATAATGAAGAAGAAGAAATAAGTTAATCCTATCAGTCAAACATTAAAATATATGTCAATCTTTTCTTCTGTCAAAGATGTTTGTCTTAACAATCTGGTTTTATTGACAGAAAAAAATCAAAACGAGAATTAATATCAAGATGTGAATGACAGCTATTTCAATAAATCCATTCTTAAAATCCATTAATGTCACCAACTGGATTAGCATAAATCTATAGTTGATAACATTGTTAATGAACTATTCTTTTCTTTCTCTCATTATATATATAAAGTATATTTCAAAATAAGTTATGATTTGTAAGCTGGTACGGACTACAATTAGTCTTAATTTCATCCTTGAACACTGCTTCATCAATTTACATCTAGATAATAATCTTTGTCTTTCAGTAGTCACTGAATATGATCATCTAAGTAAGAGTATTTCAAACTTCATTTCAAGGTATGATAATGTTTGCAATAAGCACACTTTACATGGTCAATAAACGTACATGGTCATAAAACGACAAACATGTATTTTTTTTGAAAATATTCTAGCTACATTTTAAACATTGATGTTCACATTAATCATAGGATAGGAATTAATTCTATGGTGTAAATAATAGAAATTTAGTACATTCACTGACTAAAAACATTTTACAAAAAAAAACAAGTAGTGATGATTTATAGTACAGAATTTTAGTGTAGTAAAACATTTTCTTCCATCATTTAGTAAGAATGAATTGTGGACAAATTCATATACTATTTTTATTATATTAAAGGTATATGACTTTGAAAATATGTAAAAGTGGGTTTTAGTTATATCACTAACTAAATGTTGAATACATCTATTTACTAGCCACAAAAACACACACATTACTTACAGTTTTAAGTTGTCTCTCCGAAAAAAAAGGAAATTTAGTAAATTAACAGTTTTTGGCACCATTTGCTAGAGACATTTACATGTAATCAGTAGCATATAGCTCATGATCCAAGAATATATTCTGTATTTATGTTTACACAATTGTAATAGCAAATAGTCATTATCAATACATTACTTTGATATTTGGATTTGTGGTAGATTCATTTCCAGTAAGATCTATTTTTCAATAGTTTCTTCCTGATGCTAGAAACATATATACAATACGTGTATCTTCAAGAGTTTACTGAAATTATTGTCTTTCAATGTTTAGTGTTGTATTTACCTCTTATGAAACTACGTGCAAAAAATAAAAATAAATCAAAATTCTGGTAGACCCTATGAAACATACCGATAGGACACAAAATCATATAAAATTTTTCAAGTAAAAGTATTCATGACTTTAGAAATATGTATCTGACAGCTTTTAAAATTTTCTAAAAAAGAAAACCTCAGCAAGCATAATAGATAAATACCTGGGAGTATAAATTGTGTTGTAAGTATATAATAGACCATTAGTTAAAGCTAATAACTCTTAGTATGTGCTCCTAGATGAAAATGATCCAAGTTGTTTCAAATCTTTTATTTTTGAGCGTTCCACCTAAAGTGTGACACATCACAACAAAACATAACTAAATTTCACTAAAGTTTCATTTGTTTCTTTCCGTCAATGAAAACACTGAATGATTCAAACATAATAGTGAATTTCAGCATAACGCGAATAATTAGCAAAAAAACCCATATATCTTGCATAGAAGTAGATAAATTTTCAAGGTCAAATGTTATCTAATTCATCCATTTTAGTGGTCTGTAACAAGGGCTACGGAAAATCCAGGTTGTAGGCTAACAAATAGTGCTTTAGAGTAGTATGTCAAAAATAAGTTTTGCCATTCAAAAAGGTTATGAAGTGTTCAGCGTTTTGTACACTTTTAGACACAGACTAGTCTTCTTGTTATACAACTAAGATCCAATCCCTATTATATTATTTGTTGAAGATTCATCTAAGCTTTAGGAATATTCGTTATGCATTGAATTAGAAAGTGTATTTTGAAATGATTTTATTGAAAAATCAAATATTCCCAGGTCTCATTTAAAAATAATCTATTGAAGGTATTTCTGATAGTGCTTTATTCGTAAAAATGAAAACAGAGTAACATTCATAGATGAATAAATTCATTATATTGAAAACAGAATAGACAGATTTTAAAGTTTCATCTCATAAAGTCATCTCTGTATTTATCTACCTAAATTAAACTTAATTCTTGTATATTAAATTCTAAAAATTATTTAGAAAACCAAACTATGTATAGTTAACTTTTTTCATCAAGAAGGAAAATTATGCTACCACATAATCCTGACTTTACAAACTAATTTGAAATTATAAGCAAGGATGGATAGTGGCTAGCAGTGCAATCCAGGACGCGCGTTTCGTCCTATTTGGGACTTGTCAGCTGGAATTACCTGTATCACAGAGTTGATGTTCACTCTGGAACTGGAACTCAGTACCGTTCCCTTCAAACGCTATCGCGTCATCCATTTAGCTGGATGCACATATGCCAATAAGAAACTGATCAATTGCAGTCCTATAAATCAATGGGAAGATTCAAACAAGCAATACCAAGTGAATTCAAACTTCACCTCATTGCATAAGCAAGTGGCTATCAGGACTCAGTAGCTAAGTGGATAACGCGATGACGTTTGAAGAGAACGGTACTGGGTTCGAGTCTCAGAGTGAACATCAACTCTGAGATGCAGGTGCATGCAGCTGACGAGTCCCAAATAGGAGGAAACGCGCGTCCTGGATTGCACTGCTAGCCACTATCCATCTTTGCTTATAATGCTTGAAATGTACTTAATTATTCCTAATAACACTTTACTTGATTTAGTATTCTATTTTGTTGTTAGCCCATAATGAGATCTATCTTTGGAAAATAATTTATTGTGAAAAAATAATTAAAATAAAAACGGCAACTAAATATTTCTTCACATCAAAAATAACTTGTCATCAATTATCACTGCTTATTGTTGATCGAACCATGAAATGATTAAAAAAATTAAAATATCCTGTTTTTTTAAATCTATAACACGTTCAAAAATAGATAATGTAGTGGACTTGTATTTTGGTAGATTGCTTGTTGAGACCACTTCAGCACTGTTATTTATGGAAGACCAACTAGTCTGAGTTAAAAAAAAATGTAGCCCCTCAATTATTCACTTTATTCTGAAATAATTACAAGATTCACGGAGCTCAGCTTTAAGTTCATTTTTTTTAAATGTTGAAGAATAAATTAATTGAGTAAGGATCAATGAACACAATCAATATTAAACGCAATCTAATACTGAAATCATAAGTGATATTAGTCTTCTTAAACAAAAGAAATTCATGAGTTTGTACAAAAGTTTATGTTTCGCATGTATGAATATAATACATAATAGTTTGTTCTTTTTTTGTAGACTAGACCCATTTCAGAATAATTTTCATATTAAACTTCAGATAACTATTGATTAAAGATTTGCGTACATAGTAAATTGATTAAATAAGAAATCAAATACCTATGAGCATTAGATTGTCTAAATTGCTTTTAAAGAACAAGAAAGGTTTACTCACTTTCTATTGTAATGAATTTGTATGGTGAGTCTTGTTTAAGGTTTTTTCTCATGTTTACTTCCTTAAATACAGATTTTGTAATGACTTAAAAGCTTCCAGGCAACCGAAAAGAAAAAAGCTTTGTGTTTAGAAACATTAATAACATTGTCCAGAATACGTAGATAACTGTACAATGTTTTTATCAGTTAATCAAACCTTGATCTCATTTTAACAATTAGGTTGTGGTGTCTCCACTAGTTCGGGTGTTTTGACACTGTATACACATTGTTGAGATATGAAGTGTTTGGAGATAATTTACACGAAATCTCCCGATGTCTTAATAGTTTAGTGTAGTTTTCTGTGATCGGTGAACTCGTGGCCAGGGTTTGGACCACGCAAGGCCCATTAGTTTTCTTAAGACCCAACGAAAGTCTTACTGACAAACACCAAATAACATAGAACCTAAGTCATCGACAACCTTTTAACTACCTTTAACCATTCAATATACATCTCCGGTTACAAAATATTTATTACTACACATTAGAAAAATTAACCCAAACAGAATTTATTCAGGAAGTGCAAGCGTAACATAGAAGTAAAATGTCTTTACTAATGTTATTCAAACACAGTAATATATCATCGAACACTAAAGCAGAGTACACTTGCAGCTCTAAACAAAATACCTGGCATCCTATTTTTGAATGCTGTGCATTGAAAGCAGTATTCTAGGTTCTTTATATTCAGATAAACTGTGTGTTAATTACACAGCATCTTGTTGCTCGTTAATAACCAGATATAACTAGAGTTTCAATTTTTTGGAAATAAAAGAAGCGTGAATAATTATTGTTTTAGATATACATTTATGTGGTTTAATTTAATCAATACTATAAGGAATCATGAAGATTGTCAGGCTCCGTAGTTTATATTATGGACTGATCTAACTTAAACAGTTGATGAAAACCTAGAAGCACTGGATAGCTGTCTTATTCTAGTGTTGAAACTCTCAGAAGTGCAAATTCATTATTCAACCGGAGGTCGAAAGTAGGACCTCTATATCTCGATGAAAGCACCGAGTCTTTGAAATATTGACGCAGTATCTAATGTTTTACATTTACAGCCTCAGTAATTGTGCAGTGTTTAGCAACAGTCGTTCGTTCCCATTGGTGATGTCAGTCGTACGCACGATAATATTGAACTTTACTAGGCCTGAGGATTCTGTGTTAGATATCAACTAGGGTTGTGGATATGGACTGACAAGCAATCCTATACTGAAGTGAAAGAGTTGTCCAATAATTACTGATTTTGATAGACTAAGTTAATTTAACTCTAACTAATCTCTGTAAGTGATATAAATTAACTTAAATAACTCAACATTTTTATAGTCTGGGATGAAAAAAATTGAATCAAATCAATTTTGATAAAAAACAAAACAGTTACAAAGTAAAACATCGTGTATTTTTTTTAATGGTTTGCTTTAAATTTATAAAACAGGAAACTGTGAACACTAAATGATTCAGTTCTAAAACGACAATATAAATGTTGGAAAATGCATCATTATTATCATTATTATTATTATTGCTTTCCAAATGGAATTTGATGAAATTCTACAAGTGGTTTAAAAAAAACTTCCCAGATTATTTTTAATTACGTTTTATTCTAGTTGGATAAATTAATAAATTAGCACTAGTGTTTAGTTTATTTATAGTGGTTATTTTAGTCTTCCATCTGATGTTATAGGGTTATAACTGATCAGCCTCCTTTGGCATATGTGAATCCTGTGCTGATTGAATCGTCATAGCCATTAAGTCACAAATATCATACATAGAGGTGGATGGTGACTAGCAGTAAAATCCAGGAGGTGCAATTTGTTCTATATGTGATTCATCAGCTAGATGTACCTGCATCACTATTACCTTATTCCCTTTCATATTAGGTCCACATGGCTACCGATTCGTGGAGTGAGGTGAATTCTTATTAATTTATATTGCTTTTCACTAGAGTTTTAATTAAATAGTAGCGAGTCCAAATCCCGTAGTAAGCTTCTGGCATGGGATGCAAGTTAATCTGGAGGAATGTTCCTAAATGAAACGAAAGGTGCATCCTAGTTTTCACTGCTAGCCATTATATATATACGTTATAGTTATAGCATACCCGTTGGCTCACTTGTTCTTAAAAAGAAATCCTGTTCAAGATACCTTTTACTATTAACTCGATAGTGCTTTTTAGTATTCTTGGGTCTCTGAGCAAGTTAACAAGTAAATAAAAAACAACTATATGAATGATACTGGCAATAAATGATAGTGAAACCGACATACTGTCCCAAGTACGTCCAGGAAATGGTAGTTGAACTACGGTTTATCCATCATTTGTAAAAACTACATGTTCTCCACAAAATTAAACAAAAATACTTCTATTCAGTAATAAAACGACTACTATTGTTCCCCATTATAGGTGACTCCTTTCGTCAGTTGTGATATAGGTTATTTTACTTTACCGTTATGAATCAATAATATATGATTGTTTAATGTTGCATATTCTTAAAAATTGTATTACAGTGCTTTTTTCGTAGTGAGTAGGTTTCCATAATTTTAATAATGAAACTTATTTTGGAAGGTAACATATGTGTATATATGACATAAAGAATTTCGTCATGAGATGTGGATTCGACCGGACAATAAACTTTTGTTTAGTGTTATTCGAGGTTGGATTAACTCTTTCGGAAACAGAAATCTGATTAAACTTAAAAACGAAGTAAATCCACTTATTATTAATAACAGTCTCCAAAGAATAATTTGACTGAATAACAGTACTGACATATGATTTTCATAATAAATTTTGTCTGGCAGATATGGAAAAGATCATTTTGAATACTTAGTAAACAAGATTCAGAAAACCAGTCACCGATAACCTAATGTGCGGAAATATGTCTAATGGTACAATGGCTTAATTTAGATGGAACAGTATTCACTATTAATTTCAGTTGTTTGAAGATAAATCACTGAGAGAAGAGCACGAAATATTTCTGAAATATATATTTCTTGAGACTGAACGATTGTAACGCCTGTAAACCGCGATTCTGTAACTCATATAGTAAATATTAGCATGTACTTTGTTTCTATGTTCTTTTCAATAAATATATTTTGTAACTCATGAATCTTTTTAGATGTGATCCTCTGAACTCGTTTCGAACAACCCAACCATTTGCACATTATTCAACACAACTCGGTTAATAATGTAATATACCCATCAGCTTGCATTTGGTCTCTTTTTTGGTATAAGATAACAAAATCTAGTATTTGTTCACAGTAATCTGACAATATATTGAAAACGTTAATCTTCAAAAATATCACATTTCAAGGCTTATACACAAATTGACTATTCCAAAAAAGTCTAATTTCAACATGCATATTCCAGAGTAAATTTCCCATTTTACCAAAAAATGATCTATGAAATAAAAACAATTATTTAGAGCAAAATCGTAATTGATTGGAAAATAATTGACTTATAAAGTCGACTTCCTCCAACAGCTTAATACATCTAGTCATGAATAAGTGGTGTATGCTACTTATGTCGACAGGTAAGGCTGGGTTGAATGTTATGGCGGAGCGAAGTCGTCCATAGCTGTAGCTCTTGACGGAGAGGAGCAGTGGGACGTGTGGCTGCTGGGCGGAGATAGGATATAGATGGCCCGGCAGGTCGATATTGCAATGGAGGTCAGCGCGCCGGCGGACTCAATCTTTTGACGGGAAGTGTGGCACAGACTGCAGCAAAGAAGAAGGCAGAATCGCGAGCAGAACGACCATTTAAATGGGGACGTGTGTGGTGTGTGCTACTGATGTCAACAGACATTAGTAGCATGTAACACCAATCAGAAGTGGAAAGCCTGGCAGCAGAAGGTTAAAAAGATCAACTTAAAGAAAAAAGGAATATAAACATAGAGTTACGGCAATAAAGAAACGATAAAGTTTGAGACGATTGATGGAAGATTTGCAAATGAAATATTTAATCTACGGTTTCTACATTGTATGAAAGAACTCTGTAGTTTTGCACTAGACAGTAAGTTGGTTTTCCCCACTTGGATGTCCGTTAATCACAATTATATTTCTTTAAGAGTTTGATCACATAGAATAACCTATTCTACTGTGAAACTGCTTTTTTCCGAAATTGGTTCAATCTATAAATTCACTTGGTATTGTTTATTGAATATTCCCACTGAATTTAAACTTCACCCCATTGCACAAGCAGGTGGCTATGAGGTCTCAGTAGCTAAGTGGATAACGAGATGTCAAATGCATTGGCGTTTGAAGCGAACGGTACTGGGTTCGAGTCTCAGAGTGAACATCAACTCTGTGATGAAGTTACGTCCAGCTGACGAGTCCCAAATAAGAAGAAACGCGCGTCCTTGATTCCATTGCTAACTACTATCCATCTCTGCTTATATCGGTTCAATTTATAGTTTACATCTATAATTCCAATTCTTACCAATGGATATCATCAATCAATTACCATTTTATCTGTTAATCGAATAGTCTCCACACGCCTATTATTACAAATTATAAAACTTTGATTCATAAATGCTTACTTAACCCAATATTATGGAATTATTCAACTGTTTCAATAACTTAACACTTAGTAAACTACTTTCTGTTTAGAATGACATCCTAGATCTCAATGTATAGTACAATAATATTCTCAGAACACAGGGTCTCATCTGGTGTTGTAAATGTGAGTTTTTATAGACGAAAAAACGATTTATTTTTCAGGAAGATTTCAATTACTTAATTTTCATACAAACTTCCCACTTGATAAATTTAAACAAAACAAAAACAACTTAAGTCATTGGACGAAACGAGTCCACTGCATTTTGAAGCTACTCATCAGCTGAAGACTGTTAGGAGTTAAAATAAGCACTATTATCAGTGCTATTATCAGCACTATTATCCCTTGAACAATGCAGTTACGCTTGAAATGGCATAGACAAATACAAGAAAATGGAAGAAGGCACGAAATACTTGATCTAGTAGTTAACAATGGTGGGTGTTCATATAATGAAACTGAAGCTAAATAATGATGGTGATGATTCATCAATATTAATATAGAGGAGGAAAAGATAAATAGATGACCATATGATCAAACTACACAGTTGATATAAAATTAAATTCATGAATGAATTTCAATGAAGCGACTAAAATATAGAGTAAAATAAAGGAATCCATTTTTAGATAATGTTATACCATTATAATTATTTCACCTTGGTAATGAGTAGTTTCACCACATTTCCCTTCTTTGTACTTTGCAATCAGTTCAAATGTATTTGATGCAAAGTGTAGTAAAATAGGCATTTACTAATTATTAATTTTTTTTAAAGGCCTTTGTAATATCCTTCTTATATTCACTATTCATTAAGTGACAGCAATTGTGAATACTTTAAATACACTTTTGGAGGAATAGGTTCAGAAAACCTTGTCTACTCTTCTCGTGCACATGGTACTACTTGTACATGTAAAGTCACATATACACTTAAAGATGACTTCATAAGAGTATCGATACACTTAAATACTTTGCTTCTAAAGCTTGTGACTTCAGGCAATATCGAGGCAGTCCGCAAAGGATGTACATATGCCAACAAGAGACTGATCTATTGTAGTCCTAAATAATAATGGAAAGATACAATTAAACAACACCAAGTGAACTAAATACTATGTTTATGTCTTCATTCTGATTTCTATGTTCTTCTATGCCATTCCGAACTCAACCCCATTGACAAAGTTATGTAAAACTTTATTTACAATAATTTTACTAATTGTAACTTCAGGTCATTTACAGCTGGTAAAAAGCTTCAAAATATAATGATTTCACTCTAGTTTGCGTACTTAATTTCTGTTGTGGCTTCTTTATTCTTTTCCAAGATTTTCTGTATTTATTATTTTTATGTTTTGAGTTAGCATTTACGGGTGATCATATGATAAAATCAGTTTCAAATTAACAGTATTTTAAAAATAACCAAATGAAAACATGTAGTCAAGAGATATCATCATTACTATTGTATAATTGTATTCATTGGTAATCATTACATACAGTCAATTATATATTAGAAAGATAGTATGAATAGTAAAGTGTCAAAAACATTTCTATGGTAACTAGCATTTAGAATAGTAATATTGGTAACAATAGGCGTAATAATTTATTAACCATCTTCACTTTCGTAAAGAAGATTTAACAAATAATGTAGCATACTCAAAGATATTTTTTTCAAGTTTAAACAAACTTTATAGATAAATAAAGATGCTTAGTTATCATAACCATCTTTTCCGGGCTTGTCAAAAGATTAAAAAACATTTGTGTGTGTGTGTGTATGTGCTGAATATTTACTAGTGTTTTATTTGATAAAATAAATTAATTTAATTTTTAGTACCCTATGTAAAATTTGTTTTGCATATTTATCAGTTCCCATAATCTCTATTAAAATTATCTTGAATGGCTTGATAATCTTTACCTTTGAGGTTCAAGATTATTTACTTTAAAAAAAAAATAGTCTTTTATTCTACAAAAGCGGAAATAAATAGATGTAAATATCAAAGGTAAGTATTGTTTTTCTTTTATTGTAAAGTTAATGCGATGAAGTGAATTCGACAGAATGTTATGCATCCTAACATAGCTAATCATCATACACATGTTATCCTAGTGATATTTAATTTTTATCTGACAACTTTTTCAACTTGTAAATCAATCAGTAAATTGACCGTCTCCCTTTATTCACTTTCATTTGACCTTATTATTACTTCTAATATTTTCATATCATTCTCCTTTGGATTAGCACTTTGACCGAAATATAAATTAGTATATTTTAGTCAAATTCTGTGTTTCTGATAATCTTAACCTTTAATTATATGTTCTTTGAAATATCACCTCCAGGTTATAAATATCATACTGTTTTATAATCTAATTTAAGTAATGTCTATTATTCATCAATGCTAGCTTTTTCTTCGACCATGGTTTTTTCTAAGAAAACATTGAATTGGTATCTTTAGATTTACCATCTAAAATAAACTTCTTTTATGCAATCACTGTTTTCTTCAATGGCTTTTATTAGCCTGATATTTTGATGTCAATTAGATCGACAGTCTGACTACTTTAGTGGACCAATATCTGACTCAAGTTGGATTGTACGAATGATCTTTATTGAAATGTACATTCTGACTATTTTCGTATGTAATCATTGACTTAAATCGCGTTAGTGAACAACGGGACTAAACAAGTCAAATACGAGAATGAATTTCGAATAGGCGTATTTCATACAGTCGTTGATATAGACGAACGATAGGAGAAATGAAGTGAAGGGAAGAGAGCGAGGCGAAGCGACATGCAGTGGAGATGGAATGTGAGCCAAATCGTTTTAACAAAGAGTTAATCAATATTTATAGTCACACAAAAATAAGTTACAGACATGTGGTGAGTGGGATAAGATGTACACACATACGCTTATATAAAAACAGTCAGGGACGATAAGTGAATAATTAACAAGGTCAAAACGTATCTCGAGAAGAAAGGATAACTTGACCTGTCCAGAATCTAGAATAAGTTATGTGGGCTTATATTAGTCTACCAAACGTGAAGCAAATCATTTTTATTACTAAGAAAAATGAAGTTTTGATTAGATCTGACTTGTTTAAGGAATAAACTGTCTAAAATCTCGTGGTATATTTCATAAGAAGGGATTTGTGAAAAATGTTAAACTCAAGTAATTTTTCCGAATAAGTCTAGTGTAGACTTATGATTTATTAAATGTAAGACGAAATAATGTGTTGTGCAACCAATCAAGTAATAGGATCAGTAATTTTACAAAATTCAGATGTGTACTCATCTGAAGAATCATTGTTAGATCATTTATTTTGGATAAACAAATATTTTGATTCATTTAGAAAGATATTTTCAATGTAGTACTAAAAAGAGACTATTCCAGCGATACGTTTTATTACTTTTTAATCTACGATGAATGACTAAAATGGATACTTTTTGACAAAATCAAGATCCTTGATAAGTTATGACTTCCACACATATAGAAGTATTATAGGCTACTTAAAGCTTTAACTACTTTGTAAAGTGCATGCTTAATTGGTTTGCATATACTTCATGATCTAGGGGTATCTAAGGATATAGTTTCTGAGAAGCAAACGTTTACTATATTTAAGTATACGACAATGAAATAAGATTGCAATTATGTTAACAAATAAATAGATGATAGAATTACTGTATAACAAGTTGACTGAAAAGTTCGAGAACACGCCAGTGTTGTAACATTGAGTACCGTGAGTTCGAATCATATAAGAAGCGTCAGTTTTTTCAAGTTTGCTGGTTAACAAAAATCTAGGTTAGTGGCTAGTAAAAAGGAAAAAAACATTCAATCCAATCACTCACTTATACATGTTAATTATGTGATTTTAATCTTACTATACTTGAGAAACAGTCTGATCTATTTTGGAATTTTATATGTTTCCATTTGTCATCAGTGTTCTGACTCGCTGTTTCCATTGAGTCGCGTCATTTTGACCGTTTCATCGTAATTTATGCAAGTCAACATTTTTCGGTTGTAGTAACAGCCGATATGGTTAAGTTTGGAACAGTTTCCTTGCCTGTATATGCAATCGATTCTTTCTTGAGAAGTGGTTGAAGCAGCTCAAAAGTTAACGTTAATATCA
This sequence comes from Schistosoma mansoni, assembly GCF_000237925.1. Lineage (NCBI taxonomy): Eukaryota > Metazoa > Platyhelminthes > Trematoda > Strigeidida > Schistosomatidae > Schistosoma > Schistosoma mansoni. The sequence continues at coordinate 20,212,638 of NC_031495.1, forward strand.
AATTTAGGGTTGCTTTAGTTTTCACTTGGTAGTATCACAACAAAATGAGTTTAATATCGAAGTTATTCCCCAATCTAGATCCCGATCTTAATCCTGAAGCTGACCAGATGTTTGTTAGGACAGATATGAAAGCTTAAATTGGTTGATCAAGAAAACGGTTTAAACGATCATGTTCAACTCAGAAAGTTCTTATAATGTTGTTATTTTTATATACTAACTTAATCGGAGAGACTTTAATATATAAACGAACCAATTATTCTGCATCCATCACTTTTGAATTTATCCTTGCATCCAACCAAATCATTTTTTATTTAGTCCTAAAAAAGACCTTTTGCCGTTTGTCTCAGACTAACTTCACTCAGATATCGAGTCTTTGATGACAGTAATACGACTAACATAATTCTGTCAACACTAAGAACTAGAAAAGAACACTAATTACTACGAAATTAAATCTAGCCAGTTTTTCTTTGGATTCAAATTCTGTATTATAATTGCTTTAAGTAAAAAAAAATACTGTAGTGCATTGACTACTTATCTTTGAGGTATTATATATGAGAAAAAAAAGTAATTTTGACTAGTTCTTAGTATTTATATAACTAATAATTCTTAAAATAGTGATATCTACAACTGTGAAATTGCTAATGTTTCAAAAAAATTTATTTATTATTAATGTAAATAAAAAAACTCTGCCTATAGCTCCTCCGGGGGCTACTGCCTGTCCCAAGACCGGGTAATGGAGGAGAGTTGAGCATGGGGTTAGCAACCCCATCCCGTAGAAAACCAACTCGCTAAAAAACGCTAACCATGAAAAATTATTCAAACCATTTAAACTCTGCCCTGGGAGTTGAAGGAATAACTATGACGTCTCATGATGAAAGCCGAGTTCCTTCGGAAGTCACAATGCCGATGCACCTTCTAACAACCAGAGCGACAAGTTGTATAGGTACATGGAACGCTCGAAAAATTTGGGAGACCGAAAGAGTTTTCCAATGTAAATAAAAGTTACTTACTAGTTTCCATTGTAAATAATTTTATTGATTTCTTATAATTACTATATTTATGAATTGTGAATTATGAATTTCGCTAATATTCTACGATTTAAAATCTATTTATAAGTAGTATGTACTTAATCTAGAGTCAATAAAAATAATGAAGATTAAAATAATCTAAGATTTACAGAAGAAAACATAAAGCTATGGATTTATATATATGTATATATAACATGTGATTTCTATTACATTAGATGTATGTATATAAAGGGAAATAAAACGTCTTTTTACATAGATTATACTAAGTCATAATGACGCCGTTCAACTTTAATATCAGTTTTTTTAATTTTATTAATGGAGATTTTTTTTGTTTCTAAGTAAAAAGAAATTTCTTTAATATATATTTACTGTACCTTCATAGATTCTATTAAATATGGTAACATTTAGTAAAGAAAATTAGTTTAGTTTTTTTTCTATATTTTTATGAATATTTATGATGTTAAAGGAAAATGATTGAATTTTCAGTCACATGTATATAAAAGCTGTAAAGTTACTATGGTGGATGTAAGTAGTATGTATGTTGTAAAACATTTAAATATGTGTAGCATGGAATGAAATAAGTTCATTTATATGGAATACATTTTCATAGATTAGCTATGTAACTATTAATTTATTATTACGGGAAATTTAAAAATAGTAAGGAAATTTTTATTTTTTTGTTTTAACTTTTGGTGTTTTGAACGAAAACAAAATCAATACAAAGACTTATTTTTACAAATACGAAAAATACCTTTAAGATCAATAATTGTTTGTTATGATAGTCACATATTAATTAAAGAGATAAGTTTTGAATTGATCTTTATACCGTAAATGTATCGAAGTTTATCACAACTTGATTGTTGTTATTCATAAGCACTATTTTTTTTGATACAATATTATTTAAAACTAAAGGGTATGTGAAATGTGATCCGATCCTACATGTGGATGAATAATATCAATATGTTAATAAGTCATCTAAAATTATTATCCAAATTTTAATTCTCTTTATCGATAGTAAACTCAAAGGATAACACGAAGTGCTTCACTGAACTGTCATTCCCTTAATTTATTTTTTATCATCGAATCAATAGCTTGATTTATTTTATCATTCATGTTGACTTGCTTCATTAAAATCATCATACATTTGACATATCAGTCAGTCAGTCACAACGTAAAACTTCATACGTACGTACATCCGTTCGAGTTGCCATACTACATTAGCACAGAGATGCAGTTTTCGATTCAAATCCCATAGTGGTAGAGGTAGTAAGAGTATAAGCAGTAAACGGAAAGATTAGGGTTTGAAGACGTCATTCGAGGAGTATAATCCAGTGAAACAAATTTAGAAAGAGAAAAAAGAAAGGGGCATGAAGAATTCAGAAGATTATAATTTGGCAGAACACAAAAATTGGATGCACCTTTGCTATTACAAACGATTTTGAGCCATGTCATTCAAGGTCTCTGACCATCGATTACTATCAACTCGCGAATCCCAACCAGGTAGTCTACACCTACCAACATGGCTCAGTCCACTTGTCAGCGACTTCATGGATTTATGCCACGTTTTGATCTGGCCGCCCCTAGCTTTCTTCCAACCCACTCCTACACCATAAAGCATTGCATATCGGGGCAGTCGGTGGTTGGGCATACGTAACAGGTGTCCCAGCCATCTCAACTGATGAAGTTAGTACCCGTTTCCTAACAACTGCATTATTTACTCGGCGGTCTCAGGATATGCGAGCGATGTTTGAGGACACCTATGATTGAAAACTAGTAGCCTACGAATATCCTCTACTCTTACCGGTCATGTCTCACTGCCATAATGTAGGACGGAACGAACTGCTGCACAGTAAACCCGTCCTTTTGTTGCTAGACGGATATCTCGCCTACGCCATAAATGACGCAAGTAATTTGACAGATACAGAAGAATGAATCAGATACATACTTATTACACATTCAATCAATTAACTTCTTGCTCAAAACACATAAAATACCGTATATTCAAACTTTGCTTATGAGCTTAGGTCAACTGATTTTGTTTCAATTAATTATGAGCGGTGGTTCAATTTGTTGTTAAAAGTGAATTCGACCATTTGTCTTATTTGACTGAAATGTCATTGTTGGACGGAAATGCAATAGGCTAGTGGTTCAGCGGTCATTATTTTATACAATTGCCATTTAAATTTAATGTCGTTTAATAGTTTTTTTTCTTTCTGAATAGTATATCGGTGCTTTGCTTTGTCCTAGTGTGGGACTCGTCAACAGTGCGCATCCACAATTCTGCATATGGGACTCGAACCCAGAATCTCCGATCTCGCGCACGAACGCTTAACCTCTAAACCACTGAGCCGGTGTCCAACGGTGTTAAAGTCCATTTTATTTACTTAATACTACCAATCGAATGTAGATGATGACTAATCTCAATCCCACACAGTTAACTCTTAATTATCATATCAACTGATTAACCTTATTAAAAAACCCAACTCATTGGATAATAGTACAATTTTCTTAAAATATTTTACAAATTTATTATTTGTATGTGAACATTATTGGTTAATCAACCGATAATTACATTTTCCTTAAAAAAACCTTTCATATAAATGATAGTTTTTAAATCATCATCAAATCAAGCTTTGATGGCTTTTCTTCTTTACTTAACTGTTATGACAGCAAATATAAATAGTAAAAATACAAACTGAAACATTCTGATAATAAATTCAAGTAAAGATACTTGAATATAAATATCACATTTAATTTATTTCTTATATTAAAGTACAACTAGATATTTCACTGTGTGATACCTGCCACGAATAAGTATAACGTTCTTTAAGGTAATAAAACAGAAAAGCTGTAATAATGATTTACATCACATTTTATTCATCAGTCAATGAAATGAAATTGATGATCTTTTATTTATTTGATATTTTCAATAATCCAAAAATTGGGTTACCCTATATATAAGCAACAGTTTGAAATGTATACACACAAGTATATATATATATATATATATATATCACCTTTTAAGTTGGCAACAGATTGAAACGTTTTGTAAGATGGTAACTTTGAATAATAACAAAATTATATTGTTTTTCTATGCTAATATATAATAATGTATAAATTCTAGGTCATTTTTCCCGTAAATTGATAGTTCCGGTTTATTTAAACCTGTCAAAATTTTCAATTCTAATATATATTTATGTATATATAAAATTAACAATACTACTGTCAATAAACTAACTAGTATTCTATATATTTTCTATAAAGAAAACAATTGTGAAGAATTATATTACTAACAAATATTGACATCTATTTGAGTAAGTTAAATAAACAATTTTCAAGTAATTTATACATTTAAACTAACTATAATGACATAGGGTATAGTTTTGTTTCTTAAGATTATGACTTTTTCCATTTGTCATGACCAAAATAAATTATAATAATAACGGAAAAGCTTGAAATAAAACTAATCTATATGTAAGACATGGATAATCTTTGTATTCATTCATAGTTTGTTCAACAACTCATTAATATAAAATCATAAAACCTCTAGTTATAAAATTCAGTATATATTAGTCTTACATTTTTGATATACCTCCCTCCACCGCCCCCCTCTCGACACGTAGCTGCAATGTACTTATCTTAAATGGATTTTCACCACTCAAAATATTCATGAAAGTTTCCTGGATTCAGATACTTCAATTTAATGGTTATTTCTTAATGTTTGTCAATCTCAACCGTTTTGCTACAATCGTATATAGAGACAAATTTTCTAAATGCAGTTCATCAAGACAAACGCCTTGCTTATTTTGTTATAAGTTGATCTAAATAATGAAATTCTCAGATCGATCAAATCATTTTTAAATAACTGTGGTACGGTGTTTACCCTTAACTTTAGGGTCCACGAAACAACTATTTTAGAATGGTGGTCATGTCCTATCAAAGAATTGAGGTGAAACATCATGTTGGAATATCATGTATTCTGTGTTTACTAGCCAATATCACTGGTTGAGGGGAACGGTTTTAATATTTAAACTGTATGACATTTAATGCATCTTGTATTGGTTTTTTAATATTTTTACTGATACTTAAGATTGCAAGTTATCAGTCTTCCCATTGCATAAGCTAGTGGTTATCTGGACTCTGTAGCTTAGTGAATAACGCAATAGAACGATAGAGCGATTCTAGGTTCCAGTCCCGGAGTGAGCATCAACTCTGTGATGCAAGTACTTACAGCTGAAAAGTCCCAAAGAGGATGAAACATGTGTCCTAGTTTCCAATACTAGCCACTATACAACTCTGCTTATATGATTTTTGATATGCTTGTTGCTATTACGAGTTGACCTTACTCGGTGAACGGAACGAAGGTGAATGACACAGTAACACGATAGGCTAATTCTAATCCGTTTTCCCCGGCCCTGCTACCTAGATCAAGAAATCTTGATGAGGCGTAGAAAATGTATTCTACAAGCACCAACAAAATACGAGGTCACTAAGCACACTATTCAAGCTTATTTATACAATTATAAAAACGGCCTTGGGAGAGCCACAAAACAGCGTACAAAAAAATTTATCAACCAATGATAGTCAAGGAATTCCGAATGTGAAATGTAAGCTTTAGGTCAACCTAGCGTTTTTTGGCGCGAGAACATAAAATTCAAATTTTCAGAATCATATTACAAGATTAGGACCTTTACCAAGTGAGTTCTGAGGATCTAACGTCCCCAAAAAGTTTTATATAGAAATTTATTTACTATCAACTCCAAGATAACCTGACTTTTAATAAATAAATTATTTCAATCACACTAACGATACTATTTTGATTGATTGATGAATATACCTTATTTGTCTTCTAGATATATTTCCTCAGAAAAGTATCTTTGGTAAAGACAATTTACATTCCATGCTAATTCGGGGACTACTCCTTTATTAAAAATATTTCTCAGGGTGGATTTTGAAATTATTTTCATTATTATGGCTACTCGCATGACCACTGTAAAACCACAAAAACAGTCCTAAACCTCTTTGAGACGTGGAGATGAATGTCATCCAGGGGCACTGATTTAACTCAGAATCGAGTTTCCATCTTGAAACAAGTGAAGAACATTCGTGTTCATTGGCATTTTGGCTTGTTTTTTATCCATACTCACGAACCAACTTGTTATTGTTTAAATTTCTCCAAGCAAAATTTATCGTCTATTGTAAGATAATTAAAATACACTTCAATCAATTTCATTCAATTGTATATATAGTAATAGCAAAAGTAATCTTAATAATTAAATTTAATGTGGTTATAATGTCAATCATGTGAAACTAGATCTCTGTCGAATGATTCTCGACAGTGAAAAGTTTAATAAATATTTGTCACTTTACAGATTGTACCATATGACAGCACGTTATATCCTTAAACTCTTAGGTTTGAAATAAACGTCTAACGGGCTCAGTTAGGTGTTTTGATCAGTTGGCTTTAATATACTTGGTTGGTTCTCATAATGTAAATCAGTGAGAAGATTGTAGTATAATTTTTTACAGTATATTTTATATGTTACCTGTCAGTCAACACTTAGCAGAATCTGTTTTTTCATAAAATAATTCATAAGTAAAAATAATGTAATATACTAAAAGTTATTATCGCACTGATTAATATCAATTTTAGTCTAATGAACTTTAAGAGATGACAGATATCTGGATAGAAACAAACTCAGTCAAGTATATACAAAAAATATAATCCGTCATATCATATTTCGTGATTTGAAACTTTACTATTAATACAAAATGTAAACAGTGAATAAAACAACACTGTTAGCATTGATAATAGTCATCTATAAAGTCTGACAAAAACTGTTACGGACAAAGTATTGATTTTCATATTAACTGATCAATAAATCTAAGTTCATCAAAACCAAAAACAGAATGAAAAAGCCTGAAAAAAATAAAAAGAGAAAGTTATCCAAGTATGATATTCTATATATGTAGAATATCATAGATCGGGATCAGAATAGAACTGAAGATGAATTTAATTTTGTTTCTATCTTTAAAAAGATAAACATGGATGTGTTTATGAATTTGTATGATTTATTTTCAATGTATTAATAAGGAGAAACGGAAGTTGATCACTTAGATTATTCTATTTGTGATTTAATTATTTCCTAAATTATGAGGAGAGAGTTATAAACAGAATAGCGTTCAAGTGAAAAAGATTTTTTTTGTTTGTATAACAGGAAAGTGCTTTTATTATAGAAAATGATTTTTGATAAAGTTTTCGGTGGACATTTTCCATTAATTGATGTATAATATTATTTATACCGTCAGTAAACAATTTGAAATAAATAGGCTACTATTTTTAAGAGTATATCCAAGTTATTACAATGTGGTGTGAGTTACTGATATCCACATAAGTAGTATATGGTGATGGTCGGGCATTGAATGTATTTCAGTCGAAGATCGATAAGGAGAGGATGGGAACGGCGCGCAATTGGTACGAAAATGCATGAACAATTATAATCAGAGGCTATGGACGGATATTTGCAGAAGACATAGTCAAATTGAGACAATTGATTGTTATTTTGCAAATTAACTGTTCACTATATGGTTTTCATACTTTATTGAGATATTCTGTAATGTTGTACTAAAATACATCCGATTGTAGATGAGAAGGGGTTTTGTGAAGATTTCAGTATTTTCATATTGGAAATCATGAGTCAATTGAAGCTGGACCAACATGGAAAACCTGGAAGCACTGGACGGCCATTTCGTCCTATTATGGGACTCTTCAGCAGTACGCATCCACGATCCCGCCTCAGGAGATTCGAACTCAGGACCCACCAGTCTGGTTGAAGTTAGACATTAACACCGTTGGATGCCGGCTCAGTGGTTTATCGGTTTAGTGATCTGGCGCGAGTCTGATAGGTTCTGGGTTCGAATCTCGCGAGGCGGGATCGTGGATGCGCACTTCTGAGGAGTCCCATAATAAGACAAAATGACCGTCCAGTGCTTCCAGGTTTTCCATGGTGGTCTAGCTTCAATTGATTCATGATTTCAACTATGAAAATACATTCGATTGTCCCTGTCCATGTTCTTGTTCACTACATCAGTACTAATTCCTAGCACTAGACATTACAGTACTAGCCAAATATATGGTGAAAAATAATTAACAATCTGTTTTAAATTCATAGATTAAGTTGAACCTAATTATCTAATAAGAATGAATAATTTTTTGAAGATGTGTTCAAATTTTCTAACCGAAAGAAAAGGTGCTCTTGTTGAATCGTTATCTAAGTTGAAAAGTATACCACAAGTTACAACTTTATTGACCAAAGAGTACTTAAACAAAATCCTTCATGATAATATGTTACAAGTCACACAACCATAATACTCTACATTTAATATTTATCCTATCATCTTCCAATTTTTAACGATAGTTCCATACTTTATGATGTTAAGAACATTGTCCTTGATAATTCACATAATTGCTCTTTCGACTACTTTTCATGAACCTTTTAAAATCTTGGTGATTAAACTGCATTCCATAACAATAAATTTATTCTTAGAATATCTATAATTTTATGGTAATTTATTTCATATCTGAAGAATAGAAGCTTCTTAAGAAATTGATAAAATAAGAAATAACTGATGATACCTTTTTTGTAAAATCATTAGATTTTTATTAAAATATATCTGGTGCCTAAGTTAAAACAAGTTTGAAACGTGTTAAGAACAACGACACGTGTGGATATTCATGGTGGAATGTAACTAATTTACATTAAAGTGTTGTAAGTGAATTTACATATAATAAGATCAAAAATCATTTTACATCCGAGTACGATTACGTAATAAGAAGTTTATAAGTCAATTTAAGAATTTTATACAATTGTAAGTCAAATTCATGAATAACATGTGTGTATCAATTCATACCAAAGCTTCTGTATATCCTTGTGGGTTTAACAGCACCGATACTGAGAAATGTCCTCATCAAATTGTAGAAAAATAAACCATTAGCTATATGATCTCAACACCTCAGTGGATAATGCCATGACGTTTAAAGTGAAAGGCAACGGATCTGAGTCTCTATATAAAGTTCAATAAGTGTGTAGGTATATTCAGCTGACAGGTCCCAAAATGGGACAAAAGCTAGTTTTGGATCCTATTACTATTCACTACCAAAATTGATATGACGTAATAAAAAGGAGAAATTACATCATTTTACTAGTTGTGATTTTTATTCAACACTACTTCCGTTTTTTAATTCAATATGAGACTTATTTAGTGGAATATTTGTTTTGTTTTTCAGTATGAGATATCATTCGGTATAATATTTATTTCAGTGTAATGGTTATTCAATATACGATATTCTTGTGTTAAATGAAAGTGGACTATACCCAGCATGAAATGCAGCATGTAATTTGTTGTTACTCTAGAAATTTTTCATATATATATAATTTTATTCTAGTTGATAATCAAAATGGATGTACAATCAATATATAAATGAGTGTATTTTTGACTAGGGTCGTCGTGTTTTGGGATTACTAAGTGATCATTTGTACCAGTTTTGATGTTCTGACTTCGCACCGTGGGAATTGCAGTGGTTTCTGCTTTTTTAAAGTATAAATATTAAGCGACGCTGATAACTAAATGTCAATATCAAGGCAGTCCTCAAAGAATGTACACGTTCCGAAAGAAACTTATCAATTGTAATCATCAGTGATAGCGATGATACAATTCAAACCCTCACTAACAAAATATATTTAATTTTATTCTCAGATATTTAACAAATGTAAAGTAGAACTAAGAGTGAAACATTTGTTACCAAAATCTGTATTTTAGGTTAATATTGTCTTTGCTAATATTCTTTAGATTTATGGGCCAAAGTTAAGAGAGCTGCTAGTTTTCAAATAATGTTATTACAGTAACCTTCATTTTTGGGGATATTTCTTACAAATAAAAAATCAATTCAACAAATTAAAGAAATCTGGAATGTTAATAAGTAATATTGAAACTGATGTTAAATGTTCACTGTCAGTTACAGTCATCGAATACATGTAAAACATATGCAGATTATAACAAAGAAAGTTTAAATGACTGGAAAACACAGTCACCTAAATGTTTGTTTCCAATGGTTTTCTTAATAATTTACATCATAGACTTGAACAGTTATCAGATAAATTTGTTTAAAATAGTAATACATATTTCTTATTCACCTAATCAAATGATTTGTAGAAAAAATTTATTATAATTAGATTTGTCTAGAAATGAGGGATACTACTGTTTATAGCTTAGAACACATTCATAAAAAAACCTTTCCATTTTATATTATTTGCTGTCTGTTCTTGTTGGTAGGATTAAGCATTTCATTCGACATATGTCACCTTAATGTTATACTAGTAAAGTAAATTTAAAAATGTATGTTCAGTTTAGAAGGGGCTGATTAAAATGTCACTAATGGCATTTCATAATTCAACGTCCATATTCAGTTTACTTAAATATAATTATCTGAAGAAATAATCTGTACACCCATAAGTAACTAGCTTTGAGGCACGTTTCTTAAAGTTCGACCATCCGAAAGGTATGGAAGTTTTTCACTTACAACCGACTGATTACTGAGTTGCGACCAATATAATGTATTTTAAGTCCTTCTTACTGCTGATCAAGCCCTTTTGATCATGTTGTAACGTGAATGCTAGTCTAAATTACTCAAAAATACGTACAATCTATTGAGATATAAGGTTGTGGTTGGAGGTCGTCAACAGGAAACCTTGAACCCTTGTTCCGTGCTATTTGGTACTGGTCATCAAGATGTACCTGTAATCTTGAGGGAAGTAGTTCTCCGTAGCACCAGATCCTCTAAAGAATACTACATTCCTCAAGATCACAGGTACATCTTTATGACCAGTACTAAATAAATCGGAGCCGAGGTCCAAGGTTTTCTGCCGAATACCTCCGACCACCATCCAACAGAAGTTAACAATTTATGGTATCGGCTTTTAACTGGGTTAAAGTGTGAGTTAAGTAAATTAAAAAAGTACTTCGTTGGGTGTACACTCAGTCTATCAAAAACATATTGTTGATTGGTCACTAGGCTGATCTCATCATGTGATGAAATTAACACTAAAACATAGTTTTCATGTACATTAATAGTTAAGTTTTTATCGGCTTCCTTATGAATTATTACATTTTGTAATGGAAAGATATTAGATATTTGAAGGTTATAAATCATGTTACGGTTGTGAATGCTCACCATTGACTACTTTCACACTAGGATAAAATAGCTTCAGTCTTCAGTAATAAGGATAGTAGGTTGATGAACCTGTGTTAATCCTGACAGATTTCCTTCCAGCGAAGGTCCAGCTTCTTTTTGAAAATGTTCACTGATGGTGCTGATACCACTTGTTCTGGTAAAGCGTTCCAGTCATTGACCACTCGATGAGAAAAACGGGACCCCACCTTTAGTTTATTAGATCGCGGTTTCAGAACCTTCTTGCTATGACCTCGGAGATTATTAGTGCTGGAGGGAGCAAAAAGATAAGACATATTAACACCCAGATCATAATTAAAGATACGAAATGCCAGTATAAGGTCACCTCGTGTCCTACGATAAGATAAGGGGAAAAGGTTTAGACGTTTTAAACGCTCATCGTAAGGGAGTTTAGAAAGACCCTTCACTAATTTTGTCTCTACACACTGGACACGCTCAAGCGATTTAGTATCCTTTATCAGACAAGGGCTAGCTGCTTGGATACAGTATTCTAAGTGTGGCCTTACATAGGTGGGATATAAAATTCGAAACATATCCTCGTCGAAGCATTTAAATACTCTACGAAGCGACCATAGCGCGCGATAGCCTTTGGAAGCAACCGCATTGCAGTGCGTAGTAGTTTTCAAGTCGTGACTTATAATTACTCCTAAGTCTTTGTGCTCTTGAACGCGTGGCAGAGATGTACCATTAATAGTATAATGGTAACTAATATCGTGCCCGATGTGCATGAACACGCTCTTCCTGGAATTAACTTCCAGGCCCCAATCATGAGCCCACCTAACTAATTCGTCCAAATCTGCTTGCAGATAACAACGATCAGTCTCATTTCTTATTGTTCTCCAGATTTTAACATCATCCGCAAACAATAACGTCGACGACTTAAGTAATAAAGGTAGTTCATTAATATACAGAAGGAAAAGTAAAGGGCCCAAGATGGTGCCTTGGGGTACATCACTTTTGACCGGTTTCCATTCGGATAGAGTTCCATTGACTCTCACTCTCTGTCTGCGGTCACATAAGAAGCTTCCTATCCATTCCTGTATAGCACCTGTTATTCCAAAGCTCGAGAGCTTTTGTATAAGACCTAAGTGTGAAACCTTATCAAACGCTTTGCTAAAATCTATGAATATCACGTCGACAGACAGGCCGTTGTCTAGGGCAGCTGTCCAATCCTCTCTCGCAATGAGTAAGTTAGTCAAGCATGAATGCTTGTTACGAAACCCATGTTGCTCGGGAGTTAACAGATTGTACGAATCTATGTGACTCAGTAGCTTAGCCCGAATTAATTTTTCAAGTAACTTAACTACTATACTGGTCACGCTAACAGGCCGGTAATTAGATACGATCCGTCTCTGACCATCCTTAAATATAGGACTAACTATGGCGTCTTTCCAGTCTCTAGGTAGTTGAGCCTGTGAAAGGGACATGTTGAAGAGCATCGTGAGCGGTCTTGAGATAATGTCCGCAAGCGATGACAGCAAACGTGGGTGTAACCCATCGGGGCCCGGTATCTTACAAGGTTTTAGGTTAGTTATCAAAGGAAGAACAATATCCTCTGTCACGTGTAAAGGTCCTATGGCTGGTATCTCATTGTCAACGGGACAAGTAGTTGTAACACTACACGTAGAGTAGACTTCACTGAAATAGTTAGCAAATGTCTCCGCTTTCGCTAGATCAAATTCAGCCAATAAAGCTTAACAGTAATGAGGGGATATCATCACTACGTTTCGTCCGCCTTTTAACGTACGAAAACAGTCGCTTCGGACAGGTACGGCTATCGTATGCCAACTGTCGTTCGTAAGCCGTGCGGGATTTAGCTATGGTCTTTTTACATATATTCCGGATTTTTTTATATTCGCACTTAAATGATGCCTGACCTGTTGACAAGAATAAGTCCCAGAAGTGTTTCCTACGCTTCAACAGCTTCCGGGTTTCCTTATTAATCCATGGAGGGCAATATGATAACTTACGTGCTGACCATGGGATAAACGGTTGAGTTACGGATTCGAACGTAGACTTAAACCTATTCCATGCATCATCAATCGATCCATCAGCATCGACCGACCAGTCAGTCGAGATAACATAGTCCCTGATTGCCGGAATATTAGCTCTCCAGATATTAGGACGGGGTGGAGCAGATGCAAATTCTATACCATGTATCCGGAACTTAAAGGAAAGTACGACATGGTCACTATTCACCAGTGGGGGAAGGTGTTGAATGTCGACGATATCTTCACAGTGGTGTGTGAGGACAAGGTCTATCAATGACGGATTATGTTCCAAGTCTATATGCGTCGGCTTAACGATACATTGTACAAGCGCACATTGAATAATTGATGACAGAAGGACGCTATCGAAACCCCCACCTGGAGCTGTGAGCTCTATCCAGTTTATATGGGGTGCATTGAAGTCTCCAACGATGAGACAACATTCTGCTTTACTCCAAGAACAGACGTGTCTTAGGATAAAGTCGTCAGTGAAACAACACGGACTACGATATATTCCTCCTATCGTCACTAACCCGTTTCTAGACCTAATTGTACAACATACTACCTCACACGTACCACTTACATGCGCCTCCAATATGATCGAGTTTATGCGGAAGTGGTCCCTAACATATAATATTATGCCTCCTCCCTTGCGACTTCTAACTCTATCACTTCTGATACAGATGTAGCCTGAAATGACTGGAGAACAGTCTATATCTACAGTGAGCCAAGTTTCGGTGACAACAATTATATCCGGATTTAATTCGTCTACCATCAAACTTAGCTCAGACATCTTATTCCGAAGACTACGGGCATTCGTGTAACACACATTTAAGGTGTTTTTGGAGACATACGTTCTACCCATACAGGTCTCGGAAGCATTGGCTTCCAAGACCTGACTACCGGAAAACCCTTAATCGTAAGGTTCGCTTCACCGTTTAGCTTTCGAGTTTTTAACTCTCTTAGGGCATTCTCCCACTTGATCCGATCCTCAAGTGGCCAGTCAGATTGAATACGAATGTTTGAGTCACGAGTTTTGCGTGCGTTATTTAGTACTACGTCCCTTTCCTCAAAATTACCGAGTACTAATTTAAGGATCCTTCTCTGTTGGGTTTCGCCTCCAACATATTTACCGAGTCTGATGACTTTCGAGATATGTACCCCTGGGACCTCATCGGGCAGTATATTTCTGATGAGAGATCCCACTAACTGCAGGTCGTGGGCATGTCTCTTAGCGGGATCGGTGTCTTTCGATTCTTCCAAGTTCCAGATGATTACACTAGGGACCTGTTTAACTTCCTTAAAAGTCGTGTTCACAGCCTTCGACCGTGATGTCAGATCCTGCCGGTTAGCTACCGGCTTCTTACTGTTAGCTTTCTTTATAACAGTGTCATGTGGGTCGAGCGAGTGACTCACAACAACATTTGATGAAGTTAAACTGTTCCCATCCACAACAGTACTAAATATTTTCTTACATTTGGACTTGAGCGGAGTTGCCTGATGCGCAGGACGTGAGTCCAACGAAGACTTATTGACTATACGCGCGCTTTCTTTGGGTATTTTTCTGTCTCTTTTACGTTTCCGCGTAATCCATTTCCCACTAGTCTCAGCATCCAGATTGGAACTACTCTGGACGATAGTGATTCTAGCCGGGTCATCAGTCTCTGCTAAAGCAACTTGTCCCACAGTACTTAACGGCATGTCTTTCATTGGTTGTATCGGAGTAGAAATTTTTGCTTCGTGTTGCAAAATTGGGTGTCTGGTACCTGCCATGGCAGCATTTACGACACTGATACAATCTTCGTTATCAGTATCCATGTTGCCGGCACGGCCTACGTCGACCTTTTTAGCTAACGCTAGAAGGCTAATGGCTTCCTGAATGAGTAATGTCTTGCTTGAGCAACAAAACATACAGAGCCAATGAGAATTGGGTTTCGAGCACCTTTTATAGGCAGCAGGGCTTAAGCGGGTGCACATTTTGTGAAACCACTTCTTACATTCGTCACATTGCATCCCTTCTTCCACGGGGAATAATCAATATGGCTGTCCACACTTGTGTGCAGAGCCGACCATCTTAGAATGAAGCAAAATGATAGGCAAGGTAGATATGTAAGACAAATCACAACCTTAATCAAATAAACAAGCCGCAGTCGACCAAGAATGCTTTGATGCAGTAAATACACAAAAGCAGGATAAAAACATACAAATACAATGTCATGTTAACTGAAATAAATTCAATTAAAGTGTAAACAGTAGTTTTGATACGTAATTTACGATCAAAACAGTGAATTTAACTCAACGAGAAACAATACCACTGTCCTTTTAAATAGCGCGCAATAAATTAAGTACTGTTTGATTACCAGTGGCTACTCAGTTACCAGGAATCCGTGACGTAAACGTACTTCAAATATTCTCCACAAAACCGTAAATAAATATTTATTTCGTACTTTATTTTTAAATAATGATGTTTATGAAAAGAAAATGAAATCTCTTTCCAAATTGACTATGACTAATTTGAATCATGGTTAGTTTTAATTTTTTGGATCATTCAGTTGTTCCAATTAATACAGAATTTTCTAGCACTCCCAATGGTGCAAATCTGATTTTCATGCGTATAATTTTAGCCTCATCTTTCTTAGTTTTTCAGTAGACTTTCTTAACAATATCATGTCGAACAGAAGATCATTTACAAAAAACTGTTAGTATTGGATAAAATTTTCACACTAGCCTCTAATTTGTAGGAAGAGTGTATCCCAAGACACGAGATTCTTTAATGAACAAAATATATAAATGAAATAGATTCAACATAAAATGATGCAAATTTTGAATTTTAACTAACTTCTTATATCGTCAATAACGGGGTATGGAGATTGTTGAATTTCATTAAAATCACGAACCAGTTTAAGTCAGATAACTACTGAAAACCCGAAAGTACTGAACGACCAATTCGTCCTTGTGTGAGACTACACAGATGTGCGCACCTATGATCCCAAGAGAAGGAATCGAGTCAACCGCCTTCGGTCTCACTCGCGATGCTCATCATCCAGGCTACTGAGTCAGCATCTAATGGTATTCAAGCCTAACTTCAATCAATCTACGATAACGAGCGACCATCTTCAATTCTCTTTGGTGGGTAACTGCCTCACCCCAGACATGAATCAGCCCTACTGGTCATGACTTCTTACTAGAACTCTGGAACGTTCTTCTCAAAGCTAGTCACAAGTGAGCACATAATAATTTCCAGTATGGAGTTGTGGAGATCGTCGAGTTTCGTTGAAATCACGGTTTGTGATCAGTGGGGTTCAGCCGTGTTTGGTAGGAGGCAGATACTCACTGAAGACAATGAAAGGTGGTTGCTCATTGTTGAAGTTAGGCTTGTACACCATTCGATGCTGACTCAGTAGTCTAAATGATAAGCATTCGCGAGCGAGACCGAAGGTGGTTGAGTTGATTCTTTCTCATGAGATCATAGATACACACATCTGGTTTTCAAGAGTAATCTAACCTAGATCGGTTTGTGACTTCAATAATCTCTTCTATGTTTTAAAACTTGTTCAATATTTACCGTCTCAATTTTAATTTGTTTTAATTCATAATCTACAATCTTCACCCTTTATTAGGAAATCTTTTATTTAACCTTTGAAAACAGTCGAAAACTTATTTTTTTGAATAATTTTCAGTAATGTATTATATTTCTGTTGATTTATCATGACATAAATGATGTACTGAAAAATTTGATAGTTTGCTGTATTTTAATAATTGTGTGTCATAAAAAAGAAATGAACAATTGGTATAGTACTATTTGCTCTCAATCTTTCTTACTTTTTAATAACTTTACATTTGTCAAATTGAATGCTATTATAGTGAAACAATATAACACTCTAAATTCATTTGGTATTGTGTACACTTTGTTACTGGGATAATATCTAGAAAATAAAACTAGGAAACTGCTTCCAGGGTTTACTAAATGTACATGTATAAATAGTGACTTGTTTAAATACAATATTAGTAGTCAAATAAACAGATTTATGTGTACTAGTACAATTTGTTCGTACTGTTGTATAACAGGCTACCAATTGTAACTATCTATACATTTTGTGTCTGTCAGTCTTCGATCATGTGACGTCATATTTATATATGAACCTGAAGAGGGACACATAGGAATAGTATAGTATTCAAAGGAATTACAGTTGTGTGTTTATGTGAAACAAATAGTTAAATTTATAGGATTGAAGATAAACAGACTAAAATTTCTTTCATTCTCTCATTCTCTGTGTTTCTCTTTTATTTCCTCTCTCTCTCTCTCTCATACACATTACAGTAAAAGTTATCGGTCAGTAAAAGGTGATACTGTGCGGTTAATTTTATTTTTTTTCTATTCCCAAAGGTGTTTTCCAGTTTGTCGATATGCACTGATTTTTATTTGCTAGTAAATTATAAGCTAGTTTTAGTTAATTGATTGGTTAATCTAATATTGGTGGTTAACTATATGTTTTCACTTCATCCTTCTATTCATCCCACCTACCCTTACTTTTTATATTGTTTGTCTTTTCTTCCTAATTGTACTCTTCTTTCTTTCTTCTCTTCTTCTTATTCTGGTTGTCGTTGACAATGCTGTCAATGCATATGTATATATATCTATATGAAATTCTACTATGAAACATTCTGCACCGATAACACAGTGTGTAACCTATTAAATTGGTATACTTAGCAACAACAACAGAAAAAAATTCATTCTAAACGTGTAGAATAATATCACTGTTCATTAATCTTAATTAAAGAATTGTATCCACATCAATATGCACATATTTGTGTATCATTTGAATTACTAATATAAATATGTTTACCTATGAATTCCTTAGATAATGATTATTTATATGTAAATATATCTATGTATATAATAAAAGAAGAAATTTCTATACTACTCAACTTCTAAGCATTTATCATCTGGGACAATTCATTGAATAAATACATATATATGTATATGCATATATGCTTACATAATAAATAAAGTCCTTATCAGAATAACTCGTTACAACGTATTTACATACTGAATGTTTGCTCATTGATTGAAATAGTCTTGTAATAGAACAAAATAAGATCTATATTTATTCCAAATTGATCTTTTAAAACAAAACAGAATGAATACTGATACATTTACATATCTGTTTATTTCCCACTCGAGCTATAAATCTTCTCCATCATCTGTTTATTTCATTTATTCATTTGATTATTTCACCCTTTGAAACTTCATTTTATGAAAAAGGAGAGAAACCAACTACTTATTGTTTTAAAAAAAATGAATTCTAAGGACTAAGGTTTATCTAATTTCATATTTATATATTAAATCAAATAAATAATTTTTCTGTTTTTTTTGTTTTTTTTTAAAAAATTAAATTTTTATTCTTCCAGTGCATAGTTTATCAAAAACAAAAAAATAAATAAAGAAGGATTATTCATTATTGACGATATTACTATTATGTACTATTATGTATATATTAGTAGTCTGTTTTATTTAGAATTGAAATGTTTCATAAATTTTCATTTATATTATCATCATCAACTGTTTATTTCATTATACAATTTGAACAAAGAAAACAACAAAAACTTAGGAGTATGGAAATTATTGGACCACCTTTTTAGAATCATTAGTATTACTATTATATAAGGGGAAAAAACAGAAAAAATTCAAGGATATTATTTTCATTCATTTATAACCTTTAAAACTTCATTTATGTATAAACAGGTACTATTGATCAGGTGTATGAATAGTTTCTTTACGAATGTCATGTTAACTTAATCTTATATAATTTAATCTATTCATCATATGAATCCGGATACTGTATTACGAATTGGTAAAGTATTTGAAACTCCATATGGAGGAGATGGAGTTGATTTTGTGGATCAATTAAACTATCAATTTACTGGTGGATTGTTGATTATTTTTATAGCTGTAATTGGAGTGAGACAATATGTTGGTAAGTTAGTTATATAAAATTTTATTCAAATTTTATGAGATTGGGTTTCTTTATATCTATTCATATGATGTATTATTTTCAGAACAACTTAATTGGATTTCCTAACCAAAAAGTATTAATTTCTGTTTTCGTTGTATCAGACATGACATCAACATGTTCCGTTTGAAATTAATACACTCGTAATTTATGAAATTAAATGAATATCAAATAAATGAGAGAATTCTTTCGAAACAAATGTATCTTCTAATATAAATGTATTGCGAAGTACATTGGTTGTTCACTGAGTAGTGAATGATCAATGTCAAATTTATCCAGTCCTTAGTGGTAGTCGAATTCTACCGATCAAGTTGAAATGTGCTCATTAGTCTTAATAACTCTGAATCTTGTGCACTAATTAGAAATTTAAGCTGATTAAAGGTAGTCATCACGGACCATCAACTGCCCGTAATGCATAGTAGTAACGTCTTAGATTATGAAACTGAATGATATCAATGTAGTTTAATAAGGTTAATAATCTGCTTCTAGATTACGGTAGGTACATTTTGCTGACAAGTGTCAACTAGGATGAAACGTAGGTCCAAGAGTTTCTTGTCAACTACCTTCAGCTACCTATGAATAAAATATTCCAACAGTTTAGTTTTAATGTATGTTATACACTGATAAATAATATTGTGCTAATGAATAACGTTCGTTTTCAAAAAGGTGAAGGGTTTTATTATCTAAACTTAAAAAGTTCATTAAAGTTATTTGATATTTCGGTCTATTTGCCGCAGTTTGTCAGTCCAACCGGAAAATAAAGTTGAAATTAGTTTTTACATAATATCAAATCAAAAAGACTAAGATTAGTCTGGGTTTCTGACTGGTCTATAGTACTGGTAACTAGATGTTTTTTTGATGTATAGTAATTCTAATTTTTCGAGCTGTTTTTGTCCTGAGCTCACCAAATCAACAGGAGCTACCACAAAACCTGATGGCTGTACAAGCGATAATAAATAACATTAGAAAATAAGAAAGCATTCGACCGATCTTGACCGTAATAAGCTCGCGACTACCGAAGACAAACAACTTAGACTAGTATGGTGTCTGCAATATTAGCTTTCACAACCATCCGAGACATAAATGAGGAGTTAGAACAGCGAACTCAAGGAAAATAAGCTGGTTTATGACCTAATCTTACATGTATTGAATATATACCTTGATATTCAACATTTTCTGCGACAGTATTCATAACCTACTTTTTAAGTTGACTACATGATTCGAAACCATTATTGAAGTTTTCCTGTTACGGCGTTTATTACAGTTGTTGTCTAGAAGGAGTCTCCTTACTCGGAAGCTATTGAGTGAAGTCCTATGGCTCACTATTGTCAAAGCTGATGACGTTGTGAGCCGTTTAATACAGCTGTTCTTTTTGCACGCTTCCATAAACGTTTTCAATGAATAAGCTCCAAAATGCAACATTTTCTTTGCTTGATTTAGTAAGGATCGACTGACTCTTTAGTTCTTATTAGATGAAGTACACTGATGACCTAGTTTCACTTGAAACAATGACAACTACAATCTTCTGAGACTTTTTCATGGTAATGTTTACGATAACTTTCTTTCTGTCAACAGACAAAATAGTGTATTAGGACGTAATCACATTTAAGTCCAACGTTTTGATCTCACCAGGATAGATACATTTAGTATTCACCTTTATTCATACCGTTAGTATGAATAAAAGTTCTTGATTTTTATTTTCCGTATGCTTTCCTTCTTTGATTTTTTCCAAGATTCCATTTTGTTTATGACTTATTATACCACCAATATTTATCATTGCAAATTTATTCAAACCAACTAAATCAACTGATAGACCAGAAATTTGGTTCGAATGGTACAGTGTTAGAATATTATTATTTAAAATGCATACGTTTGTTCTAATGGAAAATATTTATTAGATTGTTCATTATTTCTGATAGTTTACAATATTTTCTCACAACACAAATCAGACTAACTTGTCAGTTATAAAGGAGTCCTAAATAGATATAATCATTATGTTTGATGATTTATTATCAAATCAACGAAGTGTTCAAGTATCTGAAGAGAAATTTCAAAACAACACAGTACCTATTTCTCTCTTTTATTCTTAACTAATTGTTACATATTAAATTAGTTTGAAAGTATTTATTTCAATGCTGTGGTTAGTGAATGCAGTAATACGAAAATATGTGAAATTGATATGTATGTCTTCAAATCTTACAACTACTGAATTTCAGCTTGGCTTACGCTAACACGCAAATACAAAACCACTCATCCATTCATGGATTATATAATCAAATAAAATATTCACTTTGAAAATATCTCGATCGGTTATTATAACCTACGGAATGCCTAAATTTTTCATCTGTCAATCTATTAAGCTCATCCATCCGTTAGCTTCATTATTGTTTTTAGTATTGGTAGAAGTATTATTAATTATCCTCACTGTATTACAAGATTTATTCAGTGTATACTACGAAAATAATATCAAGTAAATGGGCTAAACTAGTTCATTATTTATTACACTGTCAAATTTCGCCTAATCATGTGTTAGTACTTAATAACCTATGGTAAATTTATCGATTACTTAAGAACAGCTTTTTCTGTTATTCCATTGAGATATAAAAAGTCACTTCAAATCTTCTTAGCAGATTATGATAGAATAAATATAAAAAACGTAAATAAATTTTATATGTATACAGTTTCAAATCATTCTGTAAGCAAGTTTAATACGAAGTAAGCACGTAAACAATGAACACTTTGATGCTTCCTAATCTCTAAGTACTTTTTTAGGTGAAAGAAGTACTTTTGATTTATAGAAAATAGAATAGAAACAGCAGGTGTCTATAAACGTCTGTTTGATATATGATGATATTTATTTACTTACCATTTGAAATTTTCAATAAACATGTACCTAGGAATAGTGTTACAGGTAACTCTGTCAGTTTTGGTATCAGTTAGAATTTTTGTTTAAATTAAACCATTTCATATAGTATAGATTATAAATAAATGTGTACACTATATGCTACTGATAGATTTATCAAAACAATATGATATTTTTGTCTAACGAGAGACTTTGCAGTCCCAAATCACTACTTATAAACATGATATCATTTTTTTAAAACACGGACGAATTACATTTGAAATATTTCATCATATAAAGACATTGAAAATAGAACATCATTTTAAGCAAAATGATGACAAACGTTTCTAACATCAATCATTAACTCTAAATGGTATTTGTGATCACTCGTCTAAAAGAAAATATATATAATTAAACAAAAGTTCCCTGTTTCTAATAGTTTCAACATTCTCAAGTAAATCCTGCTGATGAAACTCTAACAGAACGAAACGCATATCTCGCAATGTTCTGTTGACCGTAATTAAAGTACGCTAAAACATTCACATGAAGGTAGTGTTTAAGATACACATGTGTCCATTGAGGTTGATAGAATGATAAACTATGATTTATTATGATGAAAGTTAAAAACAAAATAATATCAGATTACAGTATTACTGTTTCAGTATTGAATCTTAAGTATATCTCGACCAAATGCATTTTTGTTACAATATTTACCCTCCGTAATTTAAAAGCCTTACAGGCAGACGTACACACTGTTAAACTAGTCAAAAGGAGACTTCCAAGATGATTCAGATTAGCTGAGAAGTTACTGTAGATGGTGGTATCTGAACTTAACCAATAAGAGTTTATAGATAATAACTTGCATATAAATAACCACAATGCATTGGATATATTGTATGATTTCTTAACACACTTAAAGGTCTTTTTATTGTTTAACTACAGATTTAATTCAATGAGACCGATAATTTTCAATAAAGAACAGTTCTTCCATCGGAACGCTCTCGAATGTAGTTATTTTAATTGATTAATTTACAAACAAGAAAATAAGGAAAGAAGATATAATTTTTCCAATAGATACTTAAGTGGTTGAATAAGAATTTTTGTTTAAACTAAAGATGAATTTTATCAGTAAATTGCATTAGAAGGAAAGTTAGTAAATATGAATTGTTGAATTGTTTTTCATTATTGTTTGTTACTCCGCATTAAAAACAGTTTACAATTTTATATGAGATCAAACCTAGTATCTTTAAGATTCTTATTAAACGTGAGATATTTAAGCAAATAAGTAATAAATTACTGGCTTATATTTCCAACTGTAATCAATTTATGACAAGGTGGAGCCTTCTAAGAATTACATTATAAAGCTGGACTCCATCAAATATTCAAAATAAAATTTGCATAAAAACTACACAAAACTCACAAATGAAATCATTAATATCCTCATGAATTCGAATTCAGTAATTTGATGTAATCATAGACTATGGAGATCTGAAATTTGTAGTGTCAAGCACATATGTAGTTTTGAATAAGTATTTTTATAAATTTGCTCTGGACGATAATATGGTTGTTTTTTGCTCCTTTGCTGATGTCTTTCATAATCGAGAATTGTCCCAAAGAGTAAACATTAAAGCTACTCACTACTTATATGTGTATTTACTCACTAGATATTACTGATATGCAAATATCGTTTCCTGCTTTCATTCAAATAATAAAAATATAAAACTCAAGTAAATATTGGCTGGCGTTTTGAAACGTATAATGAACCAGTCATTATTTTTAATTTAACACATAAGTTGAATAAATGGGAGCTTTTTATAAATTAATAAAATTGTGTTACTAAATAAACAGTTTTCATGTTTTAAAGTAAACATTATTGATTTTTTGAGCAATTTTATATGCATCTAAGTTTAAAACATTATCAGCATTGTTTGTTGTGAGGATTAGTTCAGTTTTGATAATGATATTATCTACTGATTGAACCGATCAATGTTAGACCACCACTGAAAAACTGAAAGCACTGGGGGGCCGTTTCGACCCACTATGGTACTCCTCAATAGTCACAGTGACTAGATATCATTATGTAAAGAAGAGGTAGTTGCTTAGGTTTACTAAAACGCACTGATCTGTACGATATATCGGTCGCAGAATGCGTTGATCAATCAGCACAACTCTCTGAGACTATGAACTATTGCTATATGGATTACAAAAAAAATAAGATATCATTCACCAAAAGTTTTGGCCAACTAGTTGATTGCATGGTTGTAATAAATCAAATTTAAGGTTGCATCTAATCAGTTGTTTCTATCAGAGCATATAAAATCAAATAACTATCATATATCTTGATTAACTTCAATACAATCTAGTTATTAGGTCAAAATGCTTGATTTAAACACCCTATTCAAATGTACGGTACATATTCCGAAAGCCTGATTAACTTCAGGTTTTTTTTTGTATTAAAAACCTGGAAACAAAACAAAATCCTTATATATTTAAAGTTATATTACGTTGGTTCATTCGAATGTACCTTGTTATTATTCTTTCACAACACTCTGATGAGTGTTTATCCTCTGAATTAATTGAATGGGTTACCCGATCTTACTGGATCTAAGTAACAAACGTATGTGCAGACTAATCCACACTAAATATTATGCCTTCAATCCCTTATACTATTATGGGTGAGTATTCTAAACATGATCTCCACCGTGACAAAATAACTGTTCAGTGATTTCAACCCTAAACAACGCATAAACCTGACTTGAATTTTATATATAGGTAAAATGTTTACTGAATATATGTAGAGCCTTAGATTTTCCCTTTATTGATAATGAGAACAGCAACTGATAAGCTATTACTGGCAGATGCCTTACGTAGACTGCCGCAAAATTATGCCGTCCTGAATTCTACTGCTTACCACAATCCAAATACACTGAATATGTACTCAAATGATATTGTACTTAGATGTACATTTCCGGTGGGGTCGTTGATGTATACCGTTATGGAGTCTCATACTAGGATGAGACAAAAATCCAGTCTTTTCACTTATTCAGCAGCTGTTTAACTTAGGTTTAGTTAGTCAAAACTTTTTTTATTCATTTACTAGTTAGCCAATCGTTTACCAACATACTGCAGTTAACACAAGTATATTTTAAATCTTCACATTATATAGAGACTGAAAAATATAATGAAACAAAGATTTCACTCAATTATTATCAGTAGTGATAAGTTATTGTTATTATTTAATAGGTTTTGACATTTAAACAAATCAACCGATTCATCATTTTGAACTACTTTTTTTCTTTTTTTTGTTTAAGGTCAGTCAGATAAGTTTGTCAGATGAAGAATAGATATGAAGTTATTTATCTATTTATTTAATATATAAAAAATAAACAAAATATAAAATATTTTTCATTTACTTATAACATTAACCTGATTCTAGCCTTTTATCAAAATAAAAATTGAACGTAAGATTAAGATTTTCTGAATTATAGACATACAAGTTAAATAATTGTATGCAAAAATACGCAGGTATGTCAAACGGATTGGCGTTTGAAGCGAACAGTACTGTGTTCAAGTCCCAGAGTGAACATCAACTCTGAGATGCAGACGAGTCCGAAATAGGACGAAATGCACATCCTGGCCAATATCCATCTTTGCTTATAATGCTTGTGATTTCAGGCAATATCGAGACAGTCCGTACAGGATGCACATACGCCAACAACAGACTGATCAATTTCAGTCTTAAATAACAATGGGAGGATACAAGTAAACAACACCAAGTGAATTTACTTGTCAATATATTTGACTGATACCAGTGTGTACATGCCAGTGTGTGAATGTGACTTGTTCAATTTTAAATATTCAAGAATTATTTTTTCTGGATGTATGAATATGCTACAGTAAACAAAATGTTCTTTTAATAATTAATTATTACAATTTTTAAGATATTTTTCTATAAAGGATTTAGTAATGTTTTAATGTAATGCTTAACTGGCTAATACAGTATGACGTTCGAACTGGAGAAAAAATAAGTAAAATAAAAGAAACAATACAATCTATATAAGAACTTTCGTCGAAATTAGATCGAATAGTTTCACAGTATTTGGGCGCCGAGTTGATGTAAGACATTAAATAGGAAGAATGTATTTGTAAAATCTTAGCAAATGAAAAAGTTTGAACAAGCTTGTCAGGCAAAACGTTAGATTCACTTCGTATTCATTCGCTGAGATTTTACAAATATATTCTTCATATTTAAACTATAAAATCGTTAAAAATTTATCAAAAAAAATTTATAAAAACGAAGTGAAATCATGATTTTTAAATGTGAAATCGGCTAATAAATCATAAATGAATTTATGATTATATGTATTTTACATTGTAAAATACAAAGTAAACAACATTAGTTATTCAGAAGGGGTTTTTTGTAGAGATTTATTATTTTTTTAGTTGAAAGCATGAGTCAATTGAAGCTTCAAGAGGTAATTCCTGGAAATCTAGTGAGAAGCAGTGACCAATGAAGTTCAAACCACGTCCATTGTGAGATAGGAGCTCACTGAAGACAATTAGTCAACGGTTGCTCAACTTCGTGAACATTAGTTATTGTCAAAGCTAATGAAGTTGTTTTTAAATATTGCAAACTACTTCAAAACTACTCATACAAGTGTACTGAGTATGTTTATAGTTTATTATAGTTGCTTCTTTAACAATGAATACATTAGCATATGGAACTCTATTTATATTCTTTATGTTTAACTATTACTCAGTTGATAATAAGACAGATGATTTTATTATTATGTAAAAGTATCATACTCTATATGAAATATATTTAAATGTAAAGCACAAATTTGTTCTGATGGACTTAAATAAAATCCTTAATTCTATAAAGATCTGTAATAATAATCTCTCATCTATTCCTAGATAGTTTTTTGTTAATTCAATCAACATTAGGATGATAAATTCACATTTCTATGAAAACAAGTTGTGACTGTTTAAATGAAAAACTCTCTGTTTGTTTTTTTTTTGTTTTCCGATATCAAAATAAGCACCTCTATTGATTAAGCATATTGTCCTATAAAACTATGTAGATATAGTATACAAATTTAACATTAAAAGAGTTCGTTCAAATGTAAACTATTAAAAGAACTACTATTGTGATATATAGAATGAAATAAATCAACATTTGTTAATAATGTACCAATAATTCATTGATGTATCATGTCAACGATGATAATCAACTATAATGATAATAATAATAATAATGAATACAAAACAATTGATAAATATCAATCACTAATATTTCTCAGATTATTCAACTGAACTTCCGGTATTTCAGCTTTTACCATCTAATTATTATTTATATGAACATGGTAATTTTTCACGTTAAACTATATTCACCGACTTATTTTAATACTTTACTATGTACTATTCAATTGGAAAATATATTTATCGAATGATTGATTTTTCTTTTCTACTGGAAATCAGTAGTATTCCAGTTTAACTTCTGTAATTGAGATTGTTTAACATTACATAAGCTTCATGTTAACAATGAGATATTCGAGTGTTGAACAATGTAAAGAATTAAATACTATGACTTGTTCATAATGATAAAGCCTAAGTGTCACAATCTAGAGGTTAAAGAAATACTGAAAGATGGGAATAATTTACAAGATATGAGAAATAATTGTTCACTTGAAGTGTACATAACAGCTAAAATATAATGTTAGAGGAGATTAATAACAACTAAATACTGTTTAGAAAAACTAGGATACAAATAGTTCATGTGAGATGACGGTGGAACGATGAGAGATAAGGCATGAGATTTTTGCATGTAGATATCAGTTTTACATTATTAAATCACTAAAGACTTTATATTTTTTTATAGAGTTGAGATCATGAGCCAATTGAAGCTAGACCACCGTGGAAAACCTGGAAGCACTGGACTGTCAGTTCATCCCAGTATGTGACTCCTCAACAGTGCTGATCCACGATCCCCCATACGTGACTCGAAACCAGGACCTCCGAACTCGAGTCTAATCTGTGTCGAGTAGAGACAGATATCTACCCCAGACAATGGATGAAGGGTTGCATAACCATTCATGGATCGATTGGAGTTAGACATTAACACCATTGGGTGCTGAGTCAGTGGTCTAGAGGTTAAGTGTTCATATGTAAGACCGAAGGTCTTGGATTCGATTCCCGAGTGCGGGGTCGTGGATGCACACTTTTGTGGACTCCCATACTAGGACAACACGGCCATCCAGTGCTTCCATGTTTCCAATGGTAATCTAGCTTAAATCGACTCATGAATTTAACTAACAAAATTAATACAATCTTCACAAACCCCTATTCTCATAACAGCATTAACATTACATTAGTCATATTGCTAAAAGCGTACACCCTATTTTTATAGCTTTGCACAAACCTATCAAAACTCTATAGATTCACTTAAAAATGATAAGATCTATTTTGTATTATATATGTTCTTTTTATTACCATCACTACTATGACTAGAAATTTATAGTTCGTGTTCCTAGAAGGAAAAATCACTAATTTCTTTGTTTGTTACGTTCAGAAATGAAAGTAGTTAAAATAGTCACTTTTAAAAATTATAGGCATATTCAATACGCTTAATAAATCAATGTCAAAATGTTAGTGAAATATGTAAATCTACATAATATCCACAACTTTTTTTCCATTTTCTTTTCTTAAAGGTCATTGACATTAGTCTGACTTTACATCAACTGCCTGTTTCCTGTTTAACCTATTATATGTAACAAAGATATTCATTTATTTTAGTGAATACATAGCAATTAAACTGACCTTGAAGTACAATAAATCAGTTTGATTATAGTATATATATACTTTTATAAATTAAGAAGTGTTGTATGTAAGTTGTTTTGCCCTTGTATAAGTTCCTATTTTAAAAAAAATAGTTTTTTTTTTGAATTAGCGGGTTTTCTTTTTAGAAACTAGTAACTGGATTAATAAAACATAGTAGTACCGACAGTTATTGTAACTTATATCAGGTAAGAAACAAATGACATTTGCAAAGTGCTTAGAGTAATCTACCTTTGTATTATTTGAGGACATTTAACTTTTTAGAATATAAAAATAAACTGTATTATTGATTATACATAACTGATTATTGTAATTAAATTTTGAAAAAGAATATAATATAAAATCTGATTACTTGAACTCAAACTTTCTTCAATAATTCTAAGATTAAAATATTACGATAGAATAAATCATTTCAGATGTATACCAAACTGACTATTGGATAAAACTATTCAGATATCATAAATAAATTAATATATTTGTAATATCCCAATGAAGTAGCTTACACTGAGTCACAAAACGTCAGAAAATCTAATTTTTCTACTCATTGGGATAACAACCTACCCAAACATTGTAAGCAAAGATGGATAGTGGCTAGCAGTGAAATCCAGGACGCGCGTTCCGTCCTATTTGAGACTGACCAGTTGCAGTCCTAAAACATCGATGGGAAGATTCAAACAAACAATACTAAAAGAATTTAATCTACCCAATGCTCAATTTATTCAAAATTATCAAATTAAAACTTGGTAATGATACCTACATATTCAGACATTAGTTTATTATACCTACAAAAGTACTTATGGTAAAGTCTTTACACTTATACTTATAACATGGTTGACTGGTAAATAATAGATCATATATTGACAAATCAAAAGCTGGGCTAGACTGCATAGCTGAAAACGTTTACATTTAGAAGAATTTATATGTTCATCGAATACAAATAGCTAATTTTTAATAATAGGTTTATATAATTTAATAATGTCGCTTATTATCATCATTAGGAAGAGATCTTACAGTATTTATGTTTAATTTATTATCCCCCCCCAAAGAACATATTACATTAATTCAAGCGTCAACGTTATTTTGTCAAAAATTAGAATATTTTTTTTCAATTCATTGTTGTTTAGTCATAGTTTTTAAAATCTTATGTTTATGTCAATATATTAGACTAATTTTAAAGTCAATTTTATATGGATATTTTATAGGGATAGAAACAAATAATTTTTTTAAAAAAAAGGTTACGGCAATCAACCACAAATGAAACATTTTCTCATACAGAATAATTCTGATATATCCTTGATAAAAAGGGAATATACATTAAACAATAATCTTGGTATTGTTTTATCATGATAAATTCATCATAAATATATATAAACTTTCGTCTAAATTAAAGCGAACAGTTTCACGGTGTTTGGACGCCAAGTTGATGTAAGACATTAAATGGGAAGAATATATTTGTAAAACTTCAGCGAATGAATTAGAAGTAAATCCAACGTTTCGCCTGGCAATATGACCCAAAGTTTCCTTGAAAAAGCTTGGACCAGATTGCTAGGCGAAACGTTGGATTTACTTCAAATTCATTCGCTGAGATTTTACAAATATATTATTCCTATTTAAATTCATCACAAATTAATTGAATGTATAAAGAAAATCAGTAAACGAATGAAAAACAAAGTATATCAATCAAATCGTAATGCAATATGTATCAATCTCTATTGAACATTGAGTAAGAGATTCGACAAAAATAAAATATTACCTTTTTAAACATCACTGTAATGTGAGATACCACTGTTTTGTGACATTTTATTACATAGTTTAAGATAAAGTTTCTACAAAAAGTAAACCTTTTATCAGATCTGCAATGAAAACTTAAAGTTTCAGTAATATCAGAATGTTGTTGTTACACCGAGAAATCGATAAAAATTGATATAGTCCTAAAAGTATTTCTTTGTTTTACCAACATTATTTTTAAATTTTTTTACATTATCAATATGTACATATTACCCATCCTGATAAACCTATGTCAAGCAATGAAGCACTAGAACATTCCGTTTACATGCAATAGCCCAAAAGTTTAGACGTCTTCCCATTTACTTCACAAGCAGTTAAACTGAAGACGATTACTTAAACCATAATTTATTAATTTTATTGGATTTAAATGGATAACTAGTCATGGACTCCTTCATCAGCGAAGAATACTGAAACACTCTATCAAATATACTCTGGCAATACACTAATTTATATGTATTTAATATCAGGAGTTTTCTGGATATTATAGTAATTTCAATAGTTGAGATCGTGAACCAATTGAAGACAGACCACCATGGAAAATCTGACAGCTCTGGATGGCCGCTTCGTCCTACTGCGGTACACATCAACAGTGCGCATGCACGATCCCGCTTCGCGAGATTCAAACCCAAGACCTACCAGTCTCGCGCGCGAATGCTTAACCACTTGACCAGTGGGTCGGCATCCAACGGTGATAATGTCTGACTTCAACAGATCCACACATCCACCAATGTTTTCAGTGAGTTGCTATCTCACAACGAACCCAATTGAACTCCACTGGTCACTGCTTCTCACTAAAACTCCAGGAAATACCTCTTGAAGCCATATATATATATCCCTAAACATAAAGTTATGAAATATTAATTCACTGGAAAAATATAACTTTAAACAGAAAACAAGGTAAACGTCATACATTTGGATAATTTAGTCATCCATACACGTTGTAAATTCATTTCATTATGAAAATACAATGGTGTCTAATCACCATACAAAAAACATGGGTTAGAAAGTACTCCTTCAATACATTTACGTTTATCGAGATTTTATGTTTTAGTTTTTTGTTGTTTCTATTTCCAAATACTGATTGTTAAGCATTGATTTTCATTCATTTCATCATACAAATATAGAATATGTAACTAAAGGGAATTTTTCACACCTTATCCAAAAGTCAACAATCATTATTGATGTCGAATTAGTTGACAGTTACGTATAAAAACGAACATATAGCCGTTTTTTTATTGATCAGTTTGAAAAAAATCAATAATTTTATAGTAGATGTAAATATACATAAATGTTTCAATATTCCCTGTTAGATCCATATACTCGTAAATAAAATTTCATAAATATTTTTGATGCCCCCAAAAACAACATTCAATTAAAGTGTTAAAGAAAAAGATAAGGGGGGTTTTGTGGAGGTTTTTAGTAATTTTTTATATAGTTGAAGTCATGAGTCCATTGAAGCTAGATCAGGTTTTCCTTGGTGGCCTAGCTTCAATGGACTCATGATTTCAACTATATAAAAAAGATAAAATAATAAATAAATCACATTTTTTTTGGTTTATCATAAAAAAAGTATCAATATAGTTGAAAATTTTTGGTACAATTTATTAGGATATACAAGGTTTGTGAACATAGATGTACCATCATATATTTTTGTTGTAAAAATATGTATTTTTGATTAAATAAGTGAAAAAAGCTTTATCCTACATTGTAACCAAAGCTAAGGAAGATAGATATTTGTTGTCGTAGAATAGTAATCTACTATTGAAGAAAAAAGTATTATATATTGAACTAATTACTTATCAAAGATTGATATCATAGGACTAGAAGCTTTTATTCGTTAAATATCAGTTTTCAACACTTTAAACTACGTTAGTTTTGAGAAATTTCATTGTCAATCAATTGAAGACCTAGATAAAGATTTGATATCCACTAAAAAATGGAGTGATATACATTTTAGTCACTTGATAGAAGACGATGGAAGTTGATCATTTAAAATTGAATATCCATGATAATTATTAAACCTTATTCAAAATATTCTTACTATTGTTTGTTTGAATCTTCCCATTGATGTTTAGGACTGCAACTGGTCAGTCTCTTATTGGCATATGTGCTTACTGTGCGTATTGCCTCGATATCGCCTTATTTCACAAGCAATGTGAACAACAACTCTGAGATGCAGGTACATCCAGCTGACAAGTCTCGAATAGGATGAAACGCGCGTCCTGGATTCCACTGCTAACCACTATCCATCTTTGCTTACTTATTGAAAATAATTTTCTATCTAATTAACATTGTATCGACGGTAACCCTTAGTATAAAAAATATATTTCAGATTAACTTAAAGAAATGTAATATTTCTCATGTACAATAGATATAAAGTTATCTATACATGTTGATTTTGATTTTCCACAGGTGAATACATATTTCTTATTGATTAAATTGTATACATATGTTAATTAAATGAAAACAGAAAATACTGTTTCTGGTAGAAAATTATATAAAGCCATTAATTAGCTGTATTTATGTAGGTAATTAAGTGTGATCACTGTATTCACCATCAAAAATAACTATCATTGTTCTAATAAGATATTACACTTGTATATTTGTTCTGATTCTTGTTTAAACCTATGTCATTCTCAAAATTATTATCTTAATGCTTAAATTTTAATATTGAAGAGTTGATTATGATAAAATATTATCAAGACTATGAAGTTATTCTTAAACTTATTAGATATCTAATCAGTAAAAGTCAACTTTTGGATTTAGTCTGTTTCTTTTCTTCGAAATTGAAGACCATAAATTACATGCAAAGATGGATAGTAGCTAGCATTGGAATCGAGGACGCGCGTTTCGTCCTATTTGAGACTCGTCAGCTAGATATACCTGCAAGCAAACAATACCTAGTGAACTATAAATTACATATTTAAATTTTTTAAGTTGGGTTAAAAGTATGAATAACTGGCTCAAATTTGGTTTTATTTTAACGAAATAAATGATAAATTTTCTAGACACTTAGAACTACAGGTAATTAACAGTTAAATCTCCCCAGTATTTAAAGTATGTACACATATTTATTATGCAAATTTTTTCAATTTATAAAACCACTATTAGCCATATGTAGAAATATATATATAGATAGATATGTATATAATTAAATACCCAACAGCTTCACAGTTCAAATAATTAGAATTTTAACTACATTATACTGGTCTTGTAGTTTTTCATAAATAACCCCACCAACAAAAATTTCTCATTTGCTTAAACTACTACATTTGGAATAATGATTATATGCAGATAGTTAAAATGATGAATACTGGTATTATAATTATAATAACTGTACACTGGTATACATATATAGAAAGTCAGACAGCTGCATCATATGTATATATACAAAAGAGAATATAATGAATAATTAATTGTTTTTTTTCATTAATTTCCTTTTCATTTATAAGTTTTATCATCCTATAGTATATTAATGCAGCATGTACTGTATGTTTTTAATACTCTGCTGTTTCAGTACATAGGAGTATATATATATATATATATATGTACAAAGCCTAAATTTATATATAAATGTATATATATATATTTATACTACAAAGTAATTCATAAGCTCTTTTTACTGAAATATTTCAGATATCTGTACAACTGAACATACACAGTTGATTATTCTGTTCACTAATAATATATATATATATATATATATATATATATATAATTAGTGAAATTATCAGAACATATTTAGACTGGAATGAATGAGGAGAAGAGATGAAGAAACAGATGGATAGAATAAGAAGAAACAGAAACTGTTGAATGAAGAGAATGAAGCGATAGGGTTAACGATAGTTTATAGATTACTATTATTATTATTATTTGATTTATATTAATAATTAATTGAATTTGATAAGGTTAAAAAAAAGAAATGAATGTATGCAAAAACGACTACCTATTTCCGTTATTAGTTTAATTAAGGTTTAACATAATTTCACCTTTCTTTATATATTATACTCTTTGATATATATATCTGTTGGATTTTTATTTTTGCACAAATTAATTATCTATTCTTAGGTATTTGTTTAAAGATGGAATGATACAGAGATAAATTCAATTACATAATTGGTATTCCTTCACAAAAATTGTACTATAATATCCAATCAATTTTATTACAATCTAGACATTTAATAATCAATGTTCATATTGTTTTTTTTACCTTTCATGGCGTGTTAACTTAACAACATCTGTAAACATTTAGATGGATGTGAATTCTTTTTTTATTAAAAAAAATTAAAGGGTTAAGAAAATTATTAAAATGTAATGAACCAAAAAGAACAAATTTTCGGCAATAGTAATCTGTATGACTATTGGTTTTACATCTTTTCGTGTTTCTATTTGAAAGGAATCAATAAAGCTTATTGTTAGTTGTGAATAAGAAAAAACGATTAGTATCAATTCATAGACGTAAGAAGAGATTTTCCTTTACACTGAAAAGTAACCGATTTTCATTTGGAATATGCGTATGACATTTAGTATGGTGAGAATGCAGTGATTCACGTTAGAAATTCATAAAATGATTCAGTTTAAATTACTTTCAAGTGAAAACTGTATCATATCTGCAATTCATAAGCAATTTGGTGACCTTGATTACTTGGGATATCACTGTAGTTGTTCATAATATTTATATCTATATTCACCTGTATGCACTCAAGAAAAGTAAGCAATAATGCATTATTGAGTAACGTAATGAATAAGTACTATGTAGTTACATATATATATATATATATATATATATATATATATATATAAGCTGTCAGTTCAGTAACTGCTGAGTATCATTGATATCAATCACTTATGTAGTCGTTTGCAAGTGCATCAAGCATTGTATTAAGTAATAGCGTTCACCATTCTTCTTATGCATCCATTTCAGTACACATCACTACATTTATTTCAATATGTTCTTTTCTGACAATAAAAGATTTTGTCTAAATCTTGAAGTGTCGATGTTCGCAGACGTTAAAAAGACTTGTTTATTTCTATTACGTAAATATGAGAAGTGTCAAATAATGACATGTACTTCAACACCTTACGTAAACGATCTGATGAAATGTCTAGGCATAGATATTTCTGAAAAAAGAATTGACTAGTTTGCTTGTTATTCAGCCAGTATTTTCGCTATTTCGTAATACTGATGTGTAATCTTTTACAAATATTCGACCTCTTGTCATGTGTAGATTACCTCAAAATTGCCTTGAAGAGAATGGTAGTGGGTTTGAGCCTTGGAGTAAACATCAACTCTGGAATACAGGTACATCCAGTTGACGAGTCCCAAATAGGGCGAAATGCTCGTCCTGGATTCCACAGCTAGCCAACAGCTATCTCTGTTTAGATTAATGTATTATTTGTTACAACAGGATGTTCAGTATAATTGCATTAAAAAAATTTAATGTTCATTCAATTTCTGCCTCTATTCATAGAGTACTCAATAATTCAGGAATAAAAATAGTTGCTTTCTTCGATAGTGAGTTGTTGTTAGTATTATCTTTAGAGTATTTAATTATTGATAATTGTAGATTATGACAACGTTTAATAACTCCAAAACAACTATTGCAATTTATTTAAATTGGCTAATTATATTCAATTCATGGTTGTATACATATGCTAGTATCATATCATATCAAAAACACCTAGCTCATATCAGAAATTATAGAGAACTCAAAAAGAAAACCTCTATTTTAACCTCACTCCAGGTCACTATTTAAAAATCATTTTGTTGAGCTGAGGAAAAACTAAACATTACTATATTTACAAATAACTGATCACGCGGAAAATATCTGGGAAAATTCCAGTTTTCAGTGAACAAGCCTATCTCAAAGATGAATTTTCATTTTGTGAGTAGAAAGAGGTGCTAAATGGTGATCACTTATCAAAATTTATAACATGATATAAACAAAATAAGATAGATATATTTGGATTATGAGTGGCAGGGTGAACTAGTATGCACTTTTAAAACTTGTTGGCTGGACATAACTTCATCCCAGCGCTAATGTTTTCAATAAGAATCTAGACCACTACAAGTGACTCTAAACGTCAAATAGTTATGAACTAAAGTGGTGAATCCAGATATCCACTGAGCTAACTTGTGTGAATATAAATCCATTGTTATTTCTCCTTTTAAAAGTACATTTCAAAGAGAACAATTATGGATTGAATATTGGAAGTTTACCTATTAATCTCTCCCATATGATGTATTTCTTTGTGTGACTACGGATGATAAAGTAATTAGGAAGTATTGAATTAAAATTTGGTTGTACCTTATATATTTCACTCTATACAACTGTAGTTAGCTAAGAGGGATTTGAATCACTCATTATGAGATAACTGGAGATAAAGTGACTAAAGCTGTAAATAGTCATTATCACCATGGTAAAAATAAAAGATCGAATATAACAACTTTCAATTTAAAGTTCTGAGTGACTCTAAAATTATCTTCACGAAATGTGAACTTGACAGCATGTGCCTATGAACAACAAAGTACATGTTTCACTCACCAATGATGTCTATCTAGGATTTTGAGAGAACTTATACTTCATGAAAGATTTAGATTCACACAATACACTATCAAAGAAGTTACCACACTATTGTTCGATCTTTGACGAGCCAACTATAAGACTAAAACGTTCAGTCGTATTAGTAGTCTAGACCAAACTTTTCTGGTCAAGTGAATATGTTTTATTAAGAAAATACTGAACGCCAAGATAAAGTTAAATGATTTCAACTAACAGTTTTATCTAAAAAAGAATTACCGATCTGAATTACCTGGAATAGTTCACATTCAGTTGTCAAGCAGAAATTATCTCTTTTTAAGGGAGTAATTATTGTTTACAAGTTATCATTGTTTGTTTCTTTTAGCTATATTGGAC
Source organism: Schistosoma mansoni (assembly GCF_000237925.1). Lineage (NCBI taxonomy): Eukaryota > Metazoa > Platyhelminthes > Trematoda > Strigeidida > Schistosomatidae > Schistosoma > Schistosoma mansoni. The sequence goes on from NC_031495.1 coordinate 20,250,298, forward strand.
ACAGTGATTATTTTATGACTAACTTTCGCTTAATTCACAAATATTCATTTTGTTTTAAACTAATTTTCTGTTTTAAAAAATGCGTAAATTAAACTTTGTTTAACTTGAATATAAGCTTGACTGGAAAATCTAAACACCTGGAAAAATCTCACTTCCGAAGTAGGATTTTTTTATTTGAGTAATGTTTTTTACTGTCCAGTTTTAATAACCGAATGGAAGTCAAATACAAGCTTACCTACAGTTTTTTTCTCAGTTCTTTCATGAGTTTACAGGGTTCTTCATCATAATGAAATAAAATACGAGCTCAGATAATATTTGAGTGTTATATTTAATTGCTTCTCATTTCATGTAGCTCTTTTTAACTTGTTAATTGCATACATTTCGATTAAACATACTACAATAACCGGTTTAAACTAAGAAATAATTCAAGTTATTTCTATTAAACTTTTAGTACAATTCCATTATCTGCCCATTTCATTATGATATACTAAGTCCAGTGTCTGATGGCTAACGGTAACCCGTACAGATTCTCGATTGATTCAAAAGAATTGGAACAAGTTTTCTGTCGAGATTCTTTAACTAAATATTTTATCACTCATAATTCATTGAATGTATATAAATAGGATAAGCTACATATCCATGTTTTATTTACCTTGTGATTAAGATTTTAATGACTGCTTCAGACGTAGTATGCTACTTATTAAACATTAAGTACTGGATATATATATATATATATCATTAGCCTATCAAGATGAGCAACTTTTCTTTCCCTTGGAAAATTATAAAATTTTTCAAGATAAAATCATTAAAATAAATTATCTTGATAAAAAAAATTGTGTCCATTTCATCTTCTTCATTCATATTTAATTTGTCAAAAAAGAAGAGAAAACTTTTATGGTATAATTTCTATGATTTATTTTTTCTAAAATAATTATGATCTAAAAGTATTTTGGTACAATGATTAATAAAGAAAATATATGATCCACCAACATATATGTCTCGTATTTATAACGTCATTATTGAAGTTATGAAATCATAATGTGTATACACTGAAATATTGTCTAGTTTACTGAATGAATTTAAATTTTAAGTATAAATATTGCTAACGTTTAGATCAGATAAATGTGTAATGAATTTAATTCCATTCTCAGTATAAGATTATTGGGATTGTTAAGTTTTAATTAAGGAAATGGGGTTTATCGATGTCGGACCTTCTGTGGAAATTCTGGAAGCACTAGACGGCCGTTTCTTCTTGGTGTTGGACTCCTCATCGATGTTCATCCATCATCCCGCATGCGAGATTTAAACCCTTTGGTTACACGCTTGAACGCCTAACCTCTAGACTATTGTGCCAGCATTCAACGGTGTCAACATCTAACTACAACTAATCTACGGTATTGCGTGGTCGTCTTCCGTTGTATTTGATGAGTAACTGCCTCACACTCAATATGGCAGAACACAACTGGTCCAGTGCTTTCAGGTTTTAAATGGTGGTTTATTGTTGATCGCTTTATGATCTCAATTGGATTCCATTCGTTACCAACCCGTTCTGTGGTTAAGTTTCGTATTCTCGATATAAAACATTTTTTGTTGTATCATTTATCTTATTGGCAAACGTGTCCAAAAATAAAGTTTTCTCGACAAAATAAACCTATTATCAACCAATTCAATTTTAAAAAATCTCATGTCACTGAACTTAATATATCTTAGCATTTGGTAGTCTGCTCTACTCTGAAGTTGTTTAAAAAATTTATAGACTGATGAAAAAAATATGGATTCATTATATTTCGTGGTGGGCAAGTTTAGGAAAGGGTGATCTGATCTCTTCGGGATGTTGTGTTTGTGTGTTTTAGGTAGATAAGTTCATTGTGATCGTTTTGGTTTGAGTTCATTTTACGTAAGATTAAAAATCAGATTTTTCTTCAAGAGTTCTCTCAACTTTCCTAAAAGATGCTTCTCAGTCGCATCTGTTAGGTTTTTCTGCATTTTATCGATGATAAATCTCGCGGAATCATTTAAAATGGCCTCCGACATGTTTCTGCATATATATATATAACCTTTGTCGTTCCAATTCATCTCATTCACCTATGTCAATTGTTTTACACTATATCTTACCACAATCTAAAATTTTAATACATATTTGGTTGTAAGCAGCTGATGAGGAACCACGAAATATAATGAATTCATATTATTCTTCATCCACATTTGTTCTGGTTTCATTTAAACTGATGAGAGTTGATCTAATATTTAAGTAGTTAAAGTTCGATACTAAAGTGGAATGGCTTACACTAAAATTTGTCTCACTAAACCAGTAGAAGATTACGAACATAAAAAATAAAGTAGTCGAAATAATAGTACCACAAAAAATGGTGAATTAAACATAAAGCAAAGGCTACGAAGAAACTTCATAAATTTGGACAAAAAGAAATATTGGACATTACTCTATTGAAGATTAAAAGTAAATAAAGATACATTCATCCACTGTGCTGGTACGGGCTTTCAGTTAAGTTGGAAAATACTACCAAAATAAACTAGTACTGTAATACCATCTACAACTAGACAGTCTGTATTTGCAAACACGTTTCAATTTAATACAAATCTATAATCTTTTAAAACAATCGAGTATACAGTTGCATTATTATTCTTAACTGTAAGACTACTAGCTCAATAATTTGATTATACTGGATCAGTGCCTCTAATATATATGTCCTTCCATATTACAAACCTATCTGTATTAATAGTTCATGTATGTAACCTCTCATTTAATATCTATACAACTACTTAGAAGCTACTGAAATATATTTAAAATGTTAGATTTAGTTCATATTTGAATGTGGCTACTTTTCTTTGTTGAACTACAAAATTGATAGCTTGCAAGAACACAACAAATTCTTTATATGTTACTTGACATGAATCAGTATTGATGTAAATAAGGTATTCAATTGAGATAGGAAAATATTATTTGTGCAATAATATTCTATCTATTTATCTACGTATTTAAGGGATTATTTGTTTTCTTTCGATTTTATATGGCACAACTAAGAAATACAAAACTCTCCTAAATTGATACATAGAAACATTGAAGGATTGTCAATTAATAGATTGATACTTCGGCTGAATCTTATTTATTATTTTTGTAAACAATTAACAACAGAAATGATTTATATATTAATACACATAATTTGATAATCAATGTCAAGATAAATAGTTCTAAAGTAAATAATTATGAAAGTTTTCAAACAAGTGATAAGTTGTTTTTGTCTCAAATTTAATGATATAATACTTCAAATCATACAACTATACAATCATATGCATCTAGACAAACAGAAACGCTATGGTTTCTTTCTTTAGAAGTATAAACAGAGAAATTTGTAGATCCATCATATAGATTCTAATAAGAATGAAACATACTGTAGTGTGGGCTACTTATATCCACATAGGAAGAAAATGGTGATGGTCAGGCATAGAATGTATTTTGGTAGAAGATCGATAAAGAAAAAACAGAAACACAGCGCAATCAGTATGAAAATGCATGGACAATGATATTAGAGAAAATCGACTGATATTTACAGAAGGAACAGTCAAGATTGAGGCGATTGATTGTTATTTTGCAAATTAACTGTTTCCTGGATGGTTACCAGATTTAAGTAAATAAGTTTGTAATTTGTGCTTGAATACATCCAATTGTCCCCACTCTACATAAACAATAGGCATAAAATGAATAGTTACACAATCTATGACATGATTATGCTTGTGGAATACTATTGTGTTATGTGCTACTGATGTAGTATTTAACGCTAGTCAGGAATAAAAGTTCTGGAAGCAGAAGGTGGAGAAAATCGAGGAGGAAAGAACGGGAACAGAAATTATTTAGTATGGAAATGTAGGAACAATGAAGTCCGAGACATTTAGTGAACATTTTTTAGATGAAGTATTTACTGTATGGTTCGCAGATTTTAATAAGATGTTCTGTAATTCTGTGTTCAAATACATTCGATTGTCCCTACTTGTGTTCTCGTTCACCACACCATAAATAATGCAGTATGGTTTTTGAATCTTTTATGAGATTACCATACTAACCACTAGAAATCAATTAATGTGAAGTGATGAGTAGTGAATCAGAAAGTTTGGTGATTTTCAGGTTTATATTATTTTTCATGGTTAAAATTAATTAACATTTAACATAACAAAGATGGATAGTGGCTAGAAGTGGAATCCAGGATGCGCGTTTCGTCCTATTTGGGACTCGTCAGCTGGATGTACCGGCATCTCAGAATTGATATTCACTCTGGGACTCAAACCCAGTACCTTTCGCTTCAAACGCCATCGCGTTATCTACTTAGCTGCTGAATCTTGATAGCCATCTGCTTGTGCAATGGGGTGACGTTTAAATTCACATGGTATTGTTTACTTGTATCTTCTCATTGTTATTTAGGACTTCAATTGATCTATCTCTTATTGCCATATGTGTATCCTGTGAGCACTGCCTCGATTTTGCCTGAAGTCACAAGCTTTATAATCCAAGTGGATAACGCGATGGCGTTCGAAGCAAACGGTACTGGGTTCGAGTCCCACTGGAGTCCACTGCTAGCCACTATCCATCTTTGCTTATAAAGCTTGCTACTTCAGGCAATATTGAGGCAGTCAGCACAGGATGCACATATGCCAACAAGAGACTGATCAATTGCAGTCTTAAATAACAATGGGAAGATACAAGTAAACAGCATCATGTGATTTTAACGTAACAGTTGACATGTGTATTACACTTGGGAGGTAACTCATGTAGCATCGTTGTCTGAATAACGAGTTTCATCGTCATTCCCGACAGGACTTTCTGTTCTTAATTAAAATACAAAAAATAGTTGATGATATTCCCCGAAACGACAACGTTAGATGCTCTAAGTGACAAAATGTCATCTTAAGTATTTTGAAATGTTATTTAGTTGTAAACTGTTATGTTATTTAGCCAACCATAACCAAGAATAAACCATGTTTATCTAAGAAACAGCAACCAATATTCGATCTCTATTTCACACAACATCATTCCTTCATTAAAAAGTTACCTTGAATCACGATATTGAACAAACAGACATCAACTAATTTTCAGCTACAAAACTTGAATTATCACTTAACTGAAAATATGTAGTTTCAATAGTTTAATAAATAACCAGATAACAGAAATCGGAAAACGAACTTCGTTTTTTCTTGGTAAAAGCTATCTGACACTGTGTGTGTCCTATCAGTTAACATCAGTTTCTATAATTTATAATCTTGGATATTTGCATATATATAAACATATGCATATATATATATATATATATGCATAGGTATAGAAATAGATATGTATATATTGCATATATATTGTATATATATAGGTACGTATATATAAACTAATTATGTATGGGTAGAAATTCCAAATGAAATTACTTTTGACCTAGTACAAGAAAATTGGACATTAAAAGTAAGCAAAACACTAATTTATTTTCTTGTTCAAGGTAAATGTTAAATTTATTAGAGTTACATTGTTGGCACTAATCTATTTAAATAATCATTAAATTATCCTAAGATTTTCAAAGGTCAAAAGCATAATTTATTATTTTAAATAAATAAGTTAAACAATATAAAGAAACAAGGGGAAAACCGATTCTTCATTTTGATTAAAAATGATATATTTGTTTTAGTATACCTATTGAAGGTAAATGAAGGTTTGAAAGCAGTCTTACTTAGTTTGTTCATTGTCGTTTTATTTTAAAAAAAATACCCTTGAAATACTAGGAAGGAATAGGTTTTTATAGTTTCTTACTCTTCAGTAGTTTGTACTCATGACCTTACGAATGATGAAACTTAAAATTTATAGATCATGAGAAAAATATATACATTATGATTCAACATTTAACATTTATAACTATTTATTTCACCAATAGGAAAGAATCAGAGACTGAAGTCACACTTTTATTATAATTAAACTTCATCTAATATGATATTTCGCCGAAACTGAGAGCTCTGTTTCAAACTAGTCATTATCAAACACATCGTGTTTATTATTTGCAAAGTAGTTTTTAGAATTATATGGTCATTTAATAAAAAATGATAAATTTTAATAGTTGAAATCATGAGTCAATTGAAGCTAGATCACCATGGAAAACCTGGAAGCACTGGACGGCCGTTTCACCCTATTATGGGACTCCTCAGCGGTGCGCATCCACGATCCCACCTCGCGAGATTCGAACCCAGGACCTATCAGTTTGGCGCCAGAGCACTTAACAGATAGATCGATAGTCTAACCAGTCCACGAAGTTTGAACAACCGTTCACCAATTGTCTTCAGTCAGTTGATATCTGACAACAGACGTCGTTGAATTCCACTGGTCACTGCTTCTTACTAGAACTCCAGGACATATATCTTGAAGTCAATCACCAGTGAGCATATGATCTAGAGGTTGAGCGCTCGCACGCGAGGCTTATAGGTCATGGGTTCGAATCTCGCGAGTGCGGGATCGTGGATGCGCACCGCTGAGGAGTCCCATAATAGGACGAAACGGCCGTCCAGTGCTTCCAGGTTTTCTATGGTGCTCTATCTTCAATTGACTCATGATTTCGACTATAAAACTATTGAAGTTATTCAAACAACTTAGTTACTTTGTTGGTTCATTTAAAGTGTTTATGAAAAATATGTTTTGGAAGAAGTAAACACTGTAGTACTTAAAAGTTTAGGAAAATAATCATATAATCAATTGAATTTTGTTTAGTAAAATTAGGCCTCAAATATAGACTGCTTGCAGACGCTGAAATTAACGACAAATTTAGATAGTTTTATAATAATTTGATCGTTAATCCGACCTGATATCTTCAGTATTCTAAACTATAAAATAATTCCAGCATTTTTCATATTTCTGTGATCGTTTTCTATGGATATTAAAGAACTGGTTAGCTGATGATAACTACTGAGCAGATATTTTGAACCAGTTAATCCTAGGACTTAGTTTAACCAAAAAACAACAACGAGATTCGGATAATTTTTTTCATATATCCCATCAACAATCAGAAGCAAACAAGTAACCTAAAATAATATAAGTTTTTTTATAGTGTAAAAATTAAGTTATTCTTCACAAGCAACTATCTAAGAATAATTGATTATTGAATCGTCAATTTTACCTTATTTATTCTTTTGTTTATAAGAAAAAATAGATCATCAATATTCAATATTTTAACAAACTACAATGATAAATTAATTTTCCTTTTATTCGTCTTAATGATATTCCCTAGTAATTGTTTTTTTTTTTGCTCTGAATATTTAATACATATCTGTCAATCTATCAATGTGGTATATATTGATGTATGTATCTATGTATGTACATTCTGCATCGAAATCTTGGTAACTAATTTGATGTATATAATATAATTTTGTTTTCTTTGAATTACTCTGACATCATGTTGTTTTTCATTTCATTCTTCCTATTCAATGGATTTAATTTTTATTCTATTGTTTTTACTATATATGTCATTTCGAACAGATATATTGTATTAAAAGTAATAAAATATAAGATGAAGGTAACTGTACAGAAAGTTTATGTATAATATAAGTGATTTTGATTGATAGTTTTATGAATCATTTATTCTGTTTGCCTTGCTTGTAACCTTTAGTTTTGTTTAGTATGACAGCATTTTGATATTTTTCTGACATTGAAATTAAATTTAAAAAAAATATGGCGTTTTTCAGGGTAAATTTAATTTAATGAATCACCTGATTGGAAAGAATGTTTATAATTTGGATAAATCCAAATCGATAATCCACATGGATATATAAATGCTAATAGAAGTTGTTAACCTATCGAATATATATCAATAGGAAATACTCAGAAGGGGTTTTGTGGAGATTTCAGTATTTACGTAGCGCACACGAGACTGATTAGTCCTGGGTTCCAATCTCGCGAGGTGGGATCGTGAATGTGCACTGCTGAAGAGTCCCACAATAGAACGAAACGGCCGTCCAGTGCTTACAGGTTTTCCTTGGTGGTCTAGCTTCAATTAACTCATGCTTTCAACTATGAAAATAGTAAATGCATTTGAAAACAATCATTTATACATTACAAATTCTTGTAATTTTTTATTATTTGAACAACTGTAACTAACTTGTTTTAAATTTACTGAAGTTACATGTCATCATTAAATACTAGACATTTTCGAAGCTGAACACTAGTGAATGCATCATTTAGGCAGAAAATATTTTCATCTCTACTAGTGATTAGCCTAATTAATAATTGATGAGCATTCTTTAAGGATGTTATGGTTACTGAATTTGATCAAATGGGAAACGACACAGTTAACCATCGATAATATTACTTGTAGTTTGGATTGTATTGCGATTTAAATGAAAATGTAGAAAGCTTAGATGGAGAGTTTGACAATGTTTCTGCACTTTACAACAATCATACTCTAATGAGACTGTCTCCCTTAACTCTGTTACTTTTCCAGGGTTGGAAGTCAAATCAAACAGCTAAGGTTATTCCGTACTGAAACTTCACTGATCACCACTAGAATCTGTAAAGTTTTAAGAAACTGCCAAAATTTAATGATTCTTTGATCCTTTTTTTTTAAAAAAATTCAATATTGAATTTCATCTTTTTTATCACTAAAACTAAGATATTTTTCATCAATCCAATAGAGGATAACGTACATTGTATACGCATATGAAAAAGATATTAAGTTTTTATTTTTATTATAAATTCAATCAATTTTACAATCAACTGAATGATATGTCAAATTCAATTTTAATTTTGACTTATCAAAGTTCATATTTATCAATATTATATAATGCCATAATTAATCTAATTACTAATTATTCATTCATTTTATTTGAAAATTAAATAAAAACGAAAAAACTGAAAAAGAAAGTTTTTCTCTTTTTTTGTTTTTGTTTTTAATCATTAAAAATATTTGTCTGATTTTATGAATGGAACAAGTTCATACTAAAAGGTAATGTAAAGATTCTTATTTGGTTATCTAATCTATACCCTTTAAAGATTTGTTTCATGTAATTTACTATTTGAAATCATGAGTCGATTGAAGCTAGACAGCCATGAAAAACCTGGAAGCACTGGATGGCCTTTTCGTTCTATTGTGAGACTCCGGACCAGTGCGCATCCACGATCCCGCCTCGCGAGATTAGAACTCCAGTCTCGCGCCAGAGCACTTAACTGAAATCTCCACAAAACCCCTTCTAAATTATTAAATTCATTTTGTGAACACTTAAATCATAAATCAACTATACTATATATTCTATATAATATTATATTTGTATATAATGTTATTCAAATAAATTGACTTATGTAACTTAATATATCATTTTTCAAATCATAGAAACAAAATTAACAATCTGATATGTAATTTAAATTAGGTACCATGTTTCTACCTTAACTTATTTTAATTGAACATTTATTCCATTGGTAATTATGAGGTTTTGCTGTCCGAGCTAGAAAGTTGAAGTGTCATGTATTCGTTGTCTTTCTAGACATTATCAGCACCTTCCATTTAGAAAGTCGTTGACTCTGTTGTCTAAAATGTTAAAAAAAAGAGTTATGAAGGCACAAAATTTCATCATAGTGAACATAACACTACCAGTTATCCACTTGAACTGAAGATTGTGGAAATCACATTGGTATATATGATTTACGTTCTGCCACAATCGTATGACTTATAAAATATTTTGAGAACAAGTGAGTTCAGCTATGAATTATTCAGTTAGTTAAACATGTGATTCATGGGAACAAGTATCATTCTTTCGGGAAACGGGAGTGTATATTCGCTTGTGAAATCATGTACCTGATCTATACATTCTTCAATTTATCCGCTTTGAATACCTAAATTGTCTTTAAATTCTTTTCATTTACATCCTCATCTGTAAACATGAACATTGATTAACTACCAACAGCACATCAAAGAGAAAAGTTTAAGTAAATTTATTGGAAAATAGTATGACAAACACTTGTCACGTTAGAATTAACTCCCTACATTTACAAATGACAGAAAGTATTCATCTTTGCGTTAATAGCACTATGATTACATCTTCTAGAAAATACTTGAAAGGTCTCAATTCATACAAACCTAAACATATTAATCCATTTAATGTCCATGAATCGCGAAACTAATAATTTTAACGATCTAAAGTTACTCCAGTTAAGTAAATTTCAGGGTTCAGTTTATAATTTTAAACTGTAGACACTAATTAACAGAATATTCAGTGTAATCTAAACGTTTAAATATAAAGTGCATTATACTGTATTTTTTAAAAAAATCATCATAATTAAAATAAGACAACCTTTGAAGCATTTAATGATGGTTATTTACAACTCTAAATGGTTGAATGATCTTCTAAACAAAGAATTTTTAACATATTTAATACAAGAGAGACTTTAGGCAAACTATATATATATTCCCAACTTTAAAAAACGTACTTTTTATGCATAGATACCATACATTATTAAGAAATTGTTTCACTATGAAGGCTTTTTATAACGAAAAATCATAGAAATCATTAAGTTCACATAGTAACTTGAGAGCGGAAGGAATTTATACAAATTGATTTTATATGTATTCTCATATATATATTTAAAAGTAAATTTGATTAAGAGCTGACACTTTATATAGAAATATTTCGTATGCTATGCCATTCTTTCATCTAAGGTTTGTACATCTCATCATTCCTCTATCCTTATTGCCAATTTAATAATGATATTCTAATTACATTAATATGATCACTTTGATTGTTGATGACATTTTCGATGAATGATTGACATACTTAGGGTTGTTTTACATTTTTTCCCGCATTCGACACAGTGTTTTTATTCTTTAGATATGTATTACTAAACAATTAAATCAAAAAAAATTATTTGCACAACTATTAAAAATTTAGATAGGTTTTAAGGAATTTTATAGAACGACTTCTGGATATACTGACCGTTTACATGCTGTGATTGATCTCATTACCGACATTTTTTTACTTATGTTTAAGGAAAAAACACACAGTAGTGGTTTGCTAGTCATAAATATCATCATGTCCATATGTAGTGAACGAAAACTCAAATGGAGAGAACTAATTTTTGTTTGATATAAACTTACAGAGTACTTTCATAAAATATAAAAACCATACACAAATACATAATTTGCACATCTACCATCAGTTATCCTTTACATATTTCATGATTCTTTCAATCCTGTTTGTTATTACAATTACTTTCTTTTTACCTCATTTGAATGCTTTCAATCTTCTACAGGCATACATTTCACTTCCGACTGATGCTACATATCACTTATATCTGTCAACATAAGTAGCATATACCACTCAAACACTTTATCTGATAATGTTACTGAACATAAATAAGATTTTATTTTTTGTGATGACAAAAAATACACAAAGAGTTAGAATTAAATAATATGTCTGTTTTAATCTTTTCTTGATTAATATATCTAAAAAATGTAATTGTAACAAGATAAAATAATACTGTAAATTCTGATGAAATATCTGGACACTGTAAATCATTCAAAATCAACACAGTCAGTCATAATCATATTTCATTTATTAAATCAATCTTCATTCATTCATAAAGGAATAAATAAACTTATCTTCAATAAAATAGGTTAAATAGTTTTTAGTTAACATAAATGAAATTTCCTATCAATTTTGTGCTATATAATTAAAGTACGTATGCCAATAGACAGTTAGTTACCATCCAAGAAAATACCAAGTTCAGTTGGACGGCAACAATCAATTGTGTGATTAAATAGAACTACATGATTTTGAAGCTAACCATTTTGATGTATAGAATGCATATCTATTTCTTTTTTCTTAAGGAATTGTGTTCATGTTTTAAATTAAATCAAGACATAAAAACATTCTTATAAACAATAACATACCCTGTCGATGAAATTAACATTACTTAACCTAATTTAACCATTTCACAATACGTACCTTTTGAGAATTATACAAGTAATTTTTAAAACTTTATATTCATGTTAAAAATATCTTTTCACGCAATAAATTTATTCTAAATAAGTAGGAATATTCATTTAAACAAAATAAACAATCACAGCCTTGGTTTTTAACACATGATTGTTCAAATAGAAATTTACATACTCTAAACATACTGAAAACATATAGTTACTTAACCTTCATCAATTGTTTCAAAAAGGGAATGCTTAAGTTTATCGTATGTACCGAAAATATAATAGATGAATCAGTAAATGGTTTGATACTGCTAAGACAAACTCATTCTTTTATCTTTCAAATTGCATCATTCTTATAGTAATAACATTTAAATTACAATAATAAAATAAGAAATGTTACTGAAAAACACTGATTTTAGACGTAAGTATGTTAGTCATTGACGCTAATTGGATAAATTAATGTCCAAAATCATCAAAAACTACATGACTATTGGTAAATACATTTCATTTAAAAAAAAATAGATTTCATACATGAACGTTTATGTACTAGATAATTAGGAAAGTAAATTTACTTAATAATATGTCAGTTTACCAGTCATGTGTATATAGCTTAACACTTAGTGACTATTTGTTCTACTAGGTGAAACTTCTAATAATCAAGTATTTCTTTACATATTTATAATATGGTAGAAGAATTCATCATTCAATTACTGTTATCTGAATGTTGTTTTAGTAATCAAGTATATCATTTAAAATCTGAACAATTAAACAGCGTTCTAATTATTCAGTATTTTAATCATAAGAATAATGAATGGCGTATAAATCCACAGCTGGTTACTTTCATCTACCACTAATGAGTTGGATTATTTTTTCAAAGACCATGGTTATTAAATATCAGATTACTGATTTTGTACACTCACGTTTAACTATATCATTTACTTATCGCTTACTATCTAAGTTAGTCCTTTATTCATAGCCTATCAAACTAACACCAACTATTCTCAAAGAGTGTTTTGATAAGAAAAAAATCTTCCTAAAATCTACTAAAGATAAACATTACAGAAGTTGAAATAATTTATGTTACTATAGTATCGTATCTATTCAAAAGAATAAACCTTTCATATGAGAACTTAGTGTATTTTTTTCATAACGCTAATTTCTTTATTATTTAGTTGATTGTTCAAATGTTTTATCTTTAAATTTCTTACTAATCCAAACATTCATAACAACCTAAATTCATCCATTGAAAAACCACTTATGATTTCTTGTATGGTTGAATGGTTTATTTACATAATCTATTACCTAAAGATGAATACATAGACTCAATTGTGAAGAAGATTAAACGATATACAAAAAGCTTAATTCTATTCTTTAATATGATTGTATATGATGTCGACTAAGTGACAGCAAATAATGTAACGTTTCTTGTAATATTTTATTAACTAATAACTAGTTTCATCTATTTACAATAGAACTATAGTTACAATCTCTAATTTAACCGACAAAACAGAAAGTATTACAAGAAGAAGAGGAAGGATACACAGAAACTTATTGTCATAATAATGATTACATACTACACTTATGTAGTTGATAATTAATATTCTAATTACATAAATAACCATTTATTTGTCAAAACAAAATGTAAATGAAAAATAATATAAACAAATAAATAGAAAAACTATCATAGCATTTCATTATTTATGAAACAAGCAATGAATAACTCATTAGAGGAGCAAAATAAAACAAAACAACGAAACTGCAATAGATTTACTGGGTTTTTTTTGTACATTCTTGAAACATACTACTTATAAATAATGTTCATGAACAACTGACATCATTTAGTTCTTCAGTGAACCTTACAAAAAATAAAAAGATATTACTGATATTATTGTTTGAATTCTTCCAGTTTATGGAATTAATTTATACATTCTCATGGGACAAACAATGATATATATATATATATGTTTATGACAATAATGATTTGCTTCTATTACAAATGTTTAATACTCAGTTCTATCAAAAATTTATGATAAAAGCAAGTTATGATTGTCGGCCGATTTCGTTATCCCACTGTTTCTTGATATCTCTCACTCTCTCTCTTTCTTTATCTATATTCTTCTCTGATTTCTTGTAAGTAATCACTATTAATAAACTATGAAAATGCTAATCCTAAAAATGTCATATTGAAAAAGAATTATTTGAATTAAATTATGACAAATTACTACAGTAATAATATGCATACACATGTCATATTATAAATGATTATTATTTCTCTTATATTTTCAGATGTTTTGATGATCTATTCAATTTATAAATAAAATAAACATAATAATGGTTATATTCACTTGTTGTTGTTAAATTGCATCTTCACATTGTTATTTAGGACTGCAACTGATCAGTCTCTTGTTGGCATATGTGTATCCTGTGCGAAATGCCTCGATATTGCTTAAAGTCACAAGCTTTATAAGCAAAGATGGATAGTAGTTAGCAGTGGAATCCAGGAAGCGCTTTTCGTCCTATTTGTGACTCGTCAGCTATCAGGACTCAAAAGCTAAGTGGATAACGTGGTGGAGTTTGAAGCGAGTGGTACTGGGTTCGAGTCCTAGAGTGAACATCAGCTCTGAGACGTAGTTACATTCAGCTGACGAGTCTGAAATAGGATGAAACGCGCTATACTACTGTACACTATAATCATTTACACAGTACTGTAAAATATTCTAAACCACTCCCAAGTAACAACTATTATCATTCACACAAAACTTTAAATATTTGCCTTCGTATGATCCTTGATATTGATGCCTATTTAACAAAAATTCCAGATTCATGAAGCATAATGTAGATGTACTATAATATATCAAAACAATCAACCAAACACCGTTCTGTATATATGAGGCTAAAGGTTACAGTAAATTTATTCTATAGTTTTATATATATGATAAGTAGTTAGAAACATTGTTATTTACAGGTTTTATATACGTTTACATATACTGACCAGAGTTTAATGTTCATTCTCAAAAATTTAAAGACGTCTTACTTCGTATGAGACATTAAGGTCATAGGTTCCATTCTACGAAGATCCGTGCGTGCTAAGTACCAAGAGTTTTGAAATATGAAAAAAAAATTTCCCAATGGTTTACTTTTTTCATTGATTTTCTTATTCACTTATGAAGACATGAATTTAAAAAAGTCTCAAACTTAAATAGGAT
Organism: Schistosoma mansoni; assembly: GCF_000237925.1. Taxonomy (NCBI): domain Eukaryota; kingdom Metazoa; phylum Platyhelminthes; class Trematoda; order Strigeidida; family Schistosomatidae; genus Schistosoma; species Schistosoma mansoni. Next base: position 20,265,446 of record NC_031495.1, read on the forward strand.
TGCAATAAAATGATACAAATCGCTCTACTAGTAAAACACGTTCGTTCATTTCACCAATAAGATGCAGTATGATCTTTTTAATAATACAAGATTGACATTTTTAAAAATCCATACTGATGACCCAAGTAGTCTTTGTTAAAACCAGTAAGAAATCCTTTATTGCTTTAAACCACTTGGTGACAGTACTCTAATATCAGCACAATCTGTGTCTCATTTGACTTGCACTACAATAGAACAATTCAGCTTCCGTCAAAAATCATTCTGTCACAAGTCAGAATGCTCATAAAACATCAATCGAGTTATAAACTAACTCATTTCTGTCACATAATTCTATTTATACACACACCTTAATTATACGTCTAACTTCACCAACATTATTTTGATCCATTCTATTATTTTCTTTATGAATTGTAAAATTGTAAAATATTATATAATTCATTCCATTTGGTGCTTATTAAAACCTACATATGTTTGAATATATTAGGAAAAAAAAGAAAGCTAAAATTACAATCACATTGTTAAATTATGAATGTGATAGTGTTGGGAGGTCAGTAAATACCTCATCAATGTCTCGTAGAAGAAACAACTATCTAAATTATAAAGTGTATTAAGCTAATTAAATTATAAGGAATAGATTTTCTTTTACAGTCAGATAGGTAGACACTATTAAAGTTGACTAGGTCAAAACTGTTTATCGTAAATTAACAATTAGAGTAGTCAATTATTAGCTAATGAGTATTGCATCCAAATAATTTGAATTTAATATTATACGAGGATAGTAGATGTGCTCTACTTAAGATACTAAATTATTGTTAAAGTATTTGATCAACGTTTTCTAACTTCTAATACTTCTCTTGTAGATAACGGTAATTGGTTAAAACCAATCTCTAATTATAAAACATCATTATATAGTGTAGTAAAGTTAACAAAAGTTAATCTGTATTGCAACTCAAAAGTATATTTGTATCAGTCATGTTATTATTAAAATTAAATAATAAAACAGAAGTATTAAGAAATGTAAACAGTTTCATGCATTCACCCTTCAACAAAAAGAAACCTGATATGAATCCAATCAAGTGTGCAACTTTGTCATATTTTCTATTTGGTGATGCCTAAAAGAGCATTCTGATTTTGTGTCAAGAAGCAACCAAAAAAGTGTAAAACACCAATATAATTAGGCTTAACAAAACATTCGATGTATTATTGTTTTACACAATTAAAAATGATTTAAATTACAACAACTTTTTGTAACGAAAGCCTAAACTCAATGTGTTAAATATAAATTATGTGTGACTTGTTATATTTCACAATTCACTCAATCTATTATATACTAGAAAACCAGTGGGACATTATATATATATATATATATATATATATATATATATCAAAGAACTCTTCAACAGTGTCCTGGGTTCGAATGCCGCGAGTGGGATCGTGAATGCGAACTGCTGAAGAGTTCCACGACAAGACGAAACAGCCGTCCTGTGCTTCCAGGTTTTCAATGGTGGTCTTATATCAATCGGTTCATTATTTCAATCAAAATCATAATAATCTTCGCAACCTCATACTGATATATATATATATATATATATATATATATGATGTAGGGATTTAATAATTTCTCCAGAACTATGTCATAATAATCTGTTAATAATTTTTAAAATATTTCCAATCTAATGATCTGTTCTGTAAAATAATTTAGTTTATTTTCATAAGCTACTTATTGCATATGATTTGAATCAGAGGTATTGTAAAACTGTTTTATCGCTTATCTGTTATCAGTATATAGTAAAGAATTTGAAAGCGAAATGATATTATTATTATTATTGTATCCCATAACGAGTTCATCTACTGAATTTTTCCATCATATATATATTTATATATATATATATTTATTTTTCTACTATTTATCTCAGTATGTCGATTAGTTACCTCAAATCACCAGGTGTACATTAAGGTAAATTAAATATAAAGCAGTAGAAAAAAAAGTGCATTTTTAAGAAATGATTACGGTTATCTTATCATTATAAAAACAAATTATAGCAATTACTAATTATTCATTACAATTTATTTTATTCAATATTTTTTTATTTACTAATGAACATAAGGAACAAAATAAGTATAATATGGTGGCTTTGCTTTGTTAATCAATCACCCTCGTAACCGTTATTAGATAAATATTAAAGGTATTGAAATCAGAAGGCAAACAGAAGCGGGCAACTACAGTTTGTTAGCGGATAGTGCAGATCACAAAGCTATAGACACGTTGAGCGAATTTGAAGCTGAGAGGCGATTAAGTATATGCAAGCAAATGCCATAGGTAAATTTATAGTCAAATTACAAAAGAGCGCAGTAAAGCAAAAGCTAATAATATGATTTGAGTACAGGTATACATGGGGAGGAGGATGAATCATTGAGTGATATTTAATCGATCGACATTTTGAACAGTTTGAACATGTCCCCTAGTGATCATAACGGTACAAAGAAATATGTGATTTTTTACTGTTCAAATAACATTATCTGTTAAATAAGTTAATAAAAGGGCTTAACCAAAATAATTATTATCGAAATTGGTTCTAGGATAGTTGTTATAATAATTTGTAGTAAAAGTAATTATCAGCTACTTTGATTGTACAAACATTAAGATTTTGTTGAAAAAAACTACAATTTCTATTAGGAAAACATGGGATTGTAATCTTGGATAATCACGTTTCATAGAATATAACCTGTACATATATATCAGTAAACATAGACAGCGACCATTTTTATGGGTGCTCGACATGTAAAAATACTATAGTTGAAATCATGAATCAATTGAAGTTAGACCAACATGGAAAACCTGGAAGCACTAAGCAGCAGTTTCATCCTAGTATAGGACTCCTCACCAGTGCTCATCCACGATACCGCTTTGCGAGATTCGAACCCAGGACCTATCAGTCCACAAAACCTCCCTTCTGATATAAAAATATGTAAATCGCATGCATCTGTTTATAATTTTGCAGTGATATTTAAAAAGATTCATACAATAATCAATGAGTTTGTTTATTTTAAATAAAATGCGGATAAATAAAAACAAGTTTATGTTTGATTTCATGCTTCAGAACAGACTAAACGAAGTCATCATCAGAATTTTCTCTACTTTTTACTTTTTATATATTTATATGCTGATCACTTTACACTACATCTTTGGTAACAATATGAAGTAACATTTATTTAATATTTCATCAAAACACTCGTCTTTGATGTCATCTACAGAAATGAATTTTTATTAGTCAGTAGGATTTGTTCGACATTTTGCATTTAGCCGAGGTATTCATCAAGATGAAAATAATATCTCTCACTTTTTTGGTAGCCTGACATCCAGAAATAGCTATACACTGTATCCTTCAAGCTTATGAAATGCTAATTGACTCAAAATGAAAAAAATGAGTTTTTCTTTGAGGAATGGAAATATTACAAGTGTATAAATTCACTTAGTATTGTTTGTTTGAATCTTCCAATTGATCTTTAAAACTGAAACTGGTCAGTTTCTTATTGGCGTATGTGCATGCTGCGCGTATTGCCTCGATATTGCCTTAATTCAGGACTCAGTAGCCGAGTGGATAACGCGATAGCTTTTGAAGCAAACGGTACTCGGTTCGAGCCTCAGAGTGAACATCGACTCTGAGATGCAAGTACATCCATTTGACGAGTTCCAAATAGGACGAAACGCGCGTCCTGGACTCCACTGCTATCCACCACCCATCTTTGCTTATATTGCAAGTTTATCTATGAAATGAAGTCTCAGTGGTGTGAAAAATAGAACATTAGAAATCATTTCAAAATTTTAAATTTAATTTTGTGTAAATAAAACAATATGATTGATTTCTCAGCATGTGATGTTCTATTCTACGCCACAAGTCTGAAAAAATCCTCATAAATGTTCTATATGTTATGAAAAAAAAAAGTAATAACTCACCATGAATCTTCTTTCAAAAGATAGACACATGTTTTAATTTATATACTAACAGCTTTTACGTCTCGAATTCATAATAATCCACACAATTTTTTTTGCCTCTTAATGTACACATATCGAATTCCATGTATTTTGACAAGTTAAATCAAAATTTGAGACAGATTTCAGTTTAAAATTCAAGTTAGTTTTATCAGTCTCATCAAAGACATAACATTCTATAATGAATATCATTTTGTTTTGTTAAATATTAATATCCAAGTGTATGTATATATACCAAAAGAGATTGTTCAGTTCCTCTCCTCAATATCAAAATGAAGATACAAGCATTTAAAAATTAAATTTATCACCGCTGCATAAGTTTGTGACTATTTCGAAACTATGAACCGCGTAAAACGTTTGAAGCAGAAGGCATTAGGTTCAAGTACCGGCATGAACATCAATACTAGGATCAAAGTCATCCAAAAGACTAGTTTTCAATAGAACGAAACTCACATCTTGGATACCATTAGTTGCCACTATCAAAATTAGAATAAACATTTATTAAATATTATTTCGCGAAAGTCTTCACAAGAATTATACTGAGTATAAAGTGATATTTCTAGATCTGCTCGGTTCAATTTTACTGATTACGATAACTTCAATATAAAAGACAATATATACCAGTTATTATGACTGTTCATATCGTATATATATATATATATATATATATATTGGTGGCTCGTAAAATGTATTATGAGTGGTGCTTATCACTACCATATAATAACTAAGATAAAATAGTGCTCTCAATTTAAAGTCAGTAAATTAAATAATAGACTAAGAACACTGAAAATACTAGTTCAAATTCGCTTTCCGTCATTGTATGTGTTTAGTGTACATTATTTGTGCCGACAATTATGAACATTGCATATTCAAGTCAGTGAGGGAACGACTATGTTAATCCTAATAATAATATATATAATTTTACTTTCATTACAAAATGGAGCTACGTAGGTACCAAGGATCAATATTAGCTAAAAACTAGGATAAGAAACTCGAAATTTATTGAGTTTTGTAGATGTAAAGTGAATTAATTTCATGATGGATATGCCCACGCTCAAAACTATCAGTCGCCTACAAGCTTAAAATGGTTTTCACTTTACCAACTGGTTTTTATAAATCCTATCATATTTTTGTAAAACAGTCATTGGCACTAGAGTTATTTCCGAAATCCGTTCCGATTCTATCCAATATAGTAGACTATAGTGACCAGGCAAAAGAGTTAAATACGGTGTCATTCGTATTTAATTATTTAAAACAACTGGAAATTCAACATCTTGACAGTCTTCTCAAGCTATCGTAGTTCACATTAAAAGAAAAGCAGATAACTACTCTGGTGACAAAGGCTTTCAATATGAAAATTTCAATGTGAACAAAACTTGAGTAAAATGGAAAATAAGTTATTCAATTTCTCCGGATAAATATACATTTTTTAGGCAAGGAAAACTTTGTGTTTTGTCTTCTGCTTATTCTAGAAAAATTATCTCACTGACTAACTTCATTTCAATTTCAACATATTTATGCACTCTAACATTTAATATTTAAAACATTATCATACACAAATGGCATTTTCTCTAAATATATTCTGAAAAATATTATTAATCCGTATCTCGGAGTGAGCATCAACTATGGTATGCAAGTACGTCTAGATGACGAGTCCCAAGTAAGACGAAACTCTCTTCCTGGATTCCACTGCTAGCCACCATCTATATCTGCTTATAAAGCTTGTGACATAAGGTAATATCAAAGCAATCTACACAGGATGCATATATGCCAACAAGAGACTAATCAATCGCAGACCTCAACAACAATGGGAAGATATAAGCAAACAATACCAAGTGAATTTTACTATTAATTCATTCAGTAAATCAAATGATAATATAATACAATTTATTTTATTTTTCATTCTATGGTAATATATAATAAATGGATTTTTAATCTAAACATAATAATAACATGTACAAAACAAATATACCGACAATGTTGCACAATTAAAAAAAATAATAATTTGTAGTGTCGGTTGATATGTTAAGCTCATATACTTTATTCTAGCTTCTGGACAAGCCAATTTACCTATCCATCTTGAGTCATGTTTTGACCTTGTTAATTATTCACTTATTAACCCTGACCATTTTTTATATGAGCGTATGTGTGTGTACACTTCTTTTGCTCATGTGCTTATAGCTTTCTGGCCTGCGTCATTAGTTAATAAAACTGTAGTTGCCGCTTCTCTTTGCCTTCTGATTTTATGCACCGTTAAGATTTGTATTATAACGGTTATCGAGTTAAACGATTAACGAAGCACGGCACTACAAATTTACCTGATCATATGTTAGTTTCTTTTTTGCTTTTTGTTTATTTTTTTCGATTCTAAGCGAATGAATGTCAAATTTAACATATAAAAATCATGTATTAAATAGAAATCCTGACATTACATCATAAGTGTGAATGATTTATTATTTAGGAGATTGAATGTACTATGAAATGTACTATAAAATTCCGTAATCTATAAACAGAAAATAATTTACGCTAATAACTAGTTTATTGTTTATATTTATTTGAATAAATTATTATTTCATAAATAGTTTACTTCTAGAAAAAATTCTTTTCTTGTTTTATTTTAAACTAAATGAATTGTTTATAATCAGAAAGGGGTATTGTGGATATTATAGTGATTTATTAGTTAAATTCACGAGTCAAATGGAGCTAGACCACCATGGAAAACGTGGAAGCACTGGACGGCCATTATATTGTAGTATATAACTGCACAACAGTGCACATCCACAATCTTTGTTGTGAGGCAGTAACTTACTGAAGACAATGGCGGACAGTGGCTCAATTTAGTGAACTGTTGTTACTGTTTTTTTCTTACTCCATCACATACATTTTCTGATGATATTAAGGTAATTAATGTAATTTATCTGTTACGTAATAATATTGTTTTTATTTTTAAAAGCAATTTGTCGATGAAAATGGCTTCCTAAAAAGAGAAAACCTGTCAGTTTGAATAATTTGAAATGAACAGTAATAATTACATTGGTAGAAAAAACCCAATTTATTATCTTTTGTGTGAGATAGTAACTCACTTAAGACATTGGTGGACGGTGGTGCAATTTTTTGGATTGATTGCAGTTAAACATTGACAACGTTGAATGCCGGCTTAGTGGTCTAGAGGTTAAGCGTTTACGCGCGAAACTGAGGACCCTGGGTTCAAATCCTGCGAGCTGGATCGTAAATGCGCACTGCTGAGGAGTCCCATACCAGGACAAAACGGCCGTCCAGTGCTTCGAGTTTTATCATGTTGGTTTAGCTTCAAGTGACTCATGAATTCAACTAATAAATTACCATAGCATCCACAAAACCCCTCTCTGTGTATATTTTCTTATTAGTTGTTCACAATCTGTGATATTCTAGAATTGAAACTAGAAAGTGGACTTGGTAACGTAAACATAAAAATAAATTTATTTGCAAGTTTATGTGAAAAATTCAAAATAGGTTAAATGATACGAACTGAATACCATTCATATCATGTACACTAAATTGTCTACATTAGCATTGAGTTGTAGGAATAAATATAAAATACATTACACATACAATTTGGTGTACAACATGTATAAAGTCATTTAATTCATTATTGAAAAATAATTATACCTTCCACATTTTTTGTGTGTTCAATAAACAGATGAATGTATTTAACGAGAGAGTGAAAGAGAGATCCAGATACAATTGAGTGTAAGAAACATGTGTAAATTGTTATACCTACACTGAACAAACAAATGAAGATATTAGCAAATAATAATTTAAAAAAGAACAACAACAGTGAGGTAATCAAAATAGAGGTGATAATAAAACTGACATCGTTAATAATAGTTGAAGAAGGTGATGATGACTAAATAACTTTGTACATACTATATACAAAATTACGTTTTTATGACTTTTCTCTATTCAATTCAATACATATGCAAAAGATTAATAGTACATGAAATGAACTCATTTCATCTCACAATATTCATTGCTCTTCCTGTACATCACTAGAAATTAGTTGAAAGTTGGTCATGAAGTAGTCGGATAATGAAAAATTGTAATTTAACTAAATAGGACCTATTTCGTTAACTGAGAACAACAAACTCTGTTAAATGGAACGGATTTATCTCATTTCTTTTGTTATAAATATACTGATTTGTATAAATAAATAAAATGCTTTATAAATGTCATTTTGTGTATAAGTTGCATAGTAGCATTCATACTACCGGGACAAATAAAGATTAATAAATGATTTCATTTTGAATATATAAACCAGGTTCCAGATAATTGTTAAAAATGGATTCAGCAAATGTCCGAATGATAGAGCATGGTTTTTTGTTTATCACTTTGAAGGACTTTATGTTTCTGTTTTATGTTGTATTCCTGATGTTGTGTCACCAAGAAATATCTAGAATTTACGATGATGAGCTTTACTATTCTTTTTGACTGAAGAAATTTTGAAGCATATTATAAATTCGAATTTGGTCCAAATTTTCGTTCTGCCAACATAGCTGCCTTAGTAACTATTTGTAAATTTATACGCACGAATAATGGTGGCATGAAAAATGTACATTGACGCTCTCCGGCTGAGTTGGTGAATATGCTGTTTTATAGAGAATTAATAATGTTCGTACACAGTGGGTTCTAGTTAATATCATGTTTAAACCTACATTAACCTTCCCTGAAACATCATCACCTGCACTGTTGAATTAAACGAAATTGTAATCTTTATGAAATCTTGTAAATTATGAACAAACTTTATTTTGTCGAATGTTAACCATTGATTTTACTCAAATCATTCTCTAAGCATATATTTTTAAGAAAAAGATAAGACTTGTATACATTAAAATCCATACACTTAAAATTACTTACTGCACTAAGGGTGCTTTATTGAATAAAATGATTAAGTTTTTATTCAAAAAATTGATGAAAGTATCACTTTTCTAAACAACCATTTTAGGCAATGAAACTTGAAACGATTGTTGTAGTGTTAAACGAAGCACATAGTATTATTACGGTTTTGTATTGATTTAAACTAACATAACATGAATAAACATACATTTTTACGTTACAATGGATTCTTTAAGCTAAAACTTAATTAATAAATCCATATTATCGTCCAACTATTTAGGTTAATACAAACAATTGCATTCATTTTCTTTGGATTCTCATTATAAAATCTCGTACTGAAATTTATTACAAACGTTTAAATTTTCACCAACTCGTTAATCCATAAATTGATTCTCGCTAAATAACATTTGATGAAGTTCATGCATGAGCACTAATTTTGTTTTACTCTTCCATTCCTTGGTTAATGAAAATCTTTTCTCTTTGTATAGAAATAGTCATTTACCATGAAGATTAAATTAATTATATCATCCTCAGTTTATTCCATTGTGTAAAACACTTTATCAGCAAGTATTATACAAGGGAATTTAATCAATTCCGGTTTTCTGATTATTCACTTTATTCAATCGTGAAATCATTTTTTACAAGGTAGTAGCCGTTGTACACTCTGCTAAACTTTTATAAGTCATACATTTAAAAATGAAGTAAGAGTTTTATTATTCTTACTAATGGAGACCGATCTTTCTTGATACGATTCAAATAATACAATGATACGAATTGTTGAATACTGACATGAATAACCTGGAAAGTCATCTATGAACTTTATCATTATAGTATTGATATATGAAGAAAACAGCATGGAATCATATTTATGCATACATGAAAATAATTTTATCCTAGATATAGTTTGAATTACAAATAAGTGCTTTATTGATCACCCTAATCAGAAAATCCACAACTAGCTATTGTTTGTAAGTTATCACCGAAATTGGGGTCTGAATATGATATCGTATAGCGGGAAGGTCTTAAGTTACTTTAACCGATGTGACAATTTAATCATCTATTAAACTGTAATGCTTCCTGTTGAAACTACGCACAATCGGTAAATTGCAAATATCGATTTTCCTCAACTATTGTTCCGTAATTCCGACCTCATTCAGTAAGCAGTTTTTAATCGACCATCATTCTTTGCCATAGATGATAATTAACGTAATTGTTATGTGGTCGTATTACGCTAATCACAATAGCCTACAATAACCTGGTGACATCTATCTTAAGTTATTCAATTGTGAACAGTTGGTTATTAAAATAGAAAATTATGTTAAGGAGTACATTATAAGATGAAAGAGAATATTTCCAGCTTAGTATGAGGATATTGGAGTTGATGTAATACCTGAGCCAGATGGATTAGTTGTGAAGCTTTCATTGGACTTCTAAAAAATGTCATCAGCACGTACTCTTGAGTGAAATGAGCCACTAGAATTTCTTCACGATTAACCTGAAAGTTGAGTGGTTTTTATCAATAACTGTCAGCTCTTTGTTCATACACCTATCTAGATTGTTTTCACTCCTTACCTGAACTCTGACTGTGTATTCGCTAATACGTTTTCTTATTGGTTAGCAGATTTGATCGATTTCAATGTACCTATTGATTGATACTTGTTGATTTTTACTTGTATTTCCACTGTTCACTATTTTGACCGTTTTCCTACGAATTCATTTTAACAGTCATCCATATGCATTGATATGAGTGATAACTTTACCCGTCATGAACATCTCCGATTACATGAACCTCAAGTTTATCTTTGAAAAGATTCCTACATTGAAAATAACACTTTGTATTTTACTATTATTCAACTGAAAGCCTTCAAATAGGTGTTTCTTTTTGAAAAATGAATTTATCTTTACCTATTGTGCTATAAGTACCCACTAAGTTTATCTCACTCTATAATCATATATACTGCCTATTGATTCCTCCTTAATTTCATTTTTGTTATAATTTACCAAAAACCCTTTGTGTAAAAAATTTCCAAAATAGTTTCTACTAAATGTTTCATCTGATCTAAAAAAGTGAAACGAATTCAGCTTATAATTGACAAAACGGAGAAAAACATATTGAACACACAGAGAAAGCTTTTGATTTAAATTAATAATCCAGTGTTATTTTCACAATGCAGCATGGTGCATGTTGCGATTTTTGTGAAGTATTCAAGGTGAATCATTACCGTTCCTAAAGAGATCCCTCCCATTGATCTTATAGATCAGCGTAGTATACAGCAGGATAAGATTTTGATGCTGATTGATTAGATGATATCAAGACTTCCAATACGGCTGAAATTAGTTAGACAAAGAGTTTGGCTAAACTTAAGGTCCTTGTAACTTACGTCTCCACAGTGAATAAAAAAATCACAATCAGTTGTTATAGTAGCAGCAGTACAACCATTGGATGGAGCATTAAATATAATTGGAAGAACGTATCATTAGATATTTCATAAATATTAACGTAAGTAGTCCTGAAATTACTTACTTTATGATACGATAGTATCGTGAATACGTGAATAAAGGGAGAATTTTTTCCCATATCTATCGTGATATGATTCTACCTGTTGTGATTTTTTTTTCAGTGTCATGTTCCTCTCTCTATTTGGTCAGTTAAATTAGTGAATTGAGTATTTGTGACCCACCGACAAATTATTTGTTCAGTAAATAGTTTTCTCAATATCTAAAATAATAATGGATGTAAGCTCGTCATCGTATTGTGAAATAATCGAAAAAGCAAAGATCATGAACACATAAGTTCTTCATTACAAGTTGCGATTTTTTGTTGATGAACCATTGATTTTATACACAGTTAACTGTTTCGTAAAACCAAAATTGTCTTATTAGATAATATACTTTGTAAATTGATCCTTGACAATTTTCATCATCGTCGATGATAACTATTCCAAACCATCGGTTTCACTTTCACAGTCTAAACTATTAAGAATTTAAAATGTGAACAACACATAGAATTAAAACATTTGGCAAATAATGAATTTTTTTTATATTTGTTTTTCGTATTGTATTCAAACAATGAGACTTATTATGTTTGTGTACGCTTCTAAAAATTTCAGGTAAACCCATTCAATGTTGGGTACCACAAGAGTTCACACATTCTTGGGAAGAATATGCAGAAAATCTCTGTTGGGTACAGAATACATATTTCCTTCATCCAAGTGATCAAGTCCCTGAAGATGATTACGAATTGACAAAAGTTAGATATATAGGTTATTATCAGTGGATAGCAATAGTATTAGCTGGACAAGCGATGTTATGTTGGGTACCTCAAATATTATGGCGAGTCGGATCAAAACGATTACCCGTTTTACTGCGATCAGCCAAAGAGGCATCGGTACCAGACAGAGAACTTAGACAAAAAGCTATTTCATGTTTGGTAGCTACATTAGAAGAGCAAGCCGAATCAACTGCAAGGCACAGACGAGCAACAAGTACAATTAAACGAATATTATGTAGCTTTCGACCAAATACGCGTATAACTTTTCTGTTTTTTATAGTTCGTATTTGTTTTATCGGTAATTCAGTTGGCCAAATTTACCTCATGAAAAAATTTATTGGGACCAATAGTACAATGTTTGGCATGGATGTTTTAAATGATTTAATTACCGGCCAAGAATGGGAGACTTCAGGTAAATTTCCACGTGTGACATTTTGCACGGTTCGTGTCAGGAAAATGGGGCAAATAAAGCCTGCAAGGTGAGCATATTTTCCCAGTTACATATATATATAATTTTGTGAATGATTATTATTTGAGATGCTTCCATGGTTAGACTTTTAATATATGTACTTATTGTCCTTGAAAATGTAACATTTTACAAATAACTGTATTGACTGAAAGATTTCACTAAACTGAAACAAAACTTTCTAAACCATGTATTCAAAAGAGTTCAGGTTTTGTATTATTTCTGCTCTTCTTTGATATAATTTATACTTTCTTCTTTATCAATATATTATTTAATCATACTTACCTAGTCTTGTCTTATTTTATTAGTATTTATTCTTTTTTTATTAGTGCTAAGATTATCCTAATTTTCGACATTTATTTAGTTATTTAAACACGTAAATAGTGGTACAAAGGGGCACCAGATATATTTGTGCCACACGAAAACTTTTCATTTAATATTAATTACTTTAGGTTATGATACTGCCCGGGTGCCCAGATCAAAGCAGGTGGTTTTATTAGGAGGCCACACTTGGAACCTTTGACCCAAAGGTCTGATTCACAAGGCAGTGGAGCATCGTGAGGAGATGCAGTCCAATGGTAGCTGGTAACCAACAATTGGTTCATACGCCACTTGTTCCATCAGGATACTGCAGCCCATGTGCGCCATTGGTTTAGAATAAGGGTTTTCCAACTCCCCTAGGTAGACTTTCCGTGTCAACCAACCCGGTTAAAGTGTCGGACATTCACTTTTCGTCCTCTCAATTTCGTGAACAACACCCTCGCTACGAGAAGGCAGTGAGTATGACTTCCCTGGAAGAGGCTATATACGCGTGACCATGTGAGAGCATTTCGAGAGGGAGAGCGGACTCTCCTTACTCTCGGCCGTACTAGGGCATTTAGGGGCTTTCGACAATATTGATAATGATCACAGAAAATGAAAAACTGAATATAGTCAGAAATATATTGGATTGAATTGAATTTCAATGTTTATTGAGCAACTCATTTGTTCCAAAGTTGAGTAGTGTATATGTACACATTGAATTTCTAATATTAAAATATACAGCCTTTCAGTACTGATTAATTTTCGGTGAATATCTGACTTAAATCGATAGATGATTTTTGTTTACTTTAATTCAAACATTAAAACTTGTGATTAACCATATAAAACAAATACTATATCAACCATTTTATTACCGACTTTTATTTATAGTATGAAGTGACAACAAAATTGTGTCGTTTCTTTTTTCATCTAAAAATGATTAATCTTTTTATGTTAGTTACAAAAATAAAAATGATTTACTAACACTATCATTTCAAACCTCGTAAGTTATAGATGCACTATTACTAAAGTTCCGATCGACTAAATCAAGTATAAGAAATGAAATCTTTGAAACTAAATTTTTTAACCGTTCTTTCGAAAGTACTACTGAAATCGCAACATATTATATGTTTGTGCATTCTATGTACAAAAAAACGAATTTTTTTATTTTCATTCTCATATAAATCCTTCTTTATCGAATTATTGGTCAATCCTGAATCATATTATGTAATATGAGAAATAACTCGATTTTCCCTTACATGTCTGTTATGGTAATTTGAATTAATCAGGAGATATACATGTGCTAATGAATGTTATCAGAGAATTGAAGGAGGAGAATCATATGGACCTTACACTATTTTACTATATTTATTCGATTATTCAAAGAAAGTTTAACAATTATGTTTAAACGAAGAGAAAGTCAGTATTTCAGTAGAAAAATTAATTCATTTGAAAAATACTAGTATAGAGTATAAATTAATATGATTAAAAAGAGGCCACTTAAAAATATCGCATTCAACATTCCCTGTGCCATTGATTCGTCTTCTATATCTGCCACAAATGAAATTTAGGATGTTCCTTGGGAAAGCCTTAAATTCTTTCCTAATCTTATTGACTACATGAATCACTGTATGACAGATATTGGGGTTTCTAACTTTCAAAACAAAACGTCAAACGTTATACTTCAGAAGATTTCGATTACGGGAGTTTTAAACTTTTACAGAAAACTATTTCTGAATCTTCATGGTATGACTAGTGGTTTAATCTTGGTGCCATACAAATAGTCTTTTAAGAGCAACTATCAACTAATGGTTGAGTATCGTCTCCACAATCTTTATATAACACGTGAATGGGACCTAGCAGTTCGTAAAACATCATACTCATATGAGGTATGTCTGGAAACAACTTGAGCTTAGAAAATCTCCTTTTTATAAAATAAAGAAACATATTTAGATATTAGACAAGCCATCTGTTGCTTTATGTGTTGTCTAGACGATCCTGGCAAGTGTTCTTCACCTGTACAAAGAATTTGATTGTAACTGGTTTAACAGAAACTTATAATCAGTCCAAGAGTTCCTATGCACTTGTTAGATTGTTTTCACGAGTCATTTTTGTATTGAGACATTGTCTATCAAGCCTTCTATTAAGATAATTAGAGATATTTTTTCTGACTCATCCTGAATCCCACAAATAAATGTAGATGTACTTAACTTAAGCAGTTCATACATAGAATGAAAAGTTTTATTTTAAGCTTAATGAGGACACTTCATTGAATAAATTCAAAGAGAAAAGACCGGTGGAGTGTTTGAAAACTATTTATTAAAATTCATAGTTATATCCAATTTGCTTAACTATTGAATTAAGATTAAGATTTCGATGTAAACCCAGCCACTGAAGCATGTATTCTTATAATATATCATTCATTATGAAGCTCATAAACCTTGCGAAAAAAGTTAAGACCATTTATTCATCAGTTTTATTCACATGTTATCATGAAAAAGTATTACTGTCCATTAAGAATATATACGAATAAGTAAATATGTAGCACGAAAGCATTATTAAGTACATGTGTAAAAAATGGGATTGATGACCAAGGGATGCTGAAAATGTCAGAAAACGTTTAAAAATTTATAATGTTAATGAACCATTCATAGGCTATTGCTTATGATAGAGTTTTCTTCTGTCTGCTAGTATTGATACTTATAGTACAAGCGATCAACGATACAAAATAAATTCAGAATATGAAATGAATGACCTCATATCATTTTGTTAAGATGTATTTTGATATTACCGAGCATTTAGAACGTTTCGTTGATTGTGAAGAGTATAATATAAACTGTATTAAGTAGTTTTTAAAAATGAAATATAAACTAAATTGTAAAACGTGTTTTTACTAATGGATAATATTTGGATGTCGTTTTTACCTGCAGATAGTTGGTAACTCTGACATTAATTAAAGTGAGTTTTTCACAAAGGAAACTTGGAGTTTGTTACCTCATGGAATCAATGCTATGTTGTGATATAAACCTCTGGGAAACTAACTCAACAACACTGAACTTTAAAGTCAAAGCACACATCTTTGTTGCATTTCTAGAGTTATAAAAGAATTCTTAAAGCCTCAAATAGCCAATAGTTTCATACATGTTTTTATTTCCAGTGCTAGTTAACTCTATTTAGTACATTTTTGTACGGTACTGAACATTTAATATCATTTCGATACATTTCACTCTCTTTAAATGTCATGATTTTGGCTTCAGTTGAGGATTATGAAAAGAACTAATTATTTATTGTTACTTTTTTTATGTCACTCAG
Source organism: Schistosoma mansoni (assembly GCF_000237925.1). NCBI lineage: Eukaryota > Metazoa > Platyhelminthes > Trematoda > Strigeidida > Schistosomatidae > Schistosoma > Schistosoma mansoni. Next base: position 20,281,661 of record NC_031495.1, read on the forward strand.
TTAATAAATGATTTTTAAAAAAGTGAAAAGTCAGTAAGGTCAATTGAAAATAGGGAAAGGGAATTTCATTTATCCTATAATGTTACAGTTTATTTAGTCAGGTATTTTAGTGAAGGACTTTTAGATTCGTAAACAATTCACAAAATAGAATGATGTCTTATAGAAAATTAACCAAAAATACAGAAATATGATAAACTGTTTCGTCATATATTATATTCTTTCAGCAATGATCAATCATGAATTCACACACCATTGAATATAGAGCCTCATTGCATACACTGTAGTGTTCAGCCTTAACTTATCACTCCACCAACGGTTCATTTATTTAAAGTGCAATTTACCTGTTTCCATCTAAGAAAAAAGATATTATCAATGGTCATGTAATATATAACTGTCTCTATGACATTATGAAAAACCAAGTCTTAAAAGTTACCACCTAGATCTCTGTATATAAATCTTTCTGATTAGTAGATTAGCCAATTTATAATCATTTCAAATATAAACTAGCTTATATGTATAATACCTATTCGTTAGAAAATTAAACATTAAATGCAAAATAAAAAAATAAATACTAGACAATGGAACCTTTTTTTCAGTTTACCAAAATATCTTTTTAGTTTTTTAAATCATGTAAAGTTACGAATGTGAAAGATCTTTTTACATTCGATTGTTACTAAAGTACAACCCCCCCCCCAAGAAAATTCATTTATACAAACAAATGCTTTTAATGCTTGACAATGATTAAGTATTTAATTTATTTTTCATGTTTTATTATAGCCTTATAAGTAGATTGATGATCTTATGATCATAAGGACAATGCATAACTTTTCCTAAAAAAAAACAAATACGTTACCTATTCTCCTCTCATTTTCATGTTTATAAATATATAACTGTATTAAGACAAACTAGTAACGGCATAAACTATGCTTCTAACCTTTTTTTGAACACATTAAGAAATGTTATAAATTTATTAGAACATTGAAGAAATTACAATTACGAATAGTGACCAAAATCATGTTTATGTATCTTTTTAATGACAAGTAATATAAAACTTATATCTAAGGTTTAGCGTCCACTTTATGTAACTACCAGCAAGGCTCTCTGATGCAACACAACATGCACCAATTAAATCATACTTGATGGGGAAGCTTTGGAGGATGTAAAAACCTTTATATATCTGCGCAGCGTCATTGATGAGGACGGCGAATCTGATGCAGATGTGAAGGCGCGAATCAGCAAAGCAAGAGCAGTATATTTACAACTGAAGAACATCTGGAACTCAAAAACAGTTGTCAACCAACACCAAGATCATAGTTTTCAACACAAATATCAAGACGGTTCTACTGTATGGGGCGGAGACGTGGAGAACTACGAAAGCCATCATCCAGAAGATAAAAGTGTTCGTTAACAGTTGTCTATGCAAAATACTTCGGATGCGTTGGACGGACACTATCAATAACAACCTACTATTGAAGAGAACAAACGAGATTCCAACAGGAGGAAGAAATCAGGAAGAAGTACTGGAAGTGAATTGGACACACATTGAGGAAAGCAGCCAACTGCGTCACAAGGCAAGCCTTCACATGGAATCCTGAAGGCCAAAGGGAAAGAAGAAGACCAATGATTACATTACCCCGAGAAATGGAGCCAGATATGAGAAAAATGAACAAAAATTGGATGGAACTAGAAAGTAAGGCCCAGGACAGAGTGAGTTGGAGAATGCTGGTCGGTAGCCTATGCTTCGTCTGGGTTAACAGAAGTAAGTAAGAACCTGCACAAACCTAACAATTTCTAATATCTCGGACTGAGGAAATAAGGGATAAAGGTCTGAACCAACTAAGAAGCGTCGGTTTCTACAAGATTACATGTAAATCTTACTGACGAATGTCAAACGGCATGAAACCTATCTTCTATCGATGACTCCACTAAACATCTTGAGACATTTTAACAAATTCCTATTATTTTCATTGATCAAAATAACCGAACAAACAACAAATGAACTGCAGTTATTCTAAAACCAGTTTCAAAGCTAGACAGAAATGTCATAAGAAAGTGTATTTTCTCTGTGCGAACCTTGTGAAAATATATTTACTATAGAATAGAATAGAATACGATGTTCTGTCGTACGAAGTTGTTGAGATTTTCTTGCCTCTAGTTGACATCTAGTTTTATTTACTTACAGCACACTTATTTGCTATCAGTTTGTTAATTTAAAATTACCTAGGTGAGGAAGTATATTTTCTGCTAAAAAGCAATTAAACACTCTTTTGTTTACCGTAGGTAATAGTTTTTTAAGATCAGTGTTATCTTCGCAAATTTGGTGAAAATAATAAAGTTTGGCATAGAACAACTGATAATGAATAACAAGAATATTCACTCATTTGTATAATATCGACAAAATCAGCGACAATTAATTTGCATACGAACATAAGTTGGTGTAAATTATTGATGGGTTATCTTGATAAGCAACATTAAAAAATTATTTAAATTTGTTTCAGTGGCTGAACTAAGTTTTCATATATAGTACAAATGACCGTTAATTATAGAGTATGACTGAGGAAACGTAACATCATTCACTGTTGTTGTACAATGGAACCTCTTTTGAATATCTAAACTTCATAGTGGACGAACTCATACGACTGTTAACATCCTTAGATGATTAAGATACATGTATTCAAGGTATTTTTTCAAGTGAATAATATTACTAGATATGATAGATTTCTATGTAGATAATCGTATGCACCTCAATGTAATGTGAATAAAAAAGAAACTACCACGTTCGAAACTCCTTTTGCGTATACTAGGCTTGGAAATAGGAAAAGAAAGACTTTTGAATAAATATACCTTTTGTTCAAAGATTGACAGATTATATGTGTTATACCGGAGTGTTTAGATAACTATAAATTGGATGAATAATAAATGCAATCAACTTTTCCATAGGGCCTTTTAACAAAGAGTGAATCATTGAACTTAAAAACAAATCCAGTTATTCAGTTGATTCAACAAACAGTTGCTGAACACAAAGCCAAATTTTCTGGTTACTGAATTACGACAAATGTTTTCAAACATGATCATCAAAATAATGGAGTATATATCAAAATACTAAAAAAGGACTCTCACTTAAAAGTTTTCCATACAAGTATGTACTATTGTCTATTAAACAGTTGAGAGATAACTTAATGTTGAACTCGAATTAGAAAAATGGTTCTTGTTATTGTTAGCTATGTATTTGTAACTAATCATTTAGCTTTGTTCTAGGTGTATAATTTCAATGTGTTTTATAATTTATGCTCTATGCATTTTTACAATCAAGCATACCCGTTTTACATCTTTGTCCCTACATATTAATTAACAAACCGTTTATAGCTAAAATCTAATGAATTTTCTGATGATAATGATTTATTCCATTTTTGTTTTGTCTATAGACATGAAAGTAATTGATTATGTTGGCGTTAATTTACATATATATTTCCGTTTCTCTCTTCCAAACGCAATAGTCATTTTGTGCTGTTGAAATTTCCTTTTTCAATATATTTTTTTTCTTCTCTTCACATAAAGCAATTAAATTAGTTTACATTGGGAAATGAATTGTTGTAATATGATTTGAATAGTTATTTAAATGAGAAAAATGAACTTTTGAAAGAAAAAAAACTGTAATCTATCAAGCAAACATTGAAAAAGACGGAAACGACATTTCAATGTAAGAAATTAAAATATTTAACTTCCTCCGACTATAAATAAAGTCTAGTAAATTTAATCGATTAATGAAAAAAAATCCATGTAGTGCGGTACTTCGTTAATCGTTCACCTTGATAACCGTTATAATACAAATCTTAACAGAGCCCAAAATCAGAAGGCAAAGAGAAGCGACAACTACAGTTTATTGTCAAATGACACAGACCAGAAATTTACAAGCACATGAGCGAACATTGTCAAGCAGCGAGCGAGTGCATGAATTTATAGTCAAATTTAATAAGGGCGCATCAAAACAAAACAAAAGCTGATAATAGGATTTACTTGCATAGATATATGGGGAGGAGTATAAGTCATCGAATGATATTTAAGCAATCAACATTCTGGCTAGAGTGTCATGTGCTCTAGTGGTCATAACAGTACAAAGATATGCAAATTGTCATTATTCAAATGTCTGTTAAGTAAGTTAATAAAAAGGCTTAACCAAAATTACCCTTAATCGAAATTGATTGTAGGATGGTTGCTATCTAACAATATTTTCTAAATATGAATTCTATGGTAGGTATCTCATTAAAACCAAGGATATTCAAGTAGATGTTATCAAAATAATTGAATATCATAATAACTGAGAGAAGTGTAACAGATAAAGCAATAATTCTCAAATAAAAGTCAAATGTTAGGATGTTAAATGTTCAAAATGAAATATAAAACAATTATAACAGTCATCTGAATAGTAATTCGGAATAATATTTAATAAGCCATTATGTGTGAAAATTATATTTGAAATAACCACAGTGATTGAAATTTAAATAATTCCAACGTTTCGTCCAGCCAACTTTTCTGGACTTCTTCAGGGTCTGAAGAACATCCTAAACAGAAAGGATGGTATTCAACTAGCAACTATTTGGCAAATATTTATTACCAAGTAATTGGGCCCTTTCTTTTTTTATTCAACTTGTTTATTTCACATGAATCGTTATTTTGACTGAAATTAATATGAGTTATTTTTAGCATTACAATTATGTACTTGATGATTCTCATTTTTACTTACAATTCAATGGCACAGTAACAATTTTTCAACCTTTAATTTGCACTTTCATTTGAACTTCATATAAAAACATATTAATACTGAATGTCATTCATTAATAACTCGTTCTTACAGACACATACACAAATCATTCAGTCACATCATGAACTTGTCGCATGATTCGCATTTAACTGACTCAGATTATCCTATTTACTGAATTCAATATCCAAATATGAATGGTTTAGCGTAGTGTAGATTTTGATATGATTGTTAAGAAAACATTATATATAACTTTGGTGATTTCGATTTTGATTATTACCCTGAAGAAGTCCGAACAAGTTAGCTGGACAAAACTTTGAAATTATTTAAATTTCAATCGCTGAGATTATTTCAAATATAATTTTCACATATAATGACTACTCTATACTGGGCACCCAATTTTTTTCAAGATATTCGTTCTAATCTTGACGAATATTAGTATAAAATATTCAATAAGGTTTTCTTTTCTTGCAGAAATAAAATGTTAAACGAACATTAAAGAAATATGTTGCTTTGTTACGGTTTTCCTCTCCCTATTAAGTTCTCCATTGAACATTTTCATTATATTCACGAAGTTAACTTATGGTTATGAGATTATTGGAACATTTCAAATGTTTGGTTACACGCAAAAATAAAAGATTTACAATGTTTTCCATGATATTATTTCTTTCGGCATGACATTATCAGACTACTCGTACTTCTCAGTCAGTAGTATGAAAAAAGAAATATTTGAATTAACTAAAAATTTTAGTGAATTTTTATTATGTAAAAGTCCGTTTCATTAAATTCAGCTTGATAAACTCCCTTATGTAAATGATAGTCCCCCATAATAACTCATTTGGCTTAATTTTATTCATAGTGACGAATTGTTAAGGAGTATTTTGATAAGTATGTTTGTTCACATTATGTCCAAACTTCAGATATTTATTTCTTATTATAAATAGTAACTATATAAAAGTAGAAACCTGATCGAAGCTTCCTCTTATTCCTTATTGGCGAAATGTGTATCTTATCATTCACGTCGTAACGAAACAAATGTCAACTGAAATGTGAAAATAACGCCTTATTGTTACATTTTGTGTTCACACGATTATTGAAGTAAAAAAGAACAGAAACGCCTGAACATCTAGCACTCACAGTTTGCGTTGTTGGTAAATATTTACTTAGTATACATTTTATAACCACCATTTCGTAATCAAGTCTAAACTAATCCCCACTAATGTCGCAGATCCATCATAGAAAATATATGTCTTAATTAGTAACATAGAATATAGTTTCTGAAAAGACATTTAAAATTTAGCTATATAAATGAGCACGGGTATTGAAGATGTAGAAAGAACACTTATACAACTTTGTATCCGATCATTTTCACCATCAGGGTTAACAAAAATCTCCAAAACAAATTCATAGTTTTTGTTACATTCTATTATTTATGTTTCAATATTATAACACAGATTACCAGTATATTTTCATAATTATCTGTTTGTGTCATATTGTGGGAAATAAATCTGAGGTCACTGTTCATATATATTCTGAATGAAATATGTATCTATTAAGCAACATGGATAATAATCACTGACATTTCGGAAATTATTTAATTATCTAAAAAATATAATATTTAATTACTGACTAGGAATATCATATTCATCACGTTTTGAACTACCATAGTTGAGGTGATTATGAATTTATTTATCGAACAGTGAATGGCTTCTTCTCTTTACTTGATTAAAGAGAGCGTGATGTGTGCTTCTGATGTTGACAGATATCAGTAGTATGTGTCATCAATCGAAAATGAAATGCCTGGAGGCAGAAGGTTAAGAAGATCGAAGAAAAGAGAACGAGAACAGTGAAAGATTGCTGCGGAAACAAAGAAACAATGAAGTTTGAGACGACTAATTGACATTTTGTGACTGAAGTATTTACTGTGTGGTACTCAAATCTCACTAAGACTTTCTGTAATTCTATGTTCAAATACATTCGATTGTCCCCGCTTTTGTTCTCGTTCACTACAACAGTGAAAACACATAGATATTTTGTTTTTTTCTACCTGGATATAACACAATTTAAGATCTCAATTTCTCATTAACGATGCTTACAAATGAAGAGAGGGATTTCCAGAAAATAAAGGTAGAACATCAATAAATGGTGTCCTGAATATACCGTTCAATCTTTAGTAAATTGTTCAAGGAAATAAACTGTGCAAAGAAAAAAATACAAAAGTCATCCAAATTTTAATTTAACAATTAAGGAAATAAGTGAGGGGATTATTCTAATTGATTAATCACCAGTTTAATTTTAAATTCTTATTAAAATAATATACATTTTTGTTGTATTTAAAATAATCCTATGAGACATATCAGGACTCAGTAGGTAAGTGGATAACGCGATGGCGTTTCAGGAGAACGATACCAAGTTCGAGTCTCAAAGTGAACGTCGACTCTGAGATGCACGTGAATTCAGATGACGAGCCCTAAACAGGACGAAACGCGTGTCCTGGATTCCACTGCTAGCCATTATCTATATTTGCTTAGTATCTCTTATTACAGTTTGAAATTTTACGGTCACTTAATTCACTATTAAATAATAATATCTGTCGAGTTGTTAGTTTGACGTTAAGTCTTTTAATTTACTACAGTTATATAATATATAATATAAGTATTATTCGATTGAAGTGGATGTAGCGTGACGTTGAACTTACATATATGAAATTAAAAACAAGATTCTTGTAGACAAATGACACATTGTTAAGTGATGTTATTTCTCATAATTTGTTTTAGTCTGTTTGAATATTATACGATTGTCCACTTTCATTTGAACTTATAGTTAATGAAGCAACATGAAATGATGAAATAACCATATATGTTTGATGTCAACTTTCCTTCATTTAAATTTATTTAGTGAATCAATTATGTGGAATTAATTAATATCTTTTTCAAGCTACTTATGATAGAAACAAGTAATACGTAGATATTTTAGTTGAATTTAAAGATGAAATAGTTGAGAAAACTTTTAGTAAGATAAACAAAATAGTGGTGTCTAACCTTTGATCACAAATTAATCGAAATTCTACTTATCCGAATGTAATTTTTAACAGTAGGATGAATATTAGAAAAATAACAGGTGGTGTTTATCTATGTTTTTTACATTAGGGCTCTCTAATAATGTGAATAGTAGAATCGCAACAAGTAATATTCAGTTGATTCATTCAGGTTAAATCCAATATTCCTTATCAACGTTATTGGTTACAACAATAATAAGTACTCTCGCATCTAATTAGTTTCTTTGACATACAGATCTTTTAAAGTCAGAAAAAAACAATAGAAAGAAGTTGTCTAGAAGGCTTTAATTTCTATTGTAAACAATAGAAATTATGTCAGAACTTTACAAGATTTATAACACACTTTTATTAATCATTATGAAAGTGTGAGCCATCTCAATAACTGTTTATTAATATACCCATATATATGTATATATATCTTCTATGAACACACCACATCAGCTCATTCCAAATGGCTCGATGTTAAGATAAATACAGTATAAGTTAGAGCTTCAAATGAAATCCGCAGTAAAAATGACACTGATATCAGGAATATTCAATCACTGAATGAACGGAAAATTGCCAAGAAATGCTCGATATCACACACATATCATGCACATACAATCCATAACGGATACATGAACTCTCTCAATTTTTTTCTTATATACCCTATAAACTTGATAAACGACATGTTTGCTGAGTATTCAAATATAATTAATGTAAAATCCACCATTTCAAATATACTACTCCTCCAAACTCAACCATAACTTTAATATGTACGCTATAATATCCTGTTTAGTGTGACACAGTATTAATGAATTTATATCTGTAAAGATTTAAGAATATGATATTAAAAAAAGATGTTCTCACAGTTAGTTTGTTATAATAGTAATAATGGTTTTTGACATTTAAATCAAGTTAAGAGTCTCGAAAAGTATAAGTAATTATGTAGGTTGTCGAGGTAATTGTTTTAAAGCAGTACTCATCCAACTAATAATTAGAACTATGCAAAAAATTCGAAATGAGGATTTGCATGGTTAATTTTTCTACAGAATTTAAGTTTTTTATTATTATTATTTTCCATTCAAAACATTTTTATGACTAAGCATTACCGAAACAATACTAATTTTATTGACATTACCACCGATACTACACCATTATCTTGTTTCATGCCACTACGGATGTGTAAAGATAATGTGAAATGATTCATTTCATAATGGTTTCAATTGCGACACAAAATAATGTTTTTTTAACTATTCAGTTAATCGTATTTTTATGCAGATTTTATATCTGACAATAAAAAAGAATCAAATCGTGGATTTGAAAATAGTTGAAATCATGGAATAACTTTATTTTGACAACCTTTATAAAAATAATGAATAATAAACATGTTTCTATTAAGTATATAATGGCGCAGAAATATCCACTCACGACATGAAAGTTTACCGGTGAACGATTTAGTTTTAAATCACTAAGCTACCCTACATTATTTCAAATTTTCATTTCCATTCAATTTAATTTAATGATAGTTATCTCACCACTAACATGGATGAAATTAAAAATAATCCTTAAAAGAATTACGGCATCACAACAAAGCGTTAACAATGGTATTTTATCTAACAATCATTTAAATAGATATAATTATTGTACAGCCAGTCTTAAAACTTAATCCGGCTTTATGCAAAAAAGTACAGCTCACATTTGTTATACCTTGATGCTTTAAATCTGTATCGTTTTATTTAAAGCGACATTTAAACTTGCAGATACAATTACCTGTATCTCAGTATTAAAGAAACATTCTTTTAAATAACTTCTAACTCTTTTTTCCATCATGAGAATTAACAGTTGATGCCTTTGTATTCAATGCAAGCATACATAATATGATTCACAACTATGACTTCTACGCTATTGAGCATAATCTAAAGCATCTCTTAGTTCGAAACAAATACTAACGAGTAATGGCAGCATATAAATCTGTTCTCTTCAAAATCATACTTAATTTCTAAAGAAAAGAAAAGAAAGTTTTTAAAAAAATAGGTTACAATCATCCTACTTAGTAACTTTTAAAAAATAAAAAAACGTTCTCCTGATTGTGTAACATTCAATTTTGAATTTCTTTTGTCATTTTAGAAAAAAAATTGTTTAATTAAACAACTTTTTTCTTCCATTTTTTTTCTTTCAACTGATTACTAATTGTATTCTATGTCAACCTTATTTATTATGCAAAAGAATTGAAAGAAAAATAGTTTTACATTTATATACCAATATATGTAGGTATGTTAAAGTGTCCATAATACCGATTAATTGAAAACTCGTTACTCATCGTATTTAATTGTTTAAGGGAATACTTTAATGTAACTGAAGTGTGAATATATATGAGTATGGATATGTGTGTGTGAATGTATGTGACTATGTCTTCTGATTTCTATGATTTACACTTGAATACATTCGATTTAGAATTAATAAAGAGTTTTTTTTTAGGATTCTTTCATAGTATATATATATATATATATATATATATATATATATATATATATGGTAGTCGAACGCCATCGGTCATTTAGCCGAAGCTGTGAAATTTGAAGTTGTATTAACCTATTTAATAGAATGTCAACATTTTTCAAAATGTTCAAAATTTAATTTGTTACCTTAAGAATTTGATTCATCTGTAAGATGATTAAAGGGTTTCGTACACAGTATATAATAAAGTTTAGTTGTGTATGATTAAATTATTTATCCGGAAATATAGTAAAAATGAAAATACTTATGTAAATAAACAAATTTTATAAAAAAATAACACCTCACCAATTTTAGTTCTAATGAATAACTTTTATTTCATATTGAAAGTTGATAAAACATTATTCTATTCTTCTTGAGCAAACTAAGCGATCTATTTTTAGTGTAAATAGTTTCATTCACTTGGATATTTTATAACATTAAATGATTTAAAATAATCGTAACCAAGCAGTTATTTGGCATATATATTATCCGTAAATATTAATGTTTTCACTGTTGCTTGTATTATGAACTGGATTCGTTCATTTTCTGTTGACATATGTGTTGATTAAACAAGTGCCTCAGTATCATCAATCGAGATTAATCAAATTCAGTACTAAATATCAACAAATTAGTAAACGCAGACCCTTACGGGCAGTGATAAGTATCTTATCCATTGTAAACATCGAAAGTGGGATAAAGATAAATCCACCTGACACTTCTTGATTTCGACACCTCCAGGATTCAAGATCTAAGCACTATCCTATAAAAGAATGTAAAAAAATTAGGCATCGCATAATAAACTAAACCTAAACTACCGAACCCCGATTTATTTAACAAAACATGTTTCCGTAGAATATCAGTAATTTGAATTATGATTTAAAGATTAATACCAGAAATCATAAAAAAATATTATTCAGTGTAACATAATGCTATTTTAATCAATAGGATCCATATAATATGATTATGTTATCTATTTATATTGGACTGAGTTGTAATTCGGATCTAAATGAATGTAAATCATATTGAGAAGTGCATACGAGGAGTCGGTAATTTAATGTACAACTTCCATTATCTTGTCAAATATTCAACGACAATATCCATTGTTTACTGAAACAAAAGTTTCAGGAATGTAATTCCCAATAGATATATTCGATTGATGTCATTTGAGTAAATTGTAAGAATTCGATTGAGTGTTTGAATAAAAAATAATTGCACGTACAATTGTTATAGAAAATCAGTTCGTATACTGATCATAATTTTTCAAAGTGACTAGTGAATCTAATTCGGGGGTAATCTAAATCATATCATCTTTTAAGTAACATAACAGTTAACCGAATACAATACCTTTCCTTCCAATATTTAGTGTATGTCTAGTTCCGAAATCCAATTGATGGTGGAAATATTATTCGTAATTTTATTTATATCACCTTGATATTTAAAACATTTTGTAACATTCAGTAGTATAAAAACATGGTTAGAAGAGAATTATTTCTTGTCATTAAGGTTCTCAATATTAACTTGTACTAATAAACGGGTATCACGACTGACAGTAGAGTAGAAAGTCTAATCACATTTTAAAAAGTGTTATCATCTATGAAATTACTTGAAATTTATTGAGAATGCTTGCAACCATGGTAGTTACTGAGCTCAAAATCTTAACCCCTAAGTAAATTTAAACTTATGGACAGATTACAGACAAAACTGATAGGATATGTAACAAATGTTACGAATGGTAAAGAAGCGTAACGATGATTTAAGACAGATGGTCCACTGTTTTCTGGATTTATTATTTATTTGACTAAACTCAATCCTTGACATTAAACTATAAAGCAAGCGACACATACAACCTTCGGTATTATGAATAGCGAAAGCACGGTCATGCTTTCTGGTTGCATAACAACAGCCAGTGAATCGGGAAGTCAGTTAAGTGATTAGTAAGTAACACCAATGCCACAATAGTTAAAAGAACGTAAGTTTCATCCTTAGAATAATTTTGTGGAAATTACTTAGGCATACTTCAAAAATAAAAGGTAGTAGCTTCAAAAACTTTGGTCTGATCATTTTTATTTTGAAGGTTAAAATTTTTTGACAACTTCATAATTTTGTTACATTCTATTATTTAAATTTCAATATTATAACACAGATTACCGGTATATGTTCCTAATTATCTGTTTGTGTCATATTATGGTAAATAAATCTGAGGTCACTGTTCACATACATTCTAAATTAAATATATATGTATGACAAGAATTTGGATAGAATTATTTGAGTGAGGTTATATAATTTCGTTGTATTTAACGCTCGTAAATACTAATGTAAGCCGAATACGACTTTAAAAGCAGTTTATAATTTTTTTTACTCATTGTATATACTCAATGTTAATCAATAACTCGATGAGTAAAGTTTTAGCATCCTCTAGCATTTTTAAAACACAATTAGATAATTGAGATCATGAACCGAACAATGTTAGACCACTATTGGAAACCTAGAAGCACTGGACGATTGTTTCGTCCTAGGATGGAACTCCGCAGCAGAGCACTTCCGAGGTCTCGCACGCGGGACTAGAACCTGGGATCCTTGACCTGGAGCGTACGCTTAACCTCCATGCCAATGAACCGGAACCCAAAAGAGTTAGTGTCTAACCTCAACTAATCTATGATATTACGCGACCATCTTCCATTGTATTTGGTAGATAACTGCCTCACATCTGACATGGTGGATCTCGCGTACGAGATCATGGATACACACTGCCGAGAAGCTCCATATTAGGACGAAACAACCGTCCGGTGCTTCCACGTTTTCAATGGTGGCCTAAAATCGATCGATTCATGATCCTAATTAAAACTGAATAATCTCCATACCCTTAGACTGATAATTAAGTAAATCAAACAAAATTCGATTATATATATATACTGCTAACCCGAAATTCGATTATTATTGTAAATTGGGATGAATATATACTTTAGTTGAAATATTTTTCTCCTGGACCTGCGTATAAATGAGGAAACTCTGGAAGGTTTCCTTGAATTTTGTATTTCTATTATTGTTAGTGTCGCTGATAGGAGATTAATTTATGTTAACATGCTCACTCCATTTTACGGTAGCTTTAATTTCATATCATATATTATTTGATATTGATTAGTGTTGTAATCCAAGTAATCAATAAAACTTTCTGGTATGCCTTAGCTGTAATATTATCATATAAATTTTATAGTATATTCTAATCGTTTTCAAAATCACTGTGGTATGCCTTTTCTTTTACTATTTATTATTAACTATGATGAAACCATCATGAACAAATCTTACATTCATCTTCAAATAACCTGCCTTCATTGTATCATTAAACATTAACACAATTAATTCATCCTGATTGATCAAAATATATTCACATTGGTTTACCAATCAACTTAGTGTTACACACATTTAGATCACAACAGAACTCGAAAATTCCTGATTAATTATTATTAAATGTACCTAACGAAAATATTACAGTTTTGAGCATAGAAACCGAAAATTAAAAAAATAATTTTCTTTTTGATTATTGGTGTTCGTAAGAAAGCAAACGAATGACAGTTAAGATTATATTAAATTTCTAAAGATAAATAAATGGATAATTATATGCCGATTTGTAAATGTAAAAACTGTATTTTGATATCAGTCAAATGCAGGTTTCTCTTCAAAATTATATATATATATATAAACAATGCCCAAGGGAGAATTATCTCGATAACTGAACAGCAGTAAACACTTCCTGACTTCTTTTTTTTAAAACCAATCTCGTCTTCATTCTGTTTGTTGTATGTATGTAAACATAAAATAGTGTATTATGAAAATTTAATTATTTCTCTTATGAAGCAAATAAAATAATTTTCATTTTAGCTAAAAGTATATTTATTGATTTTATCAATCTTTTTTGTTGTTGTTGGATTTAGTTAAGTACTCGTGAAAAAAAACGACATGTTTAACATTGATCAAGTTAATTTTTTGGCTTTACTCTTAAGTGTAGAAGCTATAAATGATTAAAGAAAGGCTATGAACTAAACAATCTTCTGGATATTATAAATTTTCAAAGGTCTATATTTGTTATGCATCAGATAATTTGATTCCGACATGGATTCAACAAATAAAAATCATCACTTTATTTCTTCTTTGAACTGCAACTTTCATTATCTTTGTAAGTAGTAATCTTTCAGTTGTTAGCTTAAATTTTATTTCCAAAGAACAAACATGGAAATGGAGTTTTACAACAGGGAAAGGCAGGTATTTAAATACCTATTTAGGACTTTTCTTGTGAATTTTCCCTTTATTCTCCCCATTTACCATATGCCATCTGAAACTTTAGATACTAAACGATGTCCTATTAAATATTCCAACCCTCTAAACCCACTTTAAGTACTAGTCAGAATACCCGTATTAATAAATAAACGTCTCATAGTAATCCTCATTATTTAAACGCTAGAAATCGTGTAATTATATGTAACAAAATGAGTGATAATGCACCATAAATACAAAGTCTCAATTCCCAACAAACTAAGACATTTATGATAATAAACTGACTAAAAGGTTTATGATTGACTAATTGTAATTTACGGAAGGTGAAAAAAATCTCAATAGTTAATGCGTCAAATATAGCTTTGCAATAGAGATAGGATAAAAAAGTTCTTAGATAATAGGCCCACTGAGTCTCTAGAGAATAGTTTTCAAAATTCCGCATTTTTACGTATTCTCACTGTCTTAGGATAATTACATTTCTTATGTATGGTCTAACCAATCGAAATAGCTTTACAAGATTGTGTTTTTATATCATACTAAACAATGGAAATGTATATGTTTCTACGCGATAACCGAAGTTTCTAAAAGCCTGTCAATAAACAAAGTTTAAAACAACATTTTTTGATCTAGAGTTAGCCTACAGTGAATACCAGCCGTAAAATTAAACAATAATGATGCACTTGATGCAGTCTGTAACAACTGTCAACATGTATATACATTTTTAGAAACTGAAAACTGCTGAGTTCTCATGGAGAAGTAAACAATTGATAGATTACAAGATAAAGTTATTTCGAAATACTCTACAAATATCAAGGTTTGGAGCAGAAATTGTACTTATAACGTGAAAAGGAATAGAATTAAACGTAGAGAATTCAAAATTTATTATGACGTTCAAAACGATAGTAAAAGGTACTTGTAGTGGTTGACTTTAGATTTAAAGAAGCAAATTAATTGTCAGTGTGACATTCACATATTCACTGATATCAATGTCACTCACTTTCTTTGAATCGCAAACATCTACTGTTAGAATTACTATAAGGATGGATGACAACACAATGGATGTTAAATGATTGACAAGCTAATCTTACAATCTACACTGATGAAATTACTACTTACAATTGTGCTTTATATACGAATGACATACTAATCAGTTAAACAACACTGTTCTAATTTATTGGTTTTATTTCAATTATTGAGTAGTCTAACTCATTTTGTCTACAAGACATGTCCGTATTTTTAAAAACTATTATTGAATTCAATAATTCATTCTTTACATGCCTGCATAACGGAAATAGGTAGTGAAAATCTATTCATCCAAAAATATACACTATTCAGAAGACAAGTTATCCACCTAAAGAATAGATTAGTTACTTTTGTATCGATGATCTCTCATACTGATTTCAACCAGAAAAGAAATACTGAATAACATAGAAACAAGTTACAACTATTTCATTCTAATTTATTAATCATTCTTTACGGGTTGACAAATGTTTAGCCTAGCTAATGTCTTTTCCAATAGTTGATATATATCATTCTATTTATTGATTATAAGGTCACATCAAGTATGATCAGTTCTAATTAAGTCTCATCAATTTAACGAAGTATGAAGGTTCAACGCTTATCAGAAGAAAGCGAATAAAACCGAGCTTTTGAATTTTTTGGTAATTGAACTGGTAAATGATACAGAAAGTAGTACAAACTTTAAAATGTCTGGTTTCCTGTTTATTTACATTTATTATCCAAATATTTATATCTAAGTATGTACACCTTCCGAGCTTATTATTTTTAAATAAAAGGAATTGAGATTCCCATTGAGTTGTTAACTGTCTTAAAGTTCAAACAAATAGCTGTCGAAGTCACTTTTCCAGAACAAATTTTTTTTTTAATCATCAACTTTGAATTTGCTGTTTTTAGAAAAATTTCACCGTGGATTAGCTGAAGTTAAACAATAACACTGTTGGATGCCAGCTTAGTAGTCCAGAGGTTAGGTGTTCTCGCTCGAGACCGAAGGTCATGGGTTAGATTCCCACGTGCGGGATCGTGGTTGTTTGCTGCTGAGGAGTTCCATACTATGACAAAACGGCCGTCCAGTGCTTCTAGATTTTCAATAGTGGCTTAACTTTGAACGGTTCATGATCTCAATGAAAAATTCATTGTATTTGTACTTGTTCATTTAATTTTGAAAGATTAGATGATCAAAAAGTTTTATTGCATGTTTAGTTATTCAGTTTTATCACTTATTATATTTCTTTTGTTTTCTTTTTTTAACAGCTATACTCTTCAATGTGTATTGCCAATTAATTATTTTGTGGAAAAAGTATATGTATTTTTATGGTTCTGGTTTGTGATTCTTTCAATTGTCACCATATTAAGTACACTTCAATGGGCTTTCAATACACTTGTACCAGTTAGACGAATAGCTTATATAAAACAATATATCCGAGCTATTCGACAACTTTCCAATACTGAAGAAAGAGATTGTACACGATTTGTAAATTATAATCTTGGTCCAGATGGTGTACTAATATTACAAGTTGTATCTAGAGTTTCTAGTGATTTAATTGCATTAGATGTTACAGCAACTCTATGGAGTAATTATAGACATGCTAAAATTACTGGTACTGAAGAAGATATCAATAGATTTTTGGAAAATGTTAATCGAGGAACAAATGCCGTATAGTAACAGCTCGGTCGGGTAATAAACAAAAAACAAATTCACATTTAATTCTTGCTATTATTTCATTAAATAACATGAATATAGTAAATTTATTCTAATCCCTACTTTTATATCCCTCACCTCTACTATGAACACAAGTTACCCGACCGCTAAACTTAAATAAATCCACTAGAAACGCTCATACAATTCCAATCATTCAAAAAAAACTTTACAAACCATGTACCAAAGACATTTCACAGGAGAATGTCCAAACATACTCCTATACCTACAAACACTCACACATAGATGTGTTTTCTTTACACGCCTTACTCTTCAAAAAGATATATACTGCATATAATCCTTCTGTGAGACAATTATTCTAGGTTATGTTTACATTACTAATATTATTATTATTACTGTCAAAAAAATCCAACACAATTTTATTCAGTTATATGTAATCAGAAACTCAGTTTTTTTAAAAAAAATATGTCACTGACATACAACCTTTCTAATCAAATTAACCGAAAATTGACTTCTCTTCAATATTATATATATAACTAAAGATAGACTACTTAATAGTTTATAATTTTTATTAGCATATGTAAAATTATTCAAAAAAACAAACAAACAGAGGTAAATACTCCATTTCATATTCTGTTCTTTATTACCGTTTTCTTTTTTCATACTCAGTTTCTTTTCCTTGTCTTTTTTCCATAGACCCTTATCTTTATTTCAATGAATAAGAGTAATCATCCGTTCTTTCTTTTTTTTGTTTATTTTACAAAATATTTAATATTTTGACTTTAGTTATATTCATGTTAAATAATCAATTTTAGTAGAAAAATAAAAAACCAGAATGAACGAAACAATTGAAGTTTGTATAGTGTTTTATTAGTTGATCGGGATCAAATAGAAAATTCAAAAACTTATTGATATCTTAAAGAAGAATTGGATTTTGAACTCAAAATATCAATATAATTGACTAAATTTTAGTGTTTAAGGTGAAAAATCTGAAGCTGATCAATTTAACAATTTCTAAGAATACTCTGTAGAGTAAAACAAGTTGGATCAATTCGGTGACTAAAAATATGGTGAAATCTAATTATTTCGGTAAGTCGTTCACTAACAAGGATATAGTACTAACAAGTATTTTATTACTGGTAGAATAAAGTAAAAATATTTGAATTCAATGAGGTACACGGTCGGTTTCATTGACCATTCGTCCACTGGAATTTGGACAACTGTAAAATATCCGTAGTTATTCCATAATATGTGACTCATAATTGAATACTGTTATGAGATGGTGGAGAAGATTTGTAGCTCAGGTGGGTGATTTTGATGTTTTGTTCTCTGAGCTAGATGGTTTGGTCGTCCAGCTTTCATCGTCCTTCTGAACGACATCATCAGCACAAACTTCAGGTAGAAGTGAAGTGTTTGAATTTCTCCACATGTGATTCACAGCTTGTCCTCTGCACCTCGATGTTGATTGGTTCTTATTGACCTTAAATCTGTCATTGTTTATTTCTTTGTTTTGGTTGTATCTCCTATTGGTTTGATTTTTGTTCCTATGTTCCTGCATAATTTTCTTGATTGGTTGATAGATTGGATTGATTTCAATATGTTTGTTTATTGCTGACTGACCTGAGTGCCAAGCTTCTAAAAATTCTCTGGTATTTTTGGAATTGCCTCTGTCCAAAATCTGCACATTTTCCCAGTCGAATTTATGTCCGTAGTTGTCCACGTGTATTGATATGAGTGAAGAAATGTCGTGGCGTTTGACTGCTAATTGGTGTTCATGTAGGCGAAGATGCAGGGGGCATCCGCTTTGTCCAATATAGTGTTTGTTGCAGTTGGTACAATTTATCTTGTAGATGATGTTTGTTTTGTCCTCTTTCGCCATTTCATCTTTTGGTTTGCATAAGATTGAGTGGAAACACTTTGTTGGTTTGTGGGCTACACCTATTCCGAAGGTTTTCAGCAGCCTTGTTGTCGTTTCCGATATGCCTTTTATGTATGGTAGAGTGATACTTTTGTTGATTTTTATACTTGATTTCGTTCCTAATGGTGTATGCGACTGGTATTTTTTG
The DNA here is from genome assembly GCF_000237925.1 of Schistosoma mansoni. Taxonomy (NCBI): domain Eukaryota; kingdom Metazoa; phylum Platyhelminthes; class Trematoda; order Strigeidida; family Schistosomatidae; genus Schistosoma; species Schistosoma mansoni. The sequence goes on from NC_031495.1 coordinate 20,300,971, forward strand.
ATGAAATTGATTGGATAGCCGTTCTTTTAAAGAATGGTTTTCAGGTATTTTTCTTCATTTTTTCGTGCTGTGATTGTATTGCAGTGTGTTCTCGCCCTCTTGAACAAAGTTTGTACACAGTTGATTTTATGAGTTCTTGGGTTGTTGCTATTGTAGTTGAGAATTTGATCGGTGTGGGTCGGCTTCCTGTGCACTTGAGTCTCTAGTTTTCCTGTGTCAGTTCTGGTGACTAATACATCTAAGAATGGTAACTTGTTGTCCGACTCTTGTTCCATTGTTAACTTGATGTCGTTGAAGACGTTGTTGATCTGCTTTTAGGTGTTTTCTAGTTCCTCCTTTTTGACGATGACGAATGTGTCGTCTACATAACGAATCCAAATTTTTCGTTTGATAACTGGTAGAATTGTGGTTTCTAGTCATTGCATTACTGCTTCCGCGATAAGTCCTGATATTGGTGATCCCATTGGTGTCCCTTTTGTTTGTTTGTAGATTTTGCTATTGAATTGGAAATATGTTGTTAGACATAGATCTACGAGTTCAAGTAGGCTTTGACTTTGAAGTTTCGTGTATTTCGCGAGGCTTTCGTCGTTGGTTAGAAGCAAGGACAGAGTTTCTTTTGCTAAGTTTGGTTCAATTGAAGTGAATAGTGCTGTTACATCAAAGGATATCATTAGTTCGTCGTCGTTGATTTGAATGTTCCTAATCTGATCAAGGAATTGTGTGGCTGATTTGATGGAGTGGTTCGACGAATCTACTAAATGTTTCAGTATTCTTGAGATTTCTCTTGATAAATTGTACGTTGGTGTTCCTGGTAGTGCTACAATTGGACGTAGTGGGATGTTTGGTTTGTGTATCTTTGGTCTGCCGTAGAACCGAGGGAGTACTGGTCCATTAGATTTCATTCTCCATTGATCTTGCTTCATTATTTCTCCTGCTTTGACGAGTTTGTTTAAAGTTTTTGAAATGCGATTGTCTAGTTTTTTGACTGGATTTATGTCCATCGGTTTGTATGTACTTTTGTCCTCGAGTATTTCCTCGGCTTTCTTGATGTATTCTTCTTTACCATAATCACCGTGGTGCGTCCTTTGTCTGCTGGAACGATGACAATATCTTTTCTGGTTCTGAGTTTCTTCAAAGCTGTTTGTTCTTGTGACGTCAGTTGGTTGTTGCCCTTCATCCGTTGAGTTAGTGGTACTATAGATTGTCTTATTTCCTGTTGCGTTTCCTCACTTACTGTTATAATTTTATGTCCGGCTCTTTATCACGGGAATTATCCACCGATCGAAATTCGACTTTTCTGATCTTAATACTGTGCCAAATCAATGACGTTTGACCAGTATGGGTAGTCTAGCATCCTTATTGGTTCGTTGTCCCCTCAGCCCTTCCAGTTGAGTTCAAAAACACCAATTGCAAATTCTGCTATGCGAATCAGTTATTTGAAGCATACTCGGTTTATATACCAGACAGACAGACCGCATCTTACTATAAAATCGAAAATAATATTTGTACAAGATCAAGTCAAATGTGACTGTGAACGTGGGAGACAATAATCAATGAACTGAATATAATTCAGGGACAGTAATTCGTATAATAGTAATCCATAGGTCAAAATAAAACTTATAATAAGATGAATATATATATATATATATATATATATATATATATATATATATAGAGAGAGAGAGAGAGAGAGAGAGAGAGATAGGTTAAATCTAATCACTTTATAATTATACAATAAGAATATATATAGAATAATAGTCCATTAATGGGTCCCGGGAGTTGCCTGTACTTATGTCTTCACTAGGTTATAACAAATACATTAATCTGTACCATTTTACTCAGTTGTATCAAAAAAATACTGCGAAAGAGTATATATACTTTAACAAATAATAAAACTCTCCAAATCTTCTGTTACAGACTTTAAGTATTATATTTTATTATTCAAGTTAGGAGAAAATATTGTACTCATCAAACAAATGATATTGTATTACGTTAGATAATTCAAACACAGCTCAGTTAAATGACAATCAATAGAAGAAAAGGTACAATACAGGTGATCATACATCTCACGAAATATTAAAAATAAACAATTTTTATGGTCTGTGCTTGGTGTCCAACTATATTATTGGGTGTTGTTTAACGTAATTATTGTCAAATTAAAAACCAATCTCATAATCAGTAATTACCGAAACGTCATAGAGGACCTTAGGCATGCCCTTTAAACAACACCTGTATGTGTAATGTTTATTGGGCACAAAATTTTGTATTCGTCTATTGTCCTATTGATAAACTACGATACCTGGAATGGAAACAAGGTAAGAAAATAAAGTAAAATAATTCACACTATTATTGCAACTCGATTATGAAAGCACAAAAACCCTTTCAGATATGTAATCATTCTTCATAAGGTTTTCAATAACAGTATAAAGTTCTAAGAGATGCATCCTCCCTTCTACTAGCCAATCTAACATACAACTGATCCTTCCGAAGATGGACATAATATCTCTATTCATTTTTATTATAAATGAGTGGACCAGCTAATTATGTACAACCGATCGTAACAATCAGCTTAATGATTTTGATCTATACAACTTCCAAACTTTTATTGCCTAACTTATCATAATTGCATACAAAGTTGCTCCAATATGTATAAATCACGTCTGCAGTGATTTTGATAGCCTCTGTAAATATATGATAAATTTTTATTTAACTGAAATGATATACGTCTTTGAATAATGTTCTTGAATAGCTCCTGAATATAATGAATTTACTGTTGCCTCAATTAATATGACGTACGATTTCTGACTGCGATTTACGGATATCTATTCAATCAGAAAATCAAGTAACATCTAAACTTTAATTTTGTTACCTTTCATGAAGTCGTCAGGGGCCAGAGTAAAAATATCAGTTATGCTGATTACCGTTGACTGTAGTTTCCAGGGAATGTTCTTTTAATTGTTTCATGTCATGATTAATTATCACTAATCTACTGTTCTTTCACACAAACCAAATGCAATGTCCATTTTCAATCCATAACCTGGAAACGGATGCCGAAAAGCAAACCTACCTCAAGCCTTCCTAATTTCTTATCCATCATTTATCAGTGTTGATTTATGAACTTTGCGTACATTTCAGTTAGGGATCCATTTTGTCTATCAATTAGTTCTGATAGTACTTTAATGTATATTTGTATCTCAATTTCAAGATCCCAGAACATCTTGACTGATGATTTTCCAGATTTTTTTGTGCCACAATACTCGTGCAAACTATTGCTTATTAAAAAATACACAAATGGTGTAACTGAGAATTGTCCACTTTTAGAGCTTATCTAGCAGTATTTTATCCACATTTTAAATTGTTGCTGACCAAGAAAAACTGCCTACTACAGTACACTATCAACGACCAATCATCATTAATAAATACTGATGATATAGTCGAGATGCGTGTTAGTATGACTCAATTCTTTCGCCTATGTACTGAAAACGTTTTTATTTTTACGAATGTAATTCCTGCTATTCAGTATGTAAACGATGCTGTTCATAGGACTCAATTTTCTATTCAACCAGAAGTACAGTTAGTAGGAATGTAAGAGAAGACAAAAAATAGGCATAATTTTGCTACACAGTAACACTGGATCTCTACAGAATCGTACAAAACAACATGATATAAACAACTGAGAGATGGAATCAAAACAAGAATACGTACAGTTCTCTAAAAACTAGCACTTTTGATTCCCTTCTAAGTTCACGTCAAAATAGCGACTGATATTTAGGTATCAGTAAAATGATTTGTGTATTGGTCAGCATGAGTTGATTTGATCATCACAAAGGGGCTTCCAATCGTTCACCCAAAATCGTCACCATATACCTGTCTTGAGATGTCAGTGTTTCTATTAGAGATCTGATATCATAATATTGAGGGCTGAAATACTTAGGGGGCACTTTTTTTTTAAACAAGGAAGATAGTTTTATGAGCGCCACTACACTAAATTAGTCACATGTAAGCAAGCTACATTGACAGTAAAACATATATCGTCATTACCAATATAAGAAACTTAAAATTGTTAGTGTAATGATGCTTTTGATATTGTATAGGTCAAGATTTATCCTTGAAAGTTCCCACTGTACAAAACCGAAGTCAAACGTACAAAAAACACCGTAAACTTTTTTAGACCAAGAATTAGCTATCTGAACTTAGTAAAATGTATTTTACCGTGTAGGCATTATCAGATGAAGTACTGTTTCTAATTATATAAAAAGTATAACATTGCCACTTGTGAATCACAAAACGATCGAATAATAATAATTTAGGTATCAACCCAATGAAAACTTATCTTTCAGGATTCGGAAGGGCGAAACATTACTGTCTTGCACTCCTACCTACCAAAAACGTAAGCTTAGACTAACAAATTATTTATTTAAGAAATATATATTGTCACTGAAATAATAAGTGCAAACACATTGTATAACTCACTTTTGTTAACCACAGACTTCCTATTGTTTTACTTAATACCGCATAAATATTAAAGAGAAAGAATAGGTCATGCTGAAATCTCGATTTTATGCTAACTTACAGCTGTATTTTTTATTTTGTATAACACTGTAATGATGACTAACACATTTGGACATACAAGCAATGCATAACATGAATAGTTTTTCATTGATAATAAGAAACAATGTAAAATATGACTTATTATCTAATAATTTATCTTCACGCAAAACATGCCTAAAACAAACAGTAGGTTTACGCACAATATTCGTTTATTCAGTACACATTGATTAATTGTTTATTCAACAAAACAGTTGAATACATAAGCAATGAAGGATAGTGGCTAGCACTAGGATCCAAGACGCGTGTTTCGTCCTATTCGAAAATATCAACGCAATATTCACAGTATGTACATATGCCAACAAGAGACCGATCAATTGCAGTCCTAAATAACAAGATACAAGTAAACAACACCAAGTGAAGTCAAATACATAGTGTATGAAATATATTAAGGATTGTCTTTATCAACATTGTATCTCCCTTTCTTTACTATTTTAATTAAAATTCTTTGTTTACAACGATGAAGTATCATTTGCCTAAACGATCATGAAAATAATTAAAATTTCAACACCATTTATTATTCATTTACCTATTTAATTAGTAAATTATTTATTTGTTCAATTTTCTTTTTTTTGAAAGATTTATTAACCAGTTTTAATCATGGATTTCCCAATTGAATTATTTTGATGTTAATTTAAACATATAAAAGTTTTCGTACCGGTTATTCGAGTCTTCTCATTGATATTTAGGTCTGCAATTGATTGTTTACATATGTGATTCCTGTACATATTGCCTCGATATTGTCTTAAGTCACAAGCATTATGAGCAAAGGTGATGATATAAGAGTTTTCATTGCTTATTTAACCAATGACCACAAGTGATGAAAACTATCAATAGCAAAACAATTTAAATATATAATTTTAACGACAACAGGAGGTTTAAGGATAATAATGCCTTGGTACGGCCAAGAGTGGGGAGGGCCCCCCTTTTCTCTAGAACGCTCTCACACGTTCACGCGTATATGGCCTCTGCCAGGGAAGTCCTACTCACTGCCTTCTCGTGGCAGGGATGTTGTTTACGAAATTGAGAGGACGAAAAGCGAATGTCCGACGCTTTAACCGGGTTGGTGGACACGAAAGGCCCACCTAGGGGAGTTGGGAAACCCTCATTCCAAACGAATGGTGTGCATGAACTCCAGGATCCAGATGGAACAAATGGCGTATTCAGCCATTGTTGGTCATCAGCTACCATGGGACTGCATCTTCTTATGATGCTCCACTACCCTGTGGATCAGTCCTTTAGGTCGAAGGCTCAGGCTGTGGCCCCCTAAGAAAACCACCTGCTTCGATCTGGACACACGGGAAGTATCACAGCCGGACATAATTAAAATGAAATGACAACATTTTTGTGGCGTATATATATCTGATACCTTTTTGTACCAATATTTATGTGTTCAAATAAATAAATAACTTGACATTAAATTTAAAAATACTAAAATGACTGAAATAGACAAATTTTTCACTGTAGTTTGACATGATTCTCTCACAATAACGGTTACTTACAATAAAGCTAATTATTAGAAGTAATTTTTATCGTTGATCAGGTTCTTTCACTGATTAGTTCGACTTGGAGATAGTTTTGATAATGGACTTGAATCAGCTGGTTTTCTGCTTAAACAATCATGTTAAAATATCACGATCAACTGTAGACTGACTGTAGACGAATATAATTATCGTTGTATTTCCAAAGACTCTAAGTGTGTTTCCATTTCAGTTGTGAGTAGGCCGTCGTTATATCGCATTAAAATTTGCTTTCAAATGATGAAAACATACAAATAACACCTTAATTATTGATATATAATCACTTTCAAAATGTTTATTTTCCAATATCGATGTAATACTGTGTAAATATTTTCTCATTCTTTAAGTCATCGGTTGTTTCAGGATCATTCAGAACATTGTCAGTCATATATATTTCAGGTTTTTCAATCTATATTGTCACCTTTTCTAAAAAAAACAGTTTCGAATCAAAAACAAAGTAATATGGTTGACATAACTTAATTTGTGACAATTAGGCCTCAGGTTTGCTGAATGGTGAATGACCTAAAAATTGTTTGGATCCAACTATTCAGTATTTCTGTACATCACTATTTCTTTTTACAGGAAGAGAATGATACTTGCTCCTAGCCAACTGTTTCATAATCTGATATGTGTTCGATAGGGATTTTAATATCAACAATTCATTTTTTTACGGGTGCACATTACTCAACATTTCCCATCACCATGGATTGTACAACAATAGAGAGCTAATATATGATTCGCATCAATATAATACAAATCTAGAAAGAGGTACTTTTCTGTTTTAAAGTTAACCAAAGTAACTAAACTAATTCACTTGTATAAAGTAAAATTTGTGCTATTTTGATTAATGGTATCCTGTATGTTTGCTTTTTTTAAAAGATTGCATGTGATTTTTAGAAAACAAAATGTTGCTTATGTAAATTGTTAGTTACATTAATCGTTTGATGAACAAATTGAAATAGACATACAGGTGGCTTTATTGTGAATTTAAACAAAAAAAAATTACTTTTGTATATTACTGTATCCACTTTCATAATAAAAGTAACAAAAGTATTAAGAGTATTCAGTAATAGAATTACTGAACATTTTGTGTATAAATGAGATATGACTTACGTTTTTGTTCTAAAGACGTGATTAAGTAGGAAATGAATAAATGGGAAGAAAAACTATATCACTCATGATAAATGATAAACTAAGTATATAGAATGGTAAGCAGAGATGGATAGTGGCTAGCAGTGGAATCCAGGACGCGCGTTTCGTCCTATTCGAGACTCGTCAGCTTGATGTACCTGCATCTCAGAGTTGCTTTTCACTCTGGGACTCGAACAATACGCACAGTATGCACATATGCCAATTAGAGACTGACCAGTTGCAGTCCTAACAAATCGATGGGAAGATTCAAACAAACAATACTGAATGAATTTAAGTATATAGAGCTTCCAATGAAAGTCAGCAAAATAGAACAACTTTTTTGTGAAAAGTTTTGAAAAACTTATATAGCCTAACTAATTCTTTATACATTATCAGATCACTGAATAGTAGTCTTTATCTTACTATCTAGATCCAAGTGCTGATCACTATCTTTCAATGAAATTACACTGTGAACGACTTTCCCTATTACATAGTCTCATATCCGAATGGTTTTGTAAAAACATAACATTTTACAACAACATCAACATTAAGTTTACTTGGTATTGTTTGTTTGAATCTTCCGATTCATGTTTAGGACTACAATTAATCAGTCTTTTATTGGCATGTGTACACACTGTGAGTGTTGCCTCGATGTAGCCTTAATTCACAAGGATTGTAAGCAAAGATGGATAGTGGCTAGCAGTGGAATCCAGGACTCGTGTTTCGTCCTTTTTGCAGCTAAATGGATAACGCAATGGCATTTTAGGAGAAAGGTACTGGGTTGGAGTCTCAGAGTGAACATCAATTCTGAGGTACAGGTACATTCAGCTGTTAAACTAAATAAAAATGTAAAAACAAAACTAACTACTTTAATAATACATCTCTGTTTCATCAACATTTACTTTAGAAGTTTGATCTTTGCAGTCTGAGATTTTCATTAGGCAAACAAAGGTCTAATTTACAGAAAGATACACTATTTCACATAAAATTCAATGAAAATGGTTAATAATAGGCGGCATCGTGGATGCGCACTGTTGGGGAGTCCCACAATAGGACGAAACGGTCGTCCAGTGCTTCCAGGTTTTCCATGGTGATGTAGCTTCAATTGACTCATGATCGCACCTATTAAAATTACTATAATATCCACAAAACCCTTTCTGATTTTAATAATTGTGTTTTATCATCATTCAACTTTATTTTCTTCAAATTTTTCCTAATTTTGAAAGAAACATTCAAACGAAAAACTTTCTTCAGATATCGACTTAATTATAAAACGAATTTATATGCAATCAATATAGTGCATAATATATAAAAAAAATACTGTTTAAGTATTTTCATTCATATATATATGTATATAATCAGAGAGAACAATTATAAATTACCGGTATCATTGGAGCACTCTAATATTATCCACAATTATGATTGTTAATTATTGTATTTGTTTAAGGAACTAAGATCATTTAAAGAAATTACTCAATAATTTATAATTTCTTAATAAATTTTATAAATGGTTAACAAAATTAAAAATTGATTGAAATAAAAATATCAAAGAAAAGCAGTATAGTACCGCCTAATATCAAAAGTAACATATTTTATATAAAATGAATTACAGGCATAATGTATTCTGTTTATTTTACCCTGAGAAGTTTGTAATTGAATTTTATTTCCTAATGTTAAGTGCCTTTCAATTAGTTTCAAACGCGCATACTGAGGTAGTTGATCTCTTAATACGGTAATGTAGTCTATATTGTACCAGATTATAATATTGAATAAAGCCATTAATAATAATAATAATAATAGTAACGAAAATGACTATATATATATATATATAGTGGTTGTTATAGTAATTTTAATAGTTGCGATCAAGAGTCAATTGAAGCTAGACCACGATTGAAAATCTGGAAGAACCAGACGGTCTTTTCGTTCTATTGTGGTACTCCTCAGCGATACGCATCCAATATCCCGACTCGTGAGATTTGAACCATGACCAATCTGTCTCGCGCAAGAACGGTTAACATCCAGACCACTGAGCCGACATCCAACGGTGTTAATGTATAAATTCAACTAATCCACGAAATTGAATCACACATCCAGCATTGTCTTCAGTGAGTTACTATCTCACAACAGACCCGGAAGAACTCCATTGGTCACTGCTTCCCACTAGAACTCCAGAAAATGCCTCTTGAAGCCAGTCACTAGTGAGCATATGTTGAATAATATCAGTTAGTTGAAGTTAGACAATTACACCATTATATGCCGGCTAAGTGGTCTAGATGTTAAGCGTTCGCGCGCGAGACCAATAGCTTTTGGATTCGAATCCCGCGAGGCGGGATCGTGGATGCGTATTGCTGACGAGTGCCACAATAGCACGAGACGACCGTCCAGTTCTTCTAGGTTTTCCATTGTGCTTTAGTTTCAATTGTCTCATGATCACAACTATTAATATATATATATATATATATATATATATATATATATATATATTCAAATAATCTTAACATCGTTGGTAGCTAATTTGTGTCCTACTTAAAATATTAAAAGGTTTTATATTGAACGGTGTACTGAGAATCAAATCTTCGAATTTCCAAGCCACAAACAAATTCGAACATCATGGTGGTCCATTAGAGAACTATTAAAAAAATAATAATTGCCTGTTTTCAATTTCGATTAACATTAAATTTATTTATGACTTATTTAGACTTATTTATGATGATAAACTGTACAGTGATAACTTTCGTGATCATGTCTAATATAACGAGTTGGAAATGATCAGATTAGGAAACAGGAAGTCGCTTTTTATGTTTGAAATATCATATATTAGTTGTCTTGTTTTATCTCATCGACACATATCTCGTTATTAATATTGTTATTAAACTAGGATCAATGAAATATAAGTGTATAACTAATCAAATTTTCAACAGATTTTATCTTTGTGACTTCATCATGATGAACAATAAAAGAATTTTTCAGGTTCCAGACAAATGGATGATTATAAAATACCAATTATAGTTTTTGTTTTTGTAAGTAAAGAAATACGTAACTATTTGAAAATGTTTGGATGACTAGTGCGTCATGATAAGTTCAATAATCGACTTATATATGTATATTAATATAAATGGGTAAGGGATGATTGTATAAATGATAATTATTTCAAATGTTTGGTAAGTGATTTCGTGATTCAGAATGATGCGAAATAAGTGAAGAATGAAGACAATGAAAAGGGTACCTATGAAACTAATTATACAGTTATAGAAAATATGTATGTACATGAAGCTTATATAATAATTTAGCAGTATAGATAATTATTAGATTAGCGTTTCTGAGGTTGATCATGTTATGGAAAACTTAGCATCGACTTTCTTTTACCATAATGGTCCGAATTTTGTTATCAGTAGTTATTTAACTCTGTCATCAGAATCTGATCATTTTGACTATTGATTTTTAACTTGGCTAGTTACTTCAAATTTAGTTTACATACTTGATATTCATTATTGATTTGAAATTCAGACAAATACCTACTTCGTGTACATATTACTTACAAAATTCAATGGAATTACACACAAATAATTAGAATGATCACTAAGTACTAACAGACAATAAATATTAGATATGTTCATAATGTGTACAGATATATAGTTTACAAAATGAGTTCAAACCATATATCTACATAATGGTTATAACCATTATTCGTTGGTGGGCTACTCATTCGATATTCATTATAATGAAGTATACAGTAAAGCTTTTAGTAAACATTTTAAATTTTTTCTAATTCAAGACGTTAATAAAATATTAAGCATACGTTCTGTGTGGTCACTTATTATTATACTTATATGAAAATATAGAATCTTCTTCCTGTGATCTCTTTTCTTATAGCTAACCTTATTATTACTAACACTACTACGAATAGTAATGAGATTACTGAAGTTGATAGTAGTAGTACTTGAAGTATCAATAGAAATATTAGTACCATTATCAGTTATTATGAAAATTTAAAAAATATATATTCTTAGCACTATTTAAATCTATTCTCTCAAATAACCGTCCTGTAGGTAAAAGTTATATTTTTCTGTATACCTTATAAAGTCCCATTGAATATTTAGTAAAGAAAAATTTACAATTTTTTTTAGAACTTTCGAGTCCTGATATTCAAAAAAATGAAGTCCCATGTTTTTCATCATGGAATTTAGCGAAAGTTTCATTTTGCTGACATTTTGATTTTTAATTGATCATTGTTTTCTTTTAGTTATCATACAGTCATACCGCTTTTAAATAAAATGAATCAAACATTCCTACCACGATCAATCTACAGATCCAAATTTTGAAACCGAATTGACTGAGCTAAATTAATCTGAACTAATTCATTATAACAATAAATCTATAGTTATGTAATTAAGTCAGCGTATCATAAAATCTAGATTCAAATAGAATAAACCTTGAATACATCAGTGATTCACTATTTATAATAACGACGATTGGTTTCCGATAATTAAAAATATCGGTGACAATCCACTGGACATTGCACATTATAGGAAGGGGGGTTTATGAAGATTTTAGTAATTTTATATAGTTGAGATTATGAGTCGATTGAAGCTAGACCACAATGGAAAACCTGAAAGCACTGTATGGCCGTTTTGTCCTAGTGTGGGACTCCACAACAATGAGCATCCACAAACCCGCCTTGCGAGATTCGAACTCAAGACCTATCAGTCTCGCGCGCGATCGCTTAACCTCTAGGCTACTGAGCCGGCATTCAATGGTGTAATTGTATAACTTCAACCAATCCACGAAATGGAGCAACCGCTTTGCTCAGGAGTCCCACAATAGGATGAAACAGCCGTTCAGTGCTTTCATGTTTTCCATTGTTCATTACTTAACTGTACATTTATTGCAGATTATTAAAAAATGCGGGTTATAATTATCATCATTAGAATATTACATAGCCACTGACACTCCAAATCTAGCCAATAATTTCTTTTTTCGCTAACCTTATTAGGGTATAATTTGATGTTCTTGAAATAATATTTTTTTAAATATCAATAGTCTAAAACTAAGCTTTATTAAGTAATACTTCTTTTTGATAAATTCATAAATGTTCTCAAAGCATTAAAATATCTCAACCGTTTCATTATCGAAAAGGTTCATTTAAAAAAGAAGGTAAATACTTGTGATCATGAACATAATAATTTACTTGCTCCACATAATTTAACTTTGAATCTTTTTGAGTATCTTCTACAAACTGCTTGAAATATATTAAACGAATACTGTTACCATACATCAATCTAGTCAATAAATGATTTCATCAAAGAAAAAACAATCATAAATAATTGAAGGACTCCTCAGCAGTGCGCATCCATGACCTCGCCTCCCGGGATTCGAACCCAGGACCTGACCGACTTCGAGAGGTAAATCCTGGAGTTATAGTGAGAAGCAGTGACCAGTGGAGTTCAAACCACGTCTGTTGTGAGACAGGAACTCACTGAAGAATATTGGTGAACGGTTGCTCAAACTTCAGGGATTGGTTGGAATTAGACATAAACACCATCGGATGCCGACTCAGTGGTCTATCGGTTAAGTGCTCTGGCGCGAAACTGGTCGGTCCTGGGTTTGAATCTCGTGAGACGAGATTGTGGATACTCACTGCTGGGGAGTCTCACAATAGGACGAAACGGCCGTCCAGTGTTTCCAGGTTTTCGTTGTTGGTCTAGCTTCAATCGACTCATGCATTCAACTTTGAAAATACTAAATCTCCAAAAAATCCCTTCTGATAATAATAAGTATTCTTATACTTCAGTGAAAACATAATAATTAAATAGCTATGAAATATATCGAGAAAAATTTATAGTTTATCTGTTAGCAATAAGGTAAATTGTACTTCTCTCTTAAGAAATGATAATAACAGTCTTATTATAATATAAAAGTGTATTATTTATAAAAAAACCGGGGTTTTTTTAATTGCACAAAACTTCAGACAGAATCAATCCCCAGTTATTTTAGACTGCCATATTGTTTTTTTTTAAAAAAAACGGAGAAAGGTTTCGTAAAAACACTAACTACCAGACAAACTATCAATTATTTGGTTAAATGAAGAAGAGAAAAAAACTTATAATAGTTTCTGGGAAATTTAAATTTGTCAATATTTCAAATATAAACAAAGTCTGATAGTAAAGATGAGCGAATGTAAAAACAAAAGCAAAAAAAGAGAACCGTAACAGGATATTCATTTAAATAAACCACCTTTTTTCTATAATAATTTGATAGAAAAAGAAGCACTGTTATCGATAGAAAATATCATCAAAGTTATATTGGTAATTTCATTTTGAGAGATTTTCAAATAAGTAATACTTTACAAGATTGACTTTTAGTGATCCGAGATCTGACTCCAAGTAGATCGTTTGATTGATTTCTATTGATAATATACATATCACCTATCCTCGTATATAATTATCGACTTAATCCACGTTAGTGAATAATGGAATTAAATAAGTCATATATGAGAATGAATTTTGAATATGTGTATTTCATACGGTCGTTAATGTAGACAAACGATCGGAGAAACGAAGTGAAGAGAAGAGAGTGAAGCAAAATGACATACAGTGGAGAAGTAGTGTGAACCAACTCGATTTAACCAAAAGTTTTTCTATATTTATAGTCACACAAAAATAAGTTACGGACATGTGATGAGTAAGATAAGACGTACACACATACGCTCATATAAAAACATTCAGGGTTGATAAGTAAATAATTGACAAGGTAAAAACGTAACTCAAGAATAATGGATAAATTGGCCTGTCCGGAATCTAGAATAAGTTATGTGAGCTTAACATAGTAACCGACACTACAGGTTTTCTATCAATTCACCTTTATTTGAATGTATTCAAATGTACACCTTTATTATTGATAATTTTTGCTGTTAACTTGTTATAGAGCGTAATAAAAACTAATTTCAGTCTATGAATTACAGACATTTGAGAGAAGAATATTTTCCTTTCCGACAATATCATTTACTAATATTGTACAATTCTATTTATAGTTATTAAAAAGTATAAATAAATCTATCATTAAATATATGAACATTGAGTCATTTAAAAATTAATTTCACGTACATAACATTTATGTAATAGATCAAGAAATTTAGATATCTCCGAGAGGATATAATTATCAACCTGGAAAATATAAGGAAATCATGAATATGGGGAAATGTTGAGTGATGGATTATTTGGAAGTATTAATTATATGAAATATCTAACAACTTTTGGATTACAAAAGTCAGTCAGTAGTATAATACTTCAACATTTAAATTCTAATCACGTTGCTCCATCATAAACCCCACTCGTAGTCATTCATATAATCAAAAGAAAAGTTTGAAAGATATACAAATTGGAAGCCAATGTAACCCAGAGGTTTTAGTAATCAAGCGGTTACGGCCTAATCTTTATATACAAAAACAACATGTTCGAATTTCTCATTCCACTGTGTTCTTGATCTTCAATCTCTCTTTCATACTTAGTAATTAGTCGTAGTTATCTATTTATTCTTTTTTCACAATTATTAGTCAACTAATCTGTTCTTCATATTCATCGTAGAAAAAATTGTCTCTACAAAATATCGTCTTCTTGACCAAAATCTTTCTTTTCGCCTTTGATATTTCCAAACAATTTGTGATACAATATCACTCTATATTCATAGTTTATCAATATTTTTAAACTGACAATTGCCTTCTGTCTGTTTTCAGTCCTCGCTTTTGATCTATTATGTAATGTTTTCGTACTTGTCTTTATCTATTCTCTAATGACACATTGTGTTTCTTTCATTATTTAAGAATAATTTGAATGATGTTTTATTTTGGAATTCTGATCCCCAACTTGGTATTTTGAATTATAATTGTCTTTTATTCATTACTATCCAGTTCATTAGATAAGCAGGAAATACAGTTTTAGCATACTACATCTCATGAGGTTAAGGAGAATTTACAATTGATCGGTCACTAAGTAGCGATCATTGTCATGTGTCAAGTCCTTCTTAGTGCTCATCGAATTCTGTCGATTATTTCGCAGTACGACTACTACTTTCAGCTCTGCATATAACCGTCTAATTTATAAGCAGAAATCAATGTTTTTATTGAACTCCTGGAATAGTGTACTATACTTTGCATACATTAATTGTTTAACTAGTTCATTTATCCATAAAGCAAACATTTTTTATAAATATCAGAAGGGGTTTATTTGTGGATCTTATAGTAATTTTAATAGTTGAGGTAATGAGTCAATTGAAGCTAGACGACCATGGAAAACCTGGAAGAACTGGACAGCCGTTATAACACAAAGCTGTAGATAGTCTTTGTAGAAAAACATCACTTCACAGAGTATGTGTATTATTAGATAAAAAGACGTGGCTACATTGATCCTTTCAGATATACAATTATAAATCGATCGATTAAAATTACCAAGGTATCTCAAAATGAATATGGATATTTTTATTGATGGTAAAAGTTATTTGCTGGCATTGTTACGTAATCAATTTCAAATCATATTTGTTAGATATCTATTTCAAATTTACTAGTTATTTATTTGTTTCTTGAAATTACTGTTGAATAGAGTTTCATAAACATGTATAAACAATGATGACTGACATTACCCATGATATAACTAAGAAAATGATGAAAAAAATAATAACCTCTAAAGCAAGTAAGTGTTGGAAAGTGAATCCTAATGATGACCCACAGTAGTTGAACAACTTAGTTTGCATGTTTAAGACATTATCACGATGAGGGAAATGTGTTTAATTTTGTTTCATACTATTATATACATTGTTATTGTTTCCTTAGGCTAAGACAGTGTTATGTACAAATGTAACATTCTTCTGGCCAAATTTATGAAAACCCCAGAAAAAAACGAAGCAAACTAATGGAATAATTCTATACCTTTCATGAAATTACTGTCATTCAAAATATCGCTAAAAGTAGAGATAACAGATTCATAAAACTTGTATTTCTTAAATGTATTTATTTATCAGAAGATAAGGATACGACGTTATCTACAATTAAATAATCCTATCAGTGATGTTTTCCTTGGATTTAAAAGTACAACCTTAATGACTTCCTTGTATAGAAGATAACATAGAATTCCTTGATCAATGATTATCATAGTTTGACTGAAACCAAAGATACATCACCTTCATGTGTAATTCATTGGCTTGCAAAGCTGAAGTTGAACATATTTCTTATCATGAAAAACATCAGCTGATAAGTCTAAGAAAATCAAATATGTGTTTAAATCCTCAAACTTGCCCAACTAGTTACACGATTCAACCAACTAAGTGGTCGTTCACAACCAATTAGCTTCTACATATATCTCTCGAGTTCCAGTTAATAGTCATAACTCGTGAGATCCAACGTTATCTCAGTTAATTCAAGTACCAAACAACGTCAGTGAATAATCGTAGTGCGATTGCACAGAAGAGATGAAATCAAAAATGGTAACTATTAGATACTAAGTCATCGGTTTGAAAATATCCTGCTACTCTTAAAAGATAAAAGACTTTTTTTCAATCTAATGTATAGTTGTGAATGCTGAATGTTTACAGTATCCATCATTATTCTTAAACTAGCTACAACTCTATTAATTTTGATTAATTTAAGTAATACAAACAACAGGAAATTTCATTTCGTGTAGGTTGCGTATGTTTGTTACTTATTTCTTGAAATATCAAGAGATTCACAGACTTTCTAATCACTGTAACCTGTCATTAACTTTTCAAATTCATTTACTTCTCTTGAGATACTTGCAAAATGGAAATGCGTTTGTGACGTTGAGTTTTTTTATATTATTTGAATCGATTATGATGTAAAATAATATGTTCACCGAGCATGGTAGGTTATTCAGTATATAGAGATGGTTATAAACAAGATCATGGTTATGCTAATGACTTTTTAAATTTCATTCAGTTAGCTAATTTAAACAAATGTGGTCAACTACAAGAATCTAATAACGACACCTATTATATTTGTATAAAGAGCTATGAAGCTACAATCAACCTAGTGTACACAGTAAGAATATAATGTAATTTACAAATTATTATTTCAGTATTGAATCGTATCTGAATATTACCTACAAAAAAATATCTTGAACATCTGCGCTGACTTCCATTTTTTAAGAAAATGCAAATAATGCTGTTGTAAATCTGACATTGTGGAGCCAAACCTAGTTTTATACCAAATCATTCCAAAGATACTCTGTAAAAAATTTCCTTATAACCTAATACTTTGCCACCTGTTCAACCATAATCTGTTTCAATAAGCTTATTTCCTAATGCTAATTGAATATAAATAGCTTGTTTGTTATCCCAGGAGGGATCTTCCCTGATGATCATGTGTTGAATACACTATATTTTTGATTTTCGAGAGGCACTTTATCATGTATGGTAATCCTGATGTGCCAGGATAAAAAATACATTGAAACAAAGTTAAGAACGTTTAGTTGATTGAGATAAAATTGAAATACTGTTGTCTAGTTTACGAGAAATTTCGTCTAGATTTGAACGAATAGTTTCACAGTAGTTCGGGACCGAGTTAATGTTACACATTAAGGAGAAAAATATAATTGTTAAGTCGTAGCGAATGAATTTCAAGTAAATCCAACGTTGATCTCGGCAGTATGTTCCGACCTTTTCAACAAAATACAATCAAACATCAAAATTATCGAAATTAAATGGGTACATTATTCTCCAGTTAACTGTATACTGAACAGGTCATGCAATCATGTTAACAATGTTGAGATTAAGATTTACTGTAGTGCACAAGAGACATCTAGTATATAAAGAAAAGGGTATTAAAATAAAATATTGTATGTATTTTTAAATAGATCTGAGGTAGAAAAATATCATTGACTATAAAACCCTTCTGATCAGTGAAATTTTTGGTAGAAATGAGCAATTTTATGGACGATATGAGGCACATATGTCACAGCGTGCATAAAATTAAGATAGATAAACAAAAGACAAATGTACATTTTAAAGGTTGAATTTACGAGTCGATGTAAGCAAGACCACCATTGAAACCTGAAAGCACTGGACGGCCGTTTGGTCTTAGCATGGGACTCCCCAGCAATGCGTGCCCACGAACTCAGGACCTTCGGCCTCGCGCACGAACGCTTAACATTTAGACCACTGAGCCGGCAAGTGATGATGTTAATGTCTAACTTCCATGACTGCGCAGCCATTCATGGATTGTCCGAGGTAGATATCTGTCTCTACCCGACATGGATTGAACTCCACTGGTCACTGCTTCTCACTACAACTCCAGGAAACTATCTTGAAGCTAGTCACTAGTGAGCGCATGATGATTATCATCAGAATGGGCATTCGTGGAGATTGTAGTAGTTTTAATAGTTGAATTCATGAGTCTATGCAAGCCAGACCCCATTCTGACAAATATATATGTTTGTGTTATTGTCTTGATCAAGTCAACTGTTCATCATATATTCAGATAAACCAATTTATTAGAACAGGTGAAAGTAATAGCTGTTATTCAAATAATAAGTGATAGATTAAGTGAAATACGTTCAGGTTTACTTGTTAATTAGTAGTTGCCATGTGACAGCTAACTGTATTCCATCCCAAATATTAACCATTGATTAGTCTTTCTCGGTTTTCAGAATAGTCGTATAGATATTGGTTGAACATAATTTAATTATGAGCATTCAATTTGTGTTGTCTGGCAGCGTCATTGATAAATAAGGAGGATTTGACGCGGATGTGGATTCCAATACAAACCTCACGATAGTTCACTGTATGGATATTAAACTTGGAGAACCGCTAGAACCATCATCATAAAGTATAGGTATTTACAAAGAGTTGTTTACACAGGATACTCAATATCCGTTGGCCTGATGCCACTGTTAAACACTACTAAACATCTTAGACTCGTTTATTTCAAAAGTAAAACTAACTAAAACTTAGATATTTTAGCTGCGTTTTGGACACACGGATTAACATTTGTGATAATCATATTAAATGGCAAAATGTAAATGATCCGAATTTCTCTGTTATGTCATGATCTGTTTCCTTTGTGACATATCTTCTATCGTCAACTGACTTATATTTATATCGTAAGAGATGAAAATGGTCACCATTTTTTAACATATAACATTGTCAAATCCATTAATCCATGCCTTATTTTGGCCTTTGTCAAATATCATTATTATGGACATAAAACTGTAGAGCCTGATAACGAAGTTATTTGTAACAAATGTTCACTCAAATTTTCTTTATTTTTTGGGTATTCTATGGGGATCTCTAAACTGCTGAAATCTAACGAGCACGCAATTT
Organism: Schistosoma mansoni; assembly: GCF_000237925.1. Taxonomy (NCBI): domain Eukaryota; kingdom Metazoa; phylum Platyhelminthes; class Trematoda; order Strigeidida; family Schistosomatidae; genus Schistosoma; species Schistosoma mansoni. The sequence continues at coordinate 20,320,554 of NC_031495.1, forward strand.
CATTGAAGAGACTAAATTAGTACTTGAAGTATAGTGCGAAACTCATAGAAGCGAAAACTATTCTGGATTTTATTCGTAATCGCAGTTACACACAGATATCCAAAAGACTATTACAAGTCCCTTCATCCAACATCACACAAATAGTACATTGACCGATGAACATCGAGAAGCTATCCGGAAACTAAAATCAAATGAGCACATTCTTATCACTAAACCTGATTAAGGATCTGGCAATATAATTCTAAACAAGACAGATTACATAGATAAGATGAGTGCCCTGATGAGTGATCAAACTAAACTCCAAAAGCTTGGGTCATGTAAAGACCTCAATGAAAAGAGCGAACACATTAAAACTCTTAAAGCAACATCACTTCATCTCTGAGTGCACTTTTAATGGGCTCAAGCCTTCTGGAACACATACCCCTCGACTCCATGGCCCATTTATGATTCATAAACGTGAAGTTCCTTTACACCCGCTTCTAGACATGTCAAACTCCCCATACCATTCAACAGCAAAATAGTTTGTGAAATCACTACAACCATTACACCGAGAATCGATTAAGTACAGAGTTAAAGACGTATTTGATTTTGTCGATACAATAAAAAATATGAATATAAATGGTAAAACCATGTTATCATTAGCTTAGCATCTTTATCCACTAACATCCCACTGACTGAAACCATCGATCACAGGTGTTAACAATTGCTAGAAAAGAAAATAGAGATACCGATCGCAATAAATAAAATGCAGGACCTATTGTTTAAATGTACTATGAATATCTACCTTATGTTTAACAATGAATTTTATAAATAGATGAAGTAGCAATGGGATCACCGCTGGGCCCGATCCTTGCTAATATTTTTCTGTCCAAACTAGAAAATAGACTGTTGGAAGACATCCTGAATAAAATAGATTATTACTTTCGATACTTAGATGGCACACTAATCATATTTAACGAAAGTATCGACAAAAAAGCTTTTGAACCGTCTCAATAACGTCCACCCAGTTATTAAAATTCACCAGCGAAGAGGAGGACGACAAAAGTATAACTTTCCTTGATGTTCTACTTTCTAGAAAAATAGACGGTCCCATAAAAAGAAATATATTTCAAAAGACTACATGGAAGGGTCAATATACCCATTTCCATAGCTTTGCACCTCTTCGATACAAAATAAATTTGGTTAAATGTCTCAGTCACAGAATTAAACTATTATGTTCTGAAGATAGTGTAGATAGCGAAATAGATAAATCTAAGAACACATTAGAACACAACGGCTATCCGGATATCTTCGTCAGAAAATTTCTACTAGAAGGTATTAAAAAAATGGAAGAAATTGTAACGCGGTCAATAAAAATACGCTGTATCTGAAACTGGGTTTTAAAGGGGACATAGCGGGTGACATTCTGACAAGTCGACTGGAAAGATCTGTTGAAAGGACCTTTCACACCATCAAGCTACATATAATTTTCTCAACTAAGCCAGTACTTACACAACTAATCAAGGATAAATTACCGAAGATTGGCTCTTCCATGTGTGTATACCAATCCCACTGCTCCTGTGGAGCTAGTTACCACCAAATCCATTAACAGCACCATCCTTTCTCACTTGGTAGATAGTGAATATCATATCAAAATAGAGGAAGCTTTCTCTGTTTTATATCAAGTTCCGAAAAATCTACATCAAGAAGCTAGATTACGGTTACTCTACATAGCCGAAGCCAGTTGAATCAACTCCAGAAAAACAAACTTATGTATCCAGAAGAGGTATATATAGCCTCTATGTCTACCATAACCCACGAATGGATCACCAGATACCTAAACTAGATGTTACAAACCTTTTATCCTTCCTTCTCAATTCCTTTTGTATTCATATCTCTCTTGTTCTTCACATTTTTCTTCCACAATTCACAAGAATTATTTTCTATCGTGATTACCTTGATAACACCTCTCTTATTACATATTACATTCACACGTTATTATTATTATCTTGGTTTATAATAAGACAACCTCCTACTATGCATTTTATTCACATGATTTCTATACTATTATATTGCCATTATATTGATTGCGTCTTGACACTACTACACATCATTCTGACCTTTATTAAATGAACTTTCTAGTCTACAAATAACACAATTTCGAAGTAATTATATCGTAATAGACACAAACGTTCATCATTTTTAACACATAACATTGTCAAATCCATTAATCCATGCCTTATTTTGGCCTTTGTCAAATATCATTATTATGGACATAAAACTGTAGAGCCTGATAATGAAGTTATTTGTAACAACTGTTCGCTAAAATATTCTTTATTTTTGAATTACATTACACAATTTAAGATACAAATAGAGTGTAAGAGGTTTTTGTAGTGTTATTGAAAATGTGTTCATGTTAAACGGTTTGAAAGGTTATATTAACCTACCATCGTATAGTAACTGATCCCAAATTTATCTGTTTGTCATCGTTTGCCAAACTAATCAACCACGGGAAGGTTTGGTCACCAGTCAATATTAATTCACGTATTATGTTTTTATGATATGCGGTTAAAAATAACCAACACGAAGCTTATGATATGTATATAGGGTTAGTTTTCTCTTATGGGTATTGCTTACTAGACAATGATTTGTGTGATTACCTCAATTTCATAGGTCCGTCTTTGCTTGAATTTGACTGCAACATACAGTAAATTGTTTCCGAATTCCACGAGAAACATAAGTTCCCTGACAGTCATAGATATTTCTAGTTAATTACAGACAACTGGCATAGAATTTAAGTCCAAAGCTTCTCTATGAATGTTTCTTACAAGAATAACATGATAACTTGAATATTAATAGCCACTAGACTTTTAGCCAGATACATAGTGCTGATAACACGACTGTTAGGTTCATGTATAAATTTAAAGTTATTATTCAGGTGATACTAATCTTTTTGTGAATTTGTTTCGTGAAAAACATGAATTCTCCATAAAGTATCGAACTGAAACAACGGTTTAATTGAAAATAAGTAGACAGTTTTCAAGATTGATGTGAAATGAATCCTTGATAAGAAAAACAACTGGACACTAGGTAAATAATGTTGATCTACAAGTAATCCACTACTACAAAGAAAAGTAATGATGTAGATTATATGTTGTTAGGTTTAATGCATTAATACTACCAAGCATTTTAATAAGGAAAAATAAATTCAATTGTTTAGCTTGCGAGCTCATTTGTAAGTATGGGGTTGTGGAGATTGTTGGATTTCTTTCAAATCATGAACCGATCTAAGTTGGGCCATCATTAAAAACCTGAAATTACTTCAGGGCCGTTTCGTCCTTGAATGGGACACTACAACAGTGAGGATGCACCACTTCGTACGCAATAATTGATCCCAGGAGCTTCTGTTTCAGGAGTGAACCTTTAGCCTGTTGACTACTGAACCGGCATCCAACGGTGTTAATATCTAACCTCAACCGATTCATGACATTGCGTGACCATCTTCCATTGTCTTCATTAGATGAATACCTCACACTTGACACGGATTAACTGAAACAAAATGATACTAAATGAAATAGATTTCAAACCAAAGTTGTGTTTGATGACGTAGAAATGATTTCTTTATATCCCTGAGGTTTTATAAAAATAATTGCGTTTCGGTATAAATTTTTATCTTGTAGTTTCTTTTATTGTATTGTTTAACTCTTTTAGTGTCGTAACTGATCATGATTACTTTTGGTTGTCATTCATTATTAGGTTATATCCCATTAATATATTTTAATAACATTTAATAAATGAAATGTCTTGCCCCTATTTCTTATAAATGAATAAGTAACAGACAGAATAAGCTTTTTCTTATGTGTGGTAGGTAGATCGATTTTTGTTTAGACGTTTATGCGTGCGGTCTATTATATCACCGTTTTTTTTAAGGTTCACCGGGAACAGTTAAGAATTCTTATCATTACAAATGGTGGTATGTTATCTTCTAGTAATACAAAGTAGGAAAAACCAGATAACTCTTTTACTTCTATTCTGTTTTTCAAGTTTCCACGATATGGTATATAAACGAAATTCTGTTTTTTTTAAATAACCACATAAATATTAAGTACGGTGTGTATGTGGCATTATAAGTGTATGATGAATTAGAGAAAACGTATCTGACCAGTTGAAATCAATATACCATATATATATATCAGTAGTTACATGTGAAATTTTATGTTGTTGACTATATCAGCTTTAACTGATGGTACAACCTAAGAATAATTCATATCACTGAAATGTTGAACTAGATGCCCCTGTTAATAAACGGATGAAACTTACAATTTTTCTAACTTGGCCTCTGACTTCCAATCAACAACATATGCTTTATCTTTCTACTAGTTGAAATAAACTTGTAAACCCTGTATAATCCAGACAGAAGATATAAAAAAGCATTTATTCATATGAGTAACTTAGGTAACTAAATTTAAATATTCCTATAATGCAGCCCACGCTTAATCAGCATACAAAACAAATATCATGTGCTTATCATCAATGTTTATTTGTTGATATCAATACTGGAATTATGATATATGGATAGTGATTTCAGCCAGTGTTTCATCAGCTTTAATTTCTTACTACGTTCTAACACTTTTTCCAGTGTATGTTTTCTAACTCAATTTCAACACGTCTCAGAATCAATTTAACCCTGACATTTAACGTATAAAGACATTGATACACATTATATTTAACAACTAAATTACTAATAAAATGTTCAGCCTGAGTAATAGTTAACATATCTGACCCATAATTTTGTATGTCCCTAGCAAATTTTACCAGTTTTGCTCGTCTAGAAAGTCATCTCTTTATTCAAAGATATTACTATGAACTATGACCTAATACATCGATATAATTAAATGTATAAACGTTATCAACCGATGATAAGTGAAGATATGAAACAGTTACACTACTTTCTCACATTTTACTTATATTTGTTCGTGAAGTTATCATTCTTTTTGATAATATAATTACAGATTACTTCACGTAGAAACGAGCACTAAACCAGACTCTTCTATTGATCATATCTAGAAGTGATTATCTTTTAATGTCTAGTCAGCTTTATTATTTTCGGTATTCCCGTTGACCGTTTTGTTCTACTGGTATCTGTCCACATGATTGGTTAGCTCTTTCCACATAGGTTGGCGAATAAGGACGATGTCGACATGGTTGTTGTTTGTAAATTGGCTTTTTTTAACAACATTTGCTCGCAACTCCCTTTGTCCCCTATTTAATTGTCCTTATTGTAATTTAGTCTTATATTTTTGGCGTGGTAACCTATGTACTCGTTTTTCTAAGGTTCATATATTTATATCCCACATCCATCCCACCTCTTAGACTACGTAATTTGTAAGTACACATAAAAACCGAATTGACAAAAAAACTGTGCTGGAAATTACAGGAGCCTTACTAATTGGCAACAACGAAAATGTCATATGACATCAAAATCGTTGATTATCGTTAAGCCATTTTGAAAATTATTTCTGTTTCAGAAGACTGAAGACATTTTGTCGTTGTTATTTTTTTCACTTTATTACAAATATGTTAAATGATTGTTTGCAGTAAGACGTAAAGCTTTAAATTAATGTGATACACAATACAATTTTCACAGAGAATTAAAACATTTCTCTAATTTGTTTGTATTTATACTTTAAAGAAAAGTATCGCAAATTTAACTAATACAAAGTAAGCTAAAATTACTTGTCGTGAAGTGACCGTCTGAAAAATATTTAATTTTTATTTCTAATCAAATTCATTTTACCAGCAGAAATTTATAATGAAATGGTAACTGAATGTAGCTTCTTATAGCGATCTTTAGGTATTTAAAGTAAGGTAAAACATTAGATAGGTGGGTGACAGGGATGAAAGCCATACTTAAGGCACTTATTATATGACATAAAGCTGAACCAATCAAAGTTGTCAGTCTTATTATATCTGAACGTTACTTGGATTCCGCTTTTATATTCTACACATAGTTGACGTCATAGAGAATCGGGTCAATGATCATTATTTTTAAATGATAGGAAATATTTTGTTATCTTGTACATACACATCTACCAGTTTTCACAATCTTTCTCCTCACTTCATGTACTTTCTCTACATTATTGCTACTTACATGATTCATTCTTCATAAATTAGTAGTTTTTAATGAATACGTAATGCTTGTTTATTTCATCATATCATTCCAGAAATTCTTCTCCCAATTATCAACTGAATAACACATTATTACTAACTACCGACTTTGAAGGCCAAATTTCATTCCGAATTATATATTATTGGGTCTTGTGGCGATTAAGTTCGGTTCAAACTACGATAATTGCTTTGATGAATGATAGACGCAGTTTTAGTACCAAAGCAGTCTATTGCAAACTCAAAAGGAGGACGATTGATACCCAAAGCTGTTCATTAGTATATATATATATATATATATATCCAACGTGGCTTCGGTATACATTGTAAAATTAAAAAGATCAAAGTCAGCAATAACCAATAGGAAGATACCAAAGATTATTCGGAATTACGAATTAGAAAAATTGCATATGTAGTTATCGTTACAAGAAGTAACACTCATTCGCAAAACTTGATAATGTGAGGTCTTTTGAGCTTATATATATGCGAATCTTGCAGAAGGTTGATTAAAATAATTATTTATCTCATTTTAAATAACAATCCTTTATTCGTCGATATATCATAACACTGAAGCTACTTCACACACATATATACAATATGAAGCACATACATTTAAATTTATTGTTTTTTTCTTAAAGCATTATTTAATTTGTAGTCGTTATTTTTCTTATTTTCTTCCTGAAATGTTGTTTGCACGATATTTTATCTTCCCAACTAAGAACATGATAAACATTATGTCATCAACAATGCATAAACATTACCCACATAGGATGCATTATGATGTAAACTAACAATCCTAAATTAAGACAAAGTGAAATATAAATAAATAAGAACAATGTAATCCCATGGGATATAAGCTACATAAAAGCTCATTAAAAAATTCAATATTTAGTAATTCAGTAATGATTCAATGTTGAACAAATAGTGTTATTGCTTTAACATTTACAAATATTTAATGGACAAACAAAAGTTGGTTGATTACTAATATATATGTAACCTGAATAATGTTCAAAAGTCACTAAGTATTGTATAATGCCTTTGATCACGTTTGAGTATTCAGTTGTGGATTTCAACTGATCAAAACAGAGTTGGATCTTCAGCTATTATGTCTCACAACAACCATTGGATCAGTTGAATATTTCCACTTCAGTCAACTTCAATGGTTCTCAAAAATATTTAACATCTTAGTAGATAGAGTTGTCAAAATGTACCAAACGACTTCACAATAAGATCATATCAATAAACAGTATTATAATTATTGGTAATGTATTTTTCTATTTAGAATATAATCTCTGTTCTTTAACCCTGATTGAAGATCAATTGTGTACAAACTAACAACGTATCTCTAAAATAAATATAAACAAAATTATGAACAAACATTTTCATTACATAAAAGTGAGCACATAAGGTCCTATCCCTTTTAATTGCTAAACAAAATAGGTCCATTAAACTTGGACGTCATCCGACGTCACAGTCACCATTGAACTACTTAGACTACATATTTATCAATACTCAATGCAGGTAATAAAATTGAATATTTCGGTTAAAATACTCAGTGAATCTTTCATTATCCACAACATTCAGTTAATTTATATGTATATATAACTTTTTAATTAGCTATTCATTATCGTTCTTGTTATATCTAGAGCTTTGATTCTTACTATGCCGCGTACTACTAGACTACTTAAACGATAGAACCCCCCAACGTCGCAAGAGAGAAGACAGAAGACTAGTAAGTAGGAGATTTATTCCCCAAAACAGTGTCAAAATATGGTACAGAAATCTCATGTATTTATAGTTTTTGACTGTGAGTAAATCATCATTTCAGACAACTAATAGGCACATAGGGGGTCATTCGTATCCATCCAATGGGGAAGCTACACGTCGACATTCTGGAATATTCCACTAGCAGTGATTAGATGGAATGTCTTCGGCTCTTTCTGGCCTTCTTGAGGCTTCCTAGAGTTTACCAACGAGCCATCTTTACAGTTCTACAGTAATTTATGAATTTTACGATCGACATAATGATCTTTAGATGACATTGATTTTTCAATTTTAAAAATTTCCATGGAAAACATTCAGAGTTATCAAGAAACCCATTTAAAGTAGTTTTTAAAAAAAATAAGACAATTATACTGTTCAAAAACTCATCTTCTTAGTAATTTGAACAAGATTATGTAATAACCGATCAGTGAATTCAAAATCATGTTAAGTTGTTAAATGAATTAATGAATCATTATAAATTTAGAATAGTGAAAGTTGATAGAATTTGGATTATAATAAATTACGATAGTGTAGTAAGAAGAGGAAGATTATCAGAACTATGTGATACATTAGCGCAATACATTTCGAACAATCTGATCACACACATATACTTGTTAAGAACATTTATATATAAAAATAAAAGGTCAACTAGACTGGAAATAATCAATGATAAAATAAATGATACAACTATTCAGTGTGTTAATTACCAAAAGTAATTTCGGAAGAGGAAATAGTCGGCCTCTCGAAACATGAAAACGTCGCAAAATGTTTACCTTATTCTTAATCCCAGTTTAGCAAACCTCACCCTTCAACACATATTACATAGACAGATAACATTACGAGATAGTCTGAACATGGTCCACAATTCATTTGATTACCGCAATCACAAATCGAGGAAGTTCCTAGTATTCCCATTTGTTGTAGTCGCTCAATTATCATCCTCTGTGAACTGATCATACTTTAGTATGAGATACTGAAATTGACGCAGCGACCTTGAAATCCCTCAACCATTTCTGATTAACTCGTTCATACATTATAGTCTCACCGACTTTACAAGAAATCTCTATTTAAACTTTTTTCTCATAACACATGCATTGTTAAAACGAGTTAAGATAACTAATAGTGTTGTTGATTTTCTTGCTTCCTTCTTTATTTGGTGTTATGTAATGCAACAAATTATATTTCCTGTTTCCTCTTTTTATGATTTATCATACTGAAATATGTTTTGAACAGAATTTCATTTTACAAAACATTGATCCAATCAACATTATTATTGTTACTATGCGTGAATTCAAGCAGAACATATGTCATATTCTGTTATGTGTTTAGATCATCAGTAACAAAATGAATATTACTGATTTGATAGTAAACCGAATTAGAATGTAAACAATGAAGACATCAAGATATATAAAACAACTTTAGTGTTTCATAATCAGCTTAAATGTTATAAACAATTTGTAGAATAGAACAAGACTTGATGAATAGAAAATCATTAGCCATGTTTCATAATTTGATTATAGAAAGAATGCATTACTAATAAGCATTTCTCTAGTATATATCATTGTAAATATTTGCCAATTAGTTGAATTTCATTTTGCACGACCGTGTATATTTCAGTGTTCATTAAATGCATAATCTGAAGTAATAAAAATCTCGATTAGTAGAGTTTACAGTATAGTAATTCGACCTTTTTCAAAATACTCCACTTAGAACAGTAAATGTGTCATCATGGTAGTAAATACATAAGAAAAAGGTTAATCAATGACTTCGTCAGTATTTAACCGAATGAGAAAGTTTAAGAGAGTTCAAGGACAAATAAAGGCAACAAAAAATGCAAAGACAGTCAACTACATGTTCACTAGAGCAGATTGATTTAACAAATATAGATAGTCCCGACCATAATAACACAACATTAGCAACGTGATTACAGTTACTTATCAGTGATACCGATCAATATTTATCAAAGAAACCGATTAATTAATAATGAACTCCTAGATTTCCATAAGCAAAGGAGTTGGAACGAACAAATTGGTTGAAACAAATGACTAAAAAGAAATAAGACTTTAGTCGATGTAAATATAACTATATTTGCAACTCTACTTTCACTAGGCATGGGAGCGCAACTCATCTTAGAGATCCCGATTAAGTCACAGTTCACTATGAATTATGCAAAACAATGTCTCATAAAATAGAATAATAAATGTTGAGAAAAATTACTTGTGCAGATTATCTGTAATCATTGCATTTAAAGCTTTTACTATCAAAACAGAGATAGTTGATTCTTTAAGTTAAACTCATGAATAGGTTTTATGATTACACCTTTAACGAAACGGTAGTAATTGCACTTTCTATTCTTAGTGGAAGAACTTTTAATCAATATAATCAAACAGATTTTAAAAGTTAACTGTGGATTGTACAACAGATTTTAAAAGTATTTGTTTAGTTTTCTCTTGCATGTTTTTTGTAGGTGTTTTAAGCATTATATGATAATGTCATATAGTGGATAGGGATTTGCCTTTTATCATAAATACTGTATTTAATAACCACCCATTTTGGTCACATGGCAAAATGATATATTGTCTTAAAAGTGTAATCAAGTTTCATTCGCTTTTCAGAAAAGTTGGACAGTAGCTAACAGCGGTATAAAAAAAATGATTTTCATTTCATCCTCAGCTCGTTAAACAGGTGTTCCTGCTAATCAGCGTTGATGTCCACATCGAGGCTAAAGTCCAGTACCTTTTAATTCAGACGCCTGATGCATTATCTACTGATCTACGGAATCTAGACAGCCCCTGACTTGTATGACTGGAGTGGATTTAACTTGTATCTCACCGATGTTGATGTTGAGAACCGCAATCGATGAACCCCTTTTTGACACATGGATCCCATATCTCAGTAGGAAACAGATTTAGAGTTTGAAGCGAAAAGTACTGGGTGTGACTCTCGATGTGAACAACAACACTGAGTACCATATACATCAGACTGACAAGTTACAAATAGAACTAAAGGGGTTTCCGTGATTTCTCTGATAACCAGTTTTACTATATGGCAATTTCAATGCAATCCACTCAGGATACACAAACGGCAACCGAGACTGATCAATTGCGGCCCTTAAAATCTACTACGGGAATACATAAACCTTTTCAATTTATTAGGAGACTGAATTAATAAGTTGGTTTATGAATATAGTACTGGCTTGATTTTATTTGTTAAGAGCCCATCGAATGCACAGTCATAACATCATAATTCTCTATTAAGACAATTGTTTAAGTATAAACTATGGTCATTAAATCCATATAAAAACTATGTTACATTGATAAACAATATAACATAAATGCTGAATGTCTATTAAATTATTTATATTATAATAAATGTTTCAAATCAATGTTTTTTTTGTTTTACAACGATTGACAAATGAAACAATTGTTTATTTTAAGCAAAGATCACAGCTATATTGAGGCAATACGCACAGTATGCACATATGGCCAATAAGAGATTGACCAGTTACAGTCCTAAACATCAATGGGAAGATTCAAACAAAACAATACTAAGTGAATTTAATTGTTTATTTTGTTACAAAGTGCACAAAACTTTCTACACAAAAATTAATCCATTTTCAGTTTAGATCTTGTAACACTAATGCAAATATACCTTTATCTTTGTAGCTTATAATAATATTTCACTTATATACAAAACATTGTAAGCTACACTTATCATTCACTTTTTGCTATATGCATTCATATAATTTATAGTTCATCAACGCTTCGTGAATATTTCTTTATTCTTCATATATTTTATGCACTTAATCATCTATTAAATCATTACAATCGGACTGTATATTTTTACATATTTGTATCTTCTCTGATACTGACCTCATTGATTTCAAAAGTGTTTTTTGGAGGCTGTGAAATAAAAAAACGCGTATTTATCAGACACGGGAAAGCGACAAACAGTTTTGTAATTGTGATGACATAGTTAGATAGCCTTTACTTGTAAATCTTTTTTCAATATATGACAGGAAGGAGACAGATACATAATTCTAGTGATACCTTCATTAATATACTTCATATGCATTACATAAAGGACTGCAACACAGAGTGGTGTAATTTAAAGAACCATTGTAAATAATGAATCAATAAACATACGCTTTGTTCTGGACTGAGATACCTTGGCAGTGAACCTTCACAAACACAGGATCTTTCCTTTTTTTTAACAAACACTATCTATAAAAAATCGACTTAGAATTTATATAAATGACTTTTTAATGCTCTACATGTCACAGTGACTAACAAGTGTATATTGTCAAACCTGTATATTATTCACAGAGCACCGAAACAAACAAAGAGCTGTTGACCATTTCATTGTCGTTCACAAACGATGTGGTACAAAATGAAACGATAATACAGATATTAGAAAGAATATTTGGACATTTCAAGGGTAATAAATACACTCACTTTATCAGTGTTGTCAAAATTCGTTCAAGTCGACATAAAATATCCATCTGTGTATTTGACCTTTGCCTTGGCTTTGAGTGCTCTTGTTTCCCTGTTATTGATTGTTTTCATCTTCTTTTTTTTGAATCTTGCCCAGAGTATCGATAGAAATACACTCTGTACATTAATGCTTCTTGCACTTCAGCAACTCCTGACATATTTGCAAATCTGTCAACATTTTCGTCCCTTTATCATAGTTAGTATATGTCGTCCCACCATGTTTTCAAACCCGGTGTTGTCCATTCTGAATTTGACGTTTAGGTCTCCTCGATCAGGATAGTTGGGTTCTTTCATTAGCAGTTCTTTGCGATTGAATTCAGCCTCTGATAAAATTGTTGTTTGTCGTTTTCGATGCTATCATTTTTGAATACATAACATTGGATAGCTGCTATTGTGATTCCCTCCTTCTTTGTGTTAAAGGACTCTTTAAGGATCCTTGTTCTGTGAGATTTCCATCCTGTAGGTGCTTTTCATGCTTCTTGAACAGCACTGGTGAAGCTCCTTGTGTATGTGAGGCATTTTTTCATGACCAGAGTACAACTGCACCCCTCTCGAGGCTAATCTTTTCTGTCTAGCTTGCGCCCACCAGGCTGTATCTTTTCGTTTTTACCGCTATTTGAATGGCCCTCCCGGTCTCTCATATTGTTCGAACATTCCATGCACATATATTAATTGTTGTTCTGGTTGCTGGAAGGGATATATGCCTCATGATTTCCGGAAAATCTTGGCTTTTACTGTAAGGCGTTATAATCCATCTGAATGAAGAGCAAAGGGAGAGTTTAAATGGTCTAAATTTTCTTTCTGGCTAGCGTCTTTTTAGCAAGGTTGTTTTTTAGGGAATGAGGTTTCTAACCTCATGCCCAAATTAAATCTTTATTTTAAAATACAATTAGGGTTACCATTTCCATGATCACTAACACACTTTCCCTTCAATGAATCAGAACTCAGTTATTAGCATTTCATAAATTTGAATAATATGCATTATAGTTTCACATTCATCATCCGAATCCAAAGATAAGCAAATGCTACATCCACGACATAAATGAATACATAGTTTGTAGCTAATCATCAGATCTTATACATATTCATTTCAGGGAAGTAAATAAGGAGTTCAGTACTATCTCTGAATTCAACATTTGGAAAGTTTTCTGATATTCGATGAAAATTTCAATGAAAAACTGACGTAACCAACAAAAAAACAAAAACGAACAACAAAAAGCATGATAGACGTCTCGAATACAGAATTCATTCTAGTTAAAACCTAATATTACATTCTTATTCATTAGAGCAGTAAAGTTTTATATCGAGTGACATTTGAATTTTATATCTCTAATTGGAATCACATACACACAAGTAGTAAACAGCTGCCCAGTGCTTTATCTAATCTTTACTAGTTTCTCATTGACAATGTTGTGTCAATTATTACTTAGTTTACTGCCGAAAAGAAACAGTATTTGCCAATATCAACAGTATAAATAATGAAGTCATTAATTCTAAAGTTTAATCTATGATCTTTTATTAAATCAAATAGAAATTAATAAATTAATGAATAAATTTCCACAAGAAAAGAAATGAGGTAAACAAAAATTTGATAGAATCAACAACAAGAGTGATATGTAGAAAAAAGAAACGAGAAATGAAAAAAAGAAAAACAAGAAACAATATGCCACAATAAACATAAAATGTATATACAAATAATATTGTCATTAATTCCAATTTGTTGTTTAGTTTAAAGGAAACAAGTTCTCTGTAAACAAAAAAAAGGGAATGTCCAAATTGTTGACTTAATTATTTGCTGTTTTTTCTTAAATTTTTTTAATGATTAACCTTGTTTTTTTATGAATATAAAGAAATAAGCAGGGTATATACATTTATGTATGGTCAAAAGCGAAACGGTACTTTGAATCGATGGATCACTCCTTAATGATGAAAACAATTATGATATATTCTAGCCTGTTTAAAACGGTTTTTCGTGAATGTGTTCATAGGGATTATAGTGTTTGGTCATCTGTTCATTGAATTAAAGAAAAAATATCCATATACTTTGCTTACATTTACTTTACATCTCTATAGATAAATGAAAAAAAGATGTATTACTTACTTTGACATCGTAAATCATTCTTTAGAAATGGTAGAATTATTGACTATAACATGCATAGGACATATATTAATGTGTAATTAAAGGAATAAATCATTGTAAAATCTAAATATGAAACTTACAAGCTAATGGGGAATAGAACAGTTGTTATTTGAGTAGGATTATTTTTTTTTAATGTTTCTTATAATCTGACATAATATACAATTCTATGTATATTGACCCATATAATTTTTATTATTTTAAAAGAGAGTGAAAGATGGAGATTTAAATACATTTTTAAGTAAGAAGTTGATAGGGTCAAAATAAATGGAAAACATTTATTGTAGTCGTTTAATTATCATGTTTTCTCCAAAATCCTTGATGAACTGATCGCAACTTAGTATCAGATACTGAAATTGACGCCGTGACCTTGAAATCCCTCAAACGTTTCTGACTGACCCGTCCATACACTATTGTCTCGCCATATAATTTTGTAATTAGTTTTAAATGAATCACAAAAATATCAAACATACACTAAACGTATTTATGATTCATTCCTTTCAATTACATATAACAACTTTTTAATTTTATACTCTTTCAAATAAACTAAGATATCACAATATCTTATTCAATATGAATAGTACAATAAACATATAAACAGTTATTCAGTTTCAATATTAGCTTTCATAAGACTATTGAATAATCAAGAACAATAATTCACTTGGATAAATAACGTATTTTACTAAACAAAATGTTAGATAGTTTTAAGGCATATCCATATTTATTCCTATTGTCAACTAACAATAAGAATGTATTAAATGACTGATGAGTTTCCCACAATTTGATGAGCACGTGCTTAATATTTAATAATATTATGAAGCATATAAATAATAAAGTTTATCTTCACTTGGTATTGTTTGTTTGAACCTTCCCATTGATGTTCAGGACTGCAAGTGATCAATCTCTTAGGACGAAACGCGCGTCCTGGCTATCTCGAGGCAATACGTACAGTATGCACATATGCCAATAAGAGACTGATCAGTTGCAGTCCTAAACATCAATGGGAAGATTCAAACAAACAATACTAAGTGAATTTAAACTTCACCACATTGCACAAGCAAGTGACTATCAGGACTCAGTGGCTAAGTGGATAACGCGATGGCGTTTGAAGAGAATGAATGGTACTGGGTTGGAGTCCCAGAGTGAACATCAACTCTGAGATGCAGGTTCATCCAGCGGACGAGTCCCAAATAGGACGAAATGCGCATTCTGGATTCCACTGCTAGCCACTCTCCATCTTTGCTTGTAATAAAGTTTATCCTTTAAAAACAAATTAAGTTCCTTTTTTACATTAAGTTAAACCGTAAAAGGTATTTCAGATTGGTGAAATCCTAATAAACTAATATTCAGTCTTTACCATACTATATTACTGATTGTATACAAGTTTAGCCCATGATATCCTGTCAGAAAGAAAAACAGTCTCACATATCCTATCTACATAAAATTGCTGTCACCATATAACTATACTTATCCTATGATTTTTATGTCCATCAAAACTGTCCAGATGTTTTTTTCTTATTTACATAATATTATAAACATTTAAAATTACTTGTAAGGCCTACTGTCATAATACTACTTTAACGTGAATAGATTTTCTGTTTTTGATTATCCATCTATCCAACTGTCTGCTTATTTACTCGTGATATCTCAAACTGAATTCGAGTGTGGGAAATCGTGCTTAATAGCAGATAAGTAACTAACAAAGAATAAAAGAGGAAATGATATGTTAGTAAAGAGGTTGATGAAATAAAACATGTATGAAAGAATTATTTAAACAAGAAAATATATTTTTCATCATCTATTGGCTACAAGATACACCATCATTGTTTCATAACAACCAAAAATAATTTTAACAGACCAAACTAGGAAGAATAGAAATTGAATATAAATGAGAAAAGTGTACATTTAGCTTTGACAACTATATTCTGTACTAAAATACCAATTCTTACATGAAGTATGAGACATTTTTACAGAAATAATAGGTTCAATGTAATCAAGGCTTTCATTGCAGATTGAACAGCTTATGAAAAAATGTACACTAGACCAATATTTTATCCTTGCATTGGATTCCTCAAACGTTTACACACATTAAAATGGGATATAAAATGTCTAGACAACACCTAGCCTTAACACCTGGCATGCTTATTTGTTAGCTTTAAGAAATATTGCAAAACATTTCTTATTGTTTTTGATTTGTGCTAAATGACTAATTATGTTTACCGCCAAATATATTCAAGCCCTCTCAGAAAAATCTTACAATATAGATTCAACCCGAAGCATTGCAGTAATTAGTGAATTGTTAGCCTGATGTTCTCTTCGGAGAAACTAAAGATGATACCATGGCAACTCATGTATCAAACATAATGTTAGATACCAAATATGTCATATGAATAAAAGTGGTCAAAATGTGGTTGTGGATATAGAGGAGTAGCAACAGTAGCAGGCCTTATTCAACGTATATTAATATGTAAATGGATATTAAATGGAAATCGGTTACGATATTAAATATTTCTCCTGGTGATACTGTGGTTAAATATATGATACTGAACTCAAGGTTTTTATAAATTTATATATATAATCTAAAAATATCTCTTATCCACTAAGAGATATTTAGGCTAACATATCAAAACAACAGAAGAATGCGTATAATATACCCTTTTCATTAAATATCAACTGATTAAAAAAACCAAATTTATTCATGGCTCTAGTACTCTAATGTGTTACAAAAAATATAATGAATAATCTGTTATACGGAAAAAAATTATAGAACTGAACGAACATTTACCGCTATAACGCTATTAAACTTTATCATTAGTCTTATTTGTGTAAGGAAACATTGCAAATATGTGGAGGTAATGTCATTTTTAGGAGATATGTAGTCAGAAAGTAGCCTTAAACCTAAATCTATATACTCCATGTTATACGGTTAAATTCTTAGGAAGGTAAACGTCTCTTTGACAAAGTATTGGAAACTGAAGTTAATTATGAAAAGGTAATCTCTCTGTGTATAGATATTGTTTTTTCTGGTTAACGTTTTTTTAGCGAGCTAGTTTTCTACGGGATTGGGTCGCTAACCTCATGCCCAACTCTCCTCCTTTTTCCTTGTTTTGGAACAGTCAGTAGCCCCCGGAGGAGCTACAGGCGAAGTTATACATATTGTTCATAGTCGCTTTCAACTATGAAAATACTAAATCTCAACAAAACCCCTTCTGACATACTGTTTAGCTTGTCCTAATGTTTTTCTTTATGGTCCAAAGTAATTTTTCTTTCTCCTTTTAATAACAGATGAAATCATTGAATTATAGGCTGAAATAAAGTTCTAAATAGCTAACTAGACTATGGATATCTATTCAATTCAAACTTGTTTGAATTATTTATGAATTTTTATATTTTCCTTCAAGATTTACCAATAAATTAATTTATTGTTATTATCATTTAATATTGAAAGACTTATTTCCTTTCACATAATAAATTAAGAAGTAGATTATTAGAGAACTTAAAATTTTGTTTGTCAATCTCAAATTAGGTGGGCGGCCTATGCTCCTCCACGAGGGGTAACAGGCGTAAGTAAGTAAGTA
Source organism: Schistosoma mansoni (assembly GCF_000237925.1). Lineage (NCBI taxonomy): Eukaryota > Metazoa > Platyhelminthes > Trematoda > Strigeidida > Schistosomatidae > Schistosoma > Schistosoma mansoni. Next base: position 20,338,670 of record NC_031495.1, read on the forward strand.
AGTATTCTCAAATTAAATCATCTATATTATTTCAATAGTTCAATTGTTTATAATTATTTTAAGAAATTGAACAATATATACAGATATATCCATATTCATTTGTCTACCTTTTTAGTTTAAGTATACTCTTCTGTGTTTCTATATCAATTATTTTCATACAAACAATGTCCATTGAATAATAATCATTAGGATATTTCAAGTTCTTAGTATTGCGTGTCTAAGTATTAGTTGTGTTTTTCTTTTTTTATTTTCTCGTCTAGATTATTCATTCCATTTCTTTTTTGTTGAAAATCAAAATATGAAAATATATTTTTCTAATAGAATCTGTTCTATTTTATATTTAAAACAAAACTACCATGACAGAATCTGGCAACACAGCTTCTCATTTGGTCGTCTGTAACATTTACTTTTGAGTTATCAAAGAAATCAACGTTGTTAATTTCATTGAAGGCTTTAGTAGAAAAAAGACATCATTTTAGATATAATATTCATTTTCAAAAATATTTGTTTAAGAGATGATTGAAGTTAGAGAAGAAGTAGTAGTAGCTATTCATCATAAATACGAACCGCACAAAATGAAGTCCACCATCTCCAAACTATAAGATTATTATTGAAATACTAAACTTCTAAATTGAAATTCACGGTTTATAAATGAATTTTAAAATACTTCTATGAAAATTTGTTATTGAATGAGAAAAATCACAAAACATTTAACTTATTGAGAAGCTTATAAAGAAAACTGATAGCTTGGTTATTTTCCATACCAAGTAGAAGGGACTTATTGTGAGGCTGTACGAAACCAGAATAAAATGATTTTGGAATGACATCACATTTTGATGTCAGTTAATGAAAACAACTACAGTCAATGAAAAGCAGATTGATTGTGTTTACGTTAGCTGTTGTAATAAACGATTAAATAACTGGGAACCAAATTATTACTGAAGGTCTAACCAACATAAACGGAAAAAAACATGGAAATAATATTTAGGTAAATGTTTCATATTGTTAAACGTAAGTTTACTCCTTTTAGAAACCTCAACATTAACTCATAGAACAATGAGTTGCTATGACATTTTACTACGTAAACATGGAAATCCTATCTCGAACATATATATATATATATATATATATAGTTAACTTCGGAATCTATGAAATACCAGTATTAAATATAACGATCGTACATAATAACTGAGCAGTTGACTACTGGCAAACACTAAACAATAGAATTGTGTACCATAGTAATTTATTGTAAACTATCGTGGTATGGATCGTTATGTATCCTTAGTTTGCATCATTTTAATCAAACCTCAGACGCAGATATATTGAAATGATGAAGCTTGACTAGATAAAAGGCTCATACTAGATTCACCTCCCAAATAATATTTACTACTTTTCTATAAACAGGATAACAAAGAATGTACATCAGTTATCAATGGATTGATGTCTTTTTAATCAGAGTTTCCTATAATGAAATTTATTTTCTTAAGGATGGTGAATATAGTGGGAAGGAATAATCGTGATATGGACTTAAACAAATATTCTCAATATTAACACCGCTGGATGCCGGCTCAGTGGTCTATCAGTCAAGTACACCGGCGTGAGACCGGTAGGTCCTGGGTTCGAATCCCGTGAGGCGGGATCGTGGATGCGCACTGCTGAGAACTCCCACAATAGGACAAAACGGCCGTCCAGTGGTTCCAGGTTATCCGTGGTGGTCTAGCTTCAATTGACTGATAATCTTAACTACATAAAATTCTCAACAAATATGTACATATTTATTCACTTGAACAATCGATCCTTATAAATTTGAAAATTATGTTTAGTGAAGTCAAAAACCTCTAGAACCATGCGAAATAAAACAAAATAACCGAACCATAGTATTTGGCTTCTCATAGTTGTTTTTAAAATCATTGAGTTTTTTGTCTAAAAACATAATCTCACTTAATGCCATAGTGTAATCTGTTCAAGTAGTAAATGGTTGCAATTTTCACATTCAAAAGACTTCTGTTTCTTATTTAGATTTTACTTCAGCAGATTGATATGATCAAGGGAGACCTTATTGTATTTAATTCAGTTTCTTTATGAAAGCACTTAACTGAAAATGATCACAGATTGTCTTCTACTAATGTATAGAAGTATCTTAATGAGTATGACTACGTCATCATAGCTTTATTATGTACTAAGTAAGCAAAAATAATTAGCAAGAACTATACAAGTGCTTTTCTCAATAACAGATAGCTTATTCAGTGAACATGAATCAAAGATAACAATCATAAATAGTCTCAACTAATCCTCACCACACTCCATTTTCAATCAGTATCTATGTACATTAACATGTGAAATCACTCTTGAAAACTTTGTCTAGTAAACAAATATTTCTATACTAATAATCACTAACTCCACAACTCAGCTTAACAGAACCATAACCATTTCAATTAAAAATCCGAATTCAAAAGTTAACAAATCTTATTTCATTTTAGTAGAAAATCGCTCCCACCCCACCCCCGAAAATTTAATTTTGGTTATATGATTGAAAAATATATATGAATACTTACCTGGATAGAAAACAATACTCAAAAAGATTTGTGTATAAAACGAAATATACAGAATGGGTTGGAGAATGCTTGTCGGTGACCTATGCTCCATTGGGAGTAACAGGCGTAAGTAAGTAATAAAACGAAATATACTGTTGAACATTGTTATCTCTTTTTTATTTTCAGAAAATGTTTTATGATGACTAATAGTAAGTTTAATTTTACATGACCTATGATTCTTTTATCTTGTAAAATATTTTCATTATAGTAATTAAATAATCGATTGGAAATGAGTTTTATTTCGTTTGTATTTTTTCATCTTTCATAAGGTCACTTAATTAACAATTAACTAATTTTAGTTTATATTTTCTATAATAATACAAAAATTAAAATACACATATTTTTTAAGATTAGAAGAGGTTTTGTGGATATTTGAATCTCACGAGGCGGGATCGTGGATGTGCACTGCCGAGGAGTTACACAATAGGACGAAACGGCCGTTCACTGCTTCCAGGTTTTCCATAGTGGTTTAGGTTCAATTGACTCATGATCCCAACTATTGAAATTATACATATTTTCTACCAATCAAAGTAATTAGTGTAAAAACTATTCTACTACACGTTAGCATAAAAAGAAATATTTTATTTCAAAGTTGAAATCATGAGTCGATTGAAGCTGGACCACCATCGAAAACCTGGAAGCACTGGACGGCCGTTTCGTCCTATTATGGGACTCCTCAGCAGTGCGCATCCACGATCCCGCACCCGCGAGATTCGAACCCAGGACCCACCAGTTTCGAGCAGAAGCCCTTAACCGATAGACCACTGAGCCGGCATCCAACGGTGTAAGAAAAAAAATATTTTCCATTCATGGATCATGCTAGAATGCATCATTTTTTTAAAAATTGTTAGATTTCAGGATGTTTGATATATTTTAATGAAATTAGTAAATATTGGGGAAATTCATTTACATACGTTGAGTAGTTGATTCATCGTTTACATTATAGAATTACCATCCGGTATATGTTAATTGTGTTATGAAAGTTAAACGATTACTGAATGTCGTTTGTAGCAACTACTCATTCAAGTTCATCTTAGGCTTATATACTATTTTTGAACGAATAAATGTCTATAGAGTTTTTTCTATTTCTAGTTCTTCCTGTCCGGGGAAATTTAGACTTTCACAGTATTGGATGCTACTTTTATAAACAAGTAACCAAGTAGAAATTATTTTGGGAATAGTCAAAGTCCAAGAAATAAAATATTTTCATTCATGCCCATCACTCAACACCTAATGTTAAAGAATAAGAACAACTTTAGATGATTTTAACTTTATCTATGAAATGTTTATCAAGGCATATGTACAAATAACTAATATAAGTGTATACAACGTATTGTCTGAAAATAGATAACTATTTGAATAGAATAAAATAATTTCCAAATATAGTAATGTTTTACCTACCTCGTTATTAAAAAATAAATAAATGTCTACCACCAGATAGGTATTTAGTCATGCTTTCATTCAACTTCACATTTAGGTTTACGGCAGATAGACAGACATCGATTCAACTAATGTTTGCAAAAAATAAACAAAAATGCATTGTTATGGAATATGTAACCTTTGGAGGCGACATAAATATCTGTTAATATTAATTCTTTAACTTTCAGAGTAATACAAACAAGAAGAAGAATATATTTCCAATATAATATGTATTCTATGTACCTTTTCAATACCCTCAATATTATGATTTTACTTATGGTTCCAATTGATGGTCTTATGGATTAATTTTTCCTTCACTGATTTAATATACACAAATCAATGAAAGATTTTAAAGAAAACGTTTTTTCAAACTCTCAACTAAAATGAGATTAAATTCACTCGGTATTGTTTACTTGAATCTTCCGATTGATGGTTAGGACTACGAATGATCAGTCTCTTATTGGCATATGTGCATACTGTGCGTATTGCCTCGATATTGCCTTAATTTACAAGGATTATAAGCAAAGATGGATAGTGGCTAGCAGTGGAATCCGGGATGCGCGTTTCGTCCTATTTGGGACTCGTCAGTCGGATGTACCCGCATCTCAAAATCGATGTTCACTCTGAGACTCGAACCTAGTACCTTTCACTTCAGACGTCATCGCGTTATCCACTTACCTACTGAGTCCTATACTTGAATATTTCACTTTTATATGCAACTAATTCTTAATGTTAAAGTTTACGTTTATTACAAAATTTAGAAAGATATCGATAACACACTATTCTATTTTCTATTCTAATATTACAGTAATGAATACTGTCTGGTAATCTCATTTCAAGACCACGGTGAAGAACGTCCTTTTTTTCGGAGTTTAAAGTATTTCATTTATATTCAGTGTTTATTTGCTAGAGAATTACTTGAAGTTGTCTTAATTTATTGTGATATATCTAGTCACTTCATTGTTACTCGATATAATGAGTTCTCACCTTTTTCATAATCTTTAAGTAAATAGTAATCTTTCATATATTTGTTCGCGTCGAATTAGTTTTTCGAAATCACTCTTCCACTACGTCTACGTTTTATGACACTTGGCATTTACACACAATTTCTTATGTAATGCACTCTCCTTGTCTAACACAGATCACAATATATGTTAAATTAATACGTCTATACGGCTTGAGTGAATGATTCCTTCGAGAAGAAATTTTTCTTTCTCTAAAATTTCTTTCAATATCTAATTGTTTTACATATTTGTAAAGTTGTTCTGTAGCAATTTAGACCTAATTTAGGATTTAATCTCCAAAATATCATCCCGAATGTAGTAATGTAGACCAAATCTAAACTGCAGTAGAGCAAGAAAAGTTTTATTTTACGCATAGCATATTATCAACTGAATCCATATTTTTGAGTGGACACCTTGAAACCCTATATTATACAATAATACAGAAAACATTTTTCAAACCAGTGATAGTTTTGATACACTTCGGGAAATAAAAAGTACAATACAAATTTTGATATTAGCATAAGCAAATATTTCACCTTCAAAACGTAATCCATATATGGAAAATTCTCACTAAATGTTTTAAAGTAAGACAAATACTTGTTTACAAACTCTTAGTGAATATAGAACAATTTTTTCTAACATATAAAAAAATCAGTATCGCAAAGATGGATAATGGCTAGCAGTGGAATCCAGAACGCGCGTTTTGTCCTATTTAGGACTCGTCAGCTGGATGTACCTGCATCTCAGAATTGATGTTTACTGTGGGACTCGAACCAACTACCTTTCGTTTCAAACTGACCAGACTGACCAGTTGCAGTTCTAAACATCAATGAGAAGATTCAAACAAACAATACTAAGTGAATTTAAACTTCATCACATTACACAAGCAAGTAGCTATCAGGACTCAGTAGCCGAGTGGACAACGTGATGGCGTTCGAAGAGAATGAATGGTACTGGGTTCGAGTCTCAGAGTGAACATCAATTCTGAGGTGCAGATACATTCAGCTTACAAGTCCCAAATAGGACGAAACGCGCATCCCGGATTCCACTGCTAGCCACTATCCATCTTTGCTTATAATCCTTGTAAATTAAGGCAATATCGAGGCAATACGCACAGTATGCACATATGCCAATAAGAGACTGACCAGTTGCAGTCCTAAACATCAATGGGAAGATCCAACCAAACAATAGTAAATGAATTTAAAATCAATATCGTAAAGTATATTTCTTTGAAGAAATGTTTTCTAACAGCAATGAATGTTTAGTCTATACATATTACTGGCTAATCAATAGTAACATACTCAAAAGATATTTGAGTCTGACACCACCATGTGGTTATAAAACACATTTATGTATATTTTTAATGACTTACTCAAATCTATAACGTAGAAAAGTCAAATGAAAAAGAAATTTTCTATCATATATGTTAAGTATTTAGAAACAAAAGAACATTGAATGTTATTATAAAACAAAATAGATAAGGTTTAATATAAATGAAAATCTCTCCACCTAAATTAGTTTTTCTTTTTTTAAAAAAAATGTGATTCCAAGAAGAATTCAATTTTCATTCGTACCGTTTTTTTTCGTTGTTTTCTCTGCAAACAAAATTTATCATCACTGATCAAAATTTTTGTTTGTTTTTATTTTTTGTCCAACACAACGACAGTTACACAAATAATGAATAAGATCAAATTTATTTGAATAAAGTTTTTTTAAAGGAAAAAACAAACAAACATTGAAACACTATAAATCATAATGAGATTGTTACGGAAAAAGAAACAAAAATTAATTTTGATAATTTCTCTCTTTTTATTTTGTTTGTCTCACTAAACTATCTACTTTAGTAATACTACTATTTTTATAATAAAAACATACACTTATAATAATTATGGTAATAATAGATAGAACTAGGACTATTTTTTTGGTTTGACCAATTCTTTTTCACTTACAAAGGAACTGTTCATCTTCTGTTTCTGGGACAGACTGAATTAAGGATTAATTTCAAAAAAAAAATAAAAAAAACCCGTTTATTTCCTCTTTTCTGGATTACATATATGATTTATTAGATCATCTTCCTCTTATTCTTTTTTTAAAAAAAAGCGGAGTTATTAATCTCAGAAAAACAAATATGATTGTCATAAAAACCAAACCATCAATCACAATTCTTTAGGTAATTCTTTAATTTCGTTTCTTCTTTTCTCGTTTTTCAGAGTCAAACATAATGAATTCCGTCACCTATTTTGTTTTTGCCTAATTTCTTAAGTTAGTTAAATTTTTACTTGAGAAAAAAAAGGTTTTAAAAGTAACCATTTTATTTAAAGGGAATAAATCAAATAGCTTTGACTAAATGAAAAAAATTAAATTATTAAAATAAATAATATCCAAAGAAATTAGTCATAAGGCAGTCTGTTTGGATACTTGGGATACCTGTTCCTGCCATCTGGATATTTAAACAAGTTATCTGTTTCATTATTTGTTTTAATATATCGTTAGGCCTATTAGTCTTATAACCTTATTCAGATGCGTTTGTAAAACGTTTACAATATTTCGCCGTACAAGTCACAAAAGAGACGAATCAGAGAGATTGTGGTGGCTGGCGATATGCATCGAAAAAAATATACATTATTCAGATGTTGATGGAGGAACTGTTATTTTCTAGCTGGCGATCATTCAATATTTATCGTCAGGATCGACCAACAAGTAAGAATAGGAAACCTGTTGAACTACTTTATACTGAGAATTGTATATTGTACGGAAAATATAAAATTGAATAAAACCACTAATAATAATAATAACAATAATAATAATAATAGAGATCAAACAATGTTTTGTTCTAATCATTGTTACTTGTTAAAAGTTTTTAACAAGAAAATGATGTGAATCAAAGCTGTATGAAAGGCTTCATACTAAAGAATAATAACGCTTAAATAACAGGTAGTGTAGTGAACAAAACACGACTGGGGACAATTGAATGTCTTTAAGCACAAATTACAGACTATCTCACCAGATTCTGATTACCATACAGTAAACAGTTAATTTGCAAAATAACAATCAATTGTCTCAGTCTTAACTGTTCCTTCTGTAAATATCAGTCCATCTTCTCTGATTATTATTGTTCATGCATTTTCATACCGATCGCGCTTCATTCCCGTTCGTTCCTTATCGATCTTCTGCCAAAATACATTCTATGTCTGACCATTACAATATGCTACTTATATGGATATAGGTAGACCACAACACAGTAGTCGTATAGAAATCATGGGTTAAATAAATTAATTTAACTGATTTCATTTTACTACATCAAAGGCTTATTTATGCATCAGTTCAAACTACATGATGTAAATTATGTATTGACTTTACCATTTTTTTCGTAAACAAATGATCATAAATACTATTGAAATGATAAATTTGCAAGTTACATTCTATAAACTACTTCTATTTACTGATAACTGTAATTTATAAGAGTTCTAGAATCCATGTTAAAATTAGTTAATCATGTATTTTGTCAGGATTTATCTTCCGAAAACATCTGAGTATTGATTATTGAATTCGCTCGATAAATTTTATTTATAGCGTAGCTTTCATGAATTATCAAACTGTAAATCCTCAGCTTTCTACTAAAGACTATAATTAAAGTGAGAAACGGTTGTATGTAGGCCACTTCTCATATATATGTAGTACAATATTTATACTTATGTTTCCATTCACTCACTCACACAAACTTCATATTCAACCTTAATGAAAAAAGTTAGGGAAATCACTTTTATGTATCATGTGTATCCATGTATATCAAATTTTCCTCAATCTTTATAGGTTTATGTAAAAATTTTGTGGCTCTTGATGTTTCTGAACATTTTATGATGTAATCCGCTCTAATTTTTTAATTAACCACAATACGACTATATATATGCCATTTTTAAGTTTAACACCGTGATTATAATTTCATTAATAAGTGTTTAGTCAATTTTTCAAAGGTGTCACTGAAGTTATGTGGGCTTCTAGACAAATTACTCTTCTATTCTTTATTCAATTGATATTGTTGAATAATGTAATTTTTGTGCCTTGTCTAACAAAGTGGAGATACGTTTACTGGGCAAATTAAAAAGCACTACCGCAACGATGATTGAAGTTGGCAAATATTATAGACATTTATCAATGCATGAGCCCTTAGACCAGTCCATTCCATCAAGTATCGTTTTTGCCCGTTCAGTAGTTTGATCTAACTTTTTCACTTCTTCTGGAACTATTAGATTAAATTCTTATTCATAGACAAAATTATATTTCATTTCATTCCGAATCTTCCAGTCAGGCAGTCAGCATACGTAGCATACACCATACTACAATGCCTATGTTTGGAGAGTTCGATTCTCCAAATGGCCTAAATTATTTTAAGCATTACAGTCATTTGCATAAACCTAGGTACTTTCTAAATTCTTTACCGTTAAACAGTTTGCTTTTGCATTTGACTGTTCTGAATTCTGACATGATGTGTTTTGATAAAATATTTTCGGAAATATTTTGACAAGAATCTCAACATAATCTCATGATACTTTCCACAGATAACGACAAAAGATATGGTTGGACTATTTTCAAGTACATTTATTGTTTATTTAGGTGCATTTTTTTAAAATTATGACTTTAAACTAAATTTTCTTGATGGATATACGGGCAATATGATAACTAATAAGAAAGCTTGTTACTCCCTCCATTTAACCATAAAGCACAGTTTCTAAAATCGAAAAGAGTTTAAAATTTTTAAGGTTATGAGAAAACCAGATTCAAAATGAAAATCTTTATTGGTAAATAACGATTCTCAGTGTGCATTAACAATAAAAGATTCTTTGTCCACCATACTTTGTTCAACAAGAAGGTGTAATGTATGTGAATGGTTGACTTTTATGGTCATATCACGTTGCATGTATATAATCAATTAAATTTAACTTGTATTTTCCAGATTCATATATTACCACTAGAGATGCGGTTAAGGAGACGCAAAAATTTGAATATAAACTATAGAACATTTATGAATATGACATTTAAAATGCCTAAATTATTTACGATTTTCTCAAAAATTACATGACTTTGTGTAACTTGCGTTTGAAGACGAACTAAGATATATATATATATATATATATATATATTGTGTATTACAGTTATAAAAGGTATACCCTAAGTGTAATATTTTGGAACCTGTGTGTTTCCTGATTTATATCTGATTCAAGGATGAACGAACTTCCTTTTATTTTATTAGACAATAAATAGGCAGTGACATTTTAACAGTGACAATACAAAACTATTTTGAAATTATTTCGTTTTCTAAAAGAACTACTCTGAGTAGTCAAAATATAAACGCTTAAAAACTTTGCGAAGAGGAGAATCAATGATCATTATGGTCATTTCGTTTTATTAAAATATTTATTGAATATTGAAACAAAATTTAATACTATGGATGTTTGATGCAGCTTATAAACTAGGGTACATCGTGGTAAAAATACGAGGAATTATTAGCTTATACATAACATATAACGTGAGCTAATATCTATAATCCAATTAATAAAACAAACCATTTATTTTATGGATACACACGATGGTTTACTATACAGCAGTTCATTCGATTCAAACGCTTTCTAAACCACTGTAATGACGATATTTTAACCTTAAATATGCCATAGATATAAAATGTCTCTGTATATCATATTTGTCTATTTTAAAAATAATGAAAAAATATTTGGACTTGATATATAATAGGAATCACTACCTGAAGCTGATGGTCGACGAAATAGAAACATGTGTACACTACAGTTTCTTATCATTAATTAGAAGTAGTCTAGATAATGTTGTATTTCAAAGTATTCTTCCATTTGATGAACCAATATGTATCTTCTTGTCACGTTTTTATTCATATTTCTATTTTGTTAAATGCACATTCATATTTTGGGTGAACAATATTCTGCCCTTGTCACAATACATTTTTTTCCGTTTATTGATTAACGAAGACAAAGATACTGAATTAAAACAATCCTATTTGTTTTATGCTCCATGTTTGGTCAATACTATTCTTTTATTATCATTAGTATCGTACCAACTCACTCAATATTATCGAGGCTCATACTGGTTGAATATTTACTATGATTACAAAGTACTATAGACCACATGTAAGTAGCTTATCATTATTCAACATACTTTGATGTGTCTACCATTGTGGGAGAAATTTTTAGCTGAGTAAATAGACTTATGGTTATTAGAAATAATTTCTGGAACAGGGTGATCTTCAGAGGCCTTAAAAACTGCTACGAGTAAGGTGACCCAAGTTTTCCGTTTTTTTAACGACATTAATCGTCTGGACTACTTATGTCTTACAATCGTCGAAATCTGAACAGGAATTAAATCCACGTATTTTTATACTACTTTTAAAATGTAAGTAAACATAATTATAAGGCCTAATTCAATTTATCAGTTGTGATCATCGAAATTGGGAATGAAATATTGAACTGATGAACCTCTTGAACACACAATAACCTAAAACAATGAGAACATTCATAACTGTATCACGGTTTCATCTAATGTACCCTCTAATAGTTTATCCTGTATTTGTAACATCGAAAGTCTTGCATGGATTTTTTGAGTTCATATGCTATGTCATACATTTCTCGGAAATCTTATCTATGTAATCGTTCTTCATATATTTATCTTTATTTTTTGTGTTTAAATAAATTAAACTCGGTTGTATTGAATCGATTCCTATTTTGATGCTCATTGTTTTCCCATCCGATTAGCCTTTGAGTGTTACTTACACTACTTATTAATGGTCAGTAGCCAGTTTCAATTTTATTAGATCTGTGAACATACCGTGTAACGCATGCCAGTTGTATGTAACATTTCTAAGCACGTACGCTAACCTGTAAATTTCAATTTACTTATTATTATGACCGTATTTTCTAACATTCGTAACATTTGTTTTTGATTCTAATGTATTCAGTAAACTTTTTTATTTCGATAGTATCGATTTCGGACCTCTTCGTTTCTATTTTTTATTATTATCTGCCTCTGCAGCTTCACCAGAGCTGTTAGCTGTTATGAATCTTATCGCATGTTGTTGTACATCGGTTTAATACGTAGCCGTTAGAAAATATTTTTAACTGGTTATAGATTAGCTTGGTACTTACTGTGAATACTATGAGATGAGGTTCATAATTTATTTCATAAACTTTAATTAGATCAGTACCATATTTGCAGATAATATTGTGTTTTTGGTTTTCCAGATTTTTTTTACCAATTAATCATGTATTTTTTCCATCACTATAATAGGTTATTTTTTCAGTTTTTAAGTTGATGACAAATGGTTTCAGGTACAATTTACATTTGACATCAGTCGGAGAAATTTTCAAATAATAAATATGGGATGAAACCTTCTTCGTCCACATTCATATCTGCGTAACCAATTAAGTAGTCAGTCAAACACTGATTCATCGATGATATTATTTTAAGTGTGAATCGCAAATTGTCTAACATCAAAACAGTGAACCTTCGAATCCTGGTTTAGTTATTGAAAAACCTAGCGCTTTAAGCAAGAAATGATGATCCTTGGTATGAATCCCTTCCATTCACTCTTGATGACTATCAAACTAAAATAAGACAGCTTTTATTCATTTTAGACTTCTCTTTCATAAATTAAACTGGTATGTTTAGTAAAATTTCCCTTTTGGCAACAATGTCGATGTTTTTTTCTTACAAACTACATTTACTCCATGAAACATTGTTAATTTTGTTTGATAATTAAAACACAAATATTCTAATATAGATAATTTATGACTATATTTAGAGTAAAACTAACTTACCTGTATTTCCCATTCCTATGCATTCATGAATATTTTATTACCTGTTTAGTATCTCAATTTCACTATCTTGTTAATGACTGATAGTTTTATTTTACATTTAAATGTACAATTCATGAAAACATTTTAAATTTGATCATATTTCCTTCTAGTTAAAATGTTCCTTCAAGTAAGTAAAGGGATAAACAATTTGAAACATCATATCAATAAGGAAGAAATACATCACCTAAAAGAAATATATCGATTGTTTTTCCTGTGTAATCCTACTTAAGAAAGAATGGCATGTTCTGACTGATTAGCTTAGTTGTAAGTGAAAATATGTCATAAAAGATCTAAACAATAAAGCGATTGTAAGACCTAGCCTACTTTTAATAAAATGATCAATAGTCTTATAATTTAGATATTGTCACTTTGAATTATATTGCTTTTCAGGTTTTCATAAGAATCTAGATAACAATCTGTCACGCATGTGTACCCATTGACAAAGGATTTTTCAAAGGATTATTCAATAGATAACACAATGGAGATCTACATTATTTGTGAATTACAATTAATTACCACCAACTTAAGTCATGAAACTAGAAAGTTGGCTTCTTTTGATGTAGTTGGGTAGCTAATATACTTTTATTACATAAATTGTTCTTCAGGCAGCTTAATAGCTAGGCTTAAAACAAATTTGGGTTACATGGAAATAGTATTGTTCAACAGCTTGTAAGTTGGATTAGTAATTTGTTGTTAGTTAAATCTTTATAATTCATACTTTTATGCTCATGGATTTATATATGATGGTAATAACTTGATATTACACGAGCCAGTGGATGTACTTAGAATTAATTATCACAGTTTCAAAATTTGAATAGCTCACTGCAACAGCAGGTTCACTATTCAGTTTAATTTAAGATAAATGCCAGCAAAGGATTTTAATGATATAATATCTATAGCTCTTTAAACATTTACCAATTTTTCAGTCTTTTAAATATTCACCAAATGGAATGTTCTATTAGTCCTCATGAACATTTATTCTTTTACATCTAAGTCTAAATCACGAACTGATCTTAGCTAGACCGTAAAATACTAGAGAGTACTGGGAAGCTGATTCATTTTAACATGGAACGTCCCAAGAATTCATCTACAATCTCCTTCACTGCGTGTAAAAGCCTAAACTCTAGAACACTCGCAAGAATCCGGTGGAGTAGATATCCAATTACAATCGATTCTCGAGGTTATAGTACCATCCACAATCGCCTGCGGTGAATAACTGTCTCTCACTCGACATGGTTGAGTTCCACTACTCATAGTTCTCACTAAAACTTCAGAATCTTCATGTTGAATCTAGTGACCACTGAGTACATGATCATTATCAGTGTAGGCTTTTGTAGAAGCAACAGAATTTTCATATTTTAAATCATGAACTGATCTTAGAACGACCTGAGTTAAATGCCAAGAAGCACTGGACAGCTGCTTATTTTTATTAAAATCTTGTATAAAACGGAATATTGAATCATCTATTTTTTTTGTTACAATACATAAATTGGTATTGTGAACCAAAGCGTATTTTTATATCCATCAATAGCTTACTACGTAATAGTGGTAGTAACTAAGCTTAAAGTTGGTAAAGTTGGTATAATGAAGTTGACAAATTAAAGGTAGATTAGCCTTTAATCTATCATAATTTATAATAATAGTAGCTTCCTGCTATAGTAACCAGAAATCCCTACATATTTTTGGAAATTCACACTAGTGACTCATTAAAATATTTTTTTGTTTCAAACACTGAGATATTAATATTTGAACTAATGAAATTTGAAAATAACAATGAGCCAATCTGAAATATGAATATTACTATGCGATATAGAGATATTTTTGTAAAGCAGAAACCAGGTTCTATATGCTACTTTCTTAGTGCTCCTATATTCGAATTTTCTAGCATTTATTAGACTTTAAATAACTGTTTATTTGCGGGTAGGAATTATCACAAAAAAATCAATTACATTGAAATCAAAGTATTTGGTACTAAATTGATCTAATTATCAAACGTTTTGTACTGGTCACATTCCGAGGCCAACATATTGAGAACTACTCAATAATGTTTTTTTTAAAAAACAGATTCATTTTACGACACACCACTGAATAACATAAGTATTTATAGTACAAACATACACCTATTTGCACATTTAACTATTTTTTTGATTATAACGATCCGAATGTTAGTTATTGAGGATAGAAATTAAACTATGATATCTCTAAACATAAATAATTATTAAGCAGAGATGGATAGTGGATAGCAGTGGAATCCAGGACGCGCGTTTCGTCCTATCTGGGACTCGTCAGCTAGCCACTGCTATCCACTATCCATCTCTGCTTACCATGCTTGTGAATTAAGGTATATCAAGGCAATAGGCACAGTATGCACATATGCCAATTAGAGACTGACCAGTTGCAGTCCTAACACATCGATGGGAAGATTCAAACAAACAATACTAAGTGAATAAATAATTATTGTTCCCATTATTTAACAAAGTTGTTTTAGATTATTGTTAAACAAAAAATATTAACTCTAATTCATTTCCGTAATGATGATCTGAGGCTATATCAACTCCTATCTTGGTTCTCATCTCCTCCATCGTCCTTCTGAACTTTTTATTGATGTGGATATGGTTGATTTGGTTTGGTGTATTGTGATCCGGTGAAATCCATGTGGCTTTGTGTATGAGTTTATGGAGGAATATGGTGCCGCCTATGACCAATTTATTGAAGGCACATAGGTTTGTAAATCTCTCACCGTTTTCGTTCCTTTCTCCCAGTCAGTTCATGTCGTCCCATGACGTCTGCATATCCGGTGTTGTCCATTCAAACCTCGGTATTCGGGTTTCCTATCAGAATGGTTAAGTCCTTTGTTGGCATTTCTTGACGATTGACTGCAGCTTATCGTAAAATTGATCTTTAATGTCTTCATTGTAATCGTCGGTAGACGCACAGCTTTGGATGACGTTCATCGTAATGCCTCCTTTCTTTGTTTTGAAGAAGGCTTTGATTATCCTGGGTTCATGAGATTCCCATCCTATAAGTGCTTTATGTCCTTATTTGTATAGCATCAGTGCAACTCCTTGTGTGGCAAGGAGCATTCATTTTCGACCCAATAATTATTCTTTCATTAAATATGTAATAGCTTACATTTATAATACATTCAATTAAATCCCGTAAATGTACATAACGTAACACATGTTATTAATAATAATAATATATATCTATGATTAAAAGCGGATTAATGTTTTAGTCTGGTTAATTTATTCATACTTCAATTCTTGACTATTTGAAAAATATGACCCTGTTAAGTGAATTATTTCATCATGACTAATTATTGTATCCTATTTATATTAGATATCATGACCTCACTATTATACCAATAAATATCTAATAGTAATGAGAATGACAATTAACGATATTATTGATTATTAAGTAGAATATGTCAGTTTATTTCGCTTTAAAAAAATGTCCATGTTTAGTTAACAGTTTAGAGACTGGGAAAAGCCCATTACAAACAATAAAAATCTAACCCTAAACAATTTAAAAATTGGCTGTATTCAATTTAACCACAGTGAAAGGTTATAACCGAATGAATTGGTTCCTTTTAACTTTAATATATAATCACGATTTTTATCTTAACTACATGTAAGCCTATTCATGGAACTAACTATAAATGAATATATAAGTAGTCTTTTAACTTTTAGTATAAGTGGAGATAAATTATTCAGTCGATTTCCGCAAGCAACGTTCAATATATTTGTGAATTGAAAGACCACAGGTTGCATTGAAAGTGTATGTTAACTATTGAAGCAGTTAATGAAAATATATACTGCAAATTTCAAGTTAATTAGGATAACAAATTCAACACTAAAATGGCTAAAATACTCGTTGAACAATTAGATGAATAGGATAACTTGTCCTTGAAAATTACTTGAAACTATAATATATTCTGTAAACAGAAATCTTCAGTATAAAAATCCGTCTTCATAATCTTTCTCAGTTTTGAACAAATGTTGGCTTATGAATAACTCATAAAAAACTAGAACAATTGGTGTGACCGAATCAGAATATCTTCTCGTTTATTCTAATACAATTTTCAACGGAATAAACCAAAAAACTTATAACCATAAACCAACTTGTTGAATATATATTTAGGAATTCAAGTTGACATTTCTATAAAATACATTCATCTAAATTTGTATGACTTTTTATAAATCAGTAATAAATCGATTAAAATTAGATTTGACAACCGCTTAGCGGTCGTGGTAATTCAAAATTAATTTCTCTAAACTGTATACCAAAATGTTAATAGTCCTACATAGTAATTCATAAAGGGATTTTTAGTCATCATAAACTAAATAAAAACAGAAAACTACAGACACTTCTAGAGATTATCTTTCAGTAGTACGTTAAAACAAAATATAAATACATTTATCCAACTATAGATATGTTAATTTTTCCGGAGTAGAAGGATACTGACTAAACAAAAATTCAGTAATTTATTCAGATATCCACTGTACTATTTTTAAAAAAATAAAAGTTGTCTGTTATCAACGGAACAATCGGTACAATAATAATTTCATGTTTGATTAAACTAAATCTGGTCACTGGATTAATGTATCAAGGCTTTTGAAACCTAGTGAGCAGCCGACATGGAAACAAATTGATACAGTTTAGGAAATGTAATGGCTAACTTTATCTGTAGTATGCGGAAAGTAAGCGAGATAAAGTTGATAACATTTTTGTCAATAAACCCTGATGGTATAAGACTATGTTTGATATTCAATAGATCTTAAATTCAACTTCTACTTATTGATCATTGAATTCGATTTCACAAACCAATATGATGCTTGTATATTTTGCAGTGTTAATCAAATTTGATTGGTTAAATTGAGATGTGAAAACTAATCTACGTGATTTAAAAACGTGTTCACTGTGATCAGATTTTAAATGGTTGATGCAAACCAAAAGAATGTCATGGACGTACATATCATGACAATTAACACTCACCGGAACAGTGTGTCTGTATTAGATGATAAGACTTGAGGATCAAATATGGCATAGCTAACAAACCAGTAGTCATTCAGTGTCAATATTTCTATCATACAGGAGGTCGGACACCAGCTGAATGACTTAAGAGTAGAGTCTCTCACTAACATACCGAAAGATTTGCGTATTAAGACAGTGTGGAGAAAAAATTTCTTTCAAGACTGTAAATATACGATTCCGAAGATTGCAAATTAGGATGGAATTTAAGTAAGAAGCTTCCTGGAAACTGTCTTCAGCATTATAAAGTACACTACATATGTAATTTTTTTCATGGATAAATATCAATTTTGATTAAGTAGTTAATTAGATGGGATGAAAGCACTTAAATCGTTAGCTGAATAATAAAATGAAATGGGTAAATTTGAGGATACGTTACAAATAAAAGAAGCAGAGTACGGAGTTTCAAATTGATCAAACAAACTTCGAAAGTATACTAAAATATTAACGTTAAATGACAAAAATGAATAAAACACTAATTTGTTGGTTGATTATGTTTAGATTTTCACTTATTTGATTGAGCAAGATACCATCCATGAAAATATTAAGTTATCAAATGTGCAAATATCTCTTATGATGATTAAAAAAATAAGAAATTACTTATGGAATGTGTAGCAAGACATTCATATTTAGCTATATTTGTAGTTAATATGGACGTCACAAAGTCAGAAACAATCTTAAGTCGAAATTCATCCTTAATTCTATTCCATCTATTCTTTTATTGCAAAGTTACAGGATTTAAAAATTTACAGTTGGATAATTCAGTATTTCAGTCGTGTACGTGTTTTTGTATTAACCCCATCAAAATATCTGTCAGTACTGAACAGTGTTTAATTACACTTTATCATCATTTTTTAAAATAACTAGTTACATTTTCCTTAATGTTGCCAAAACAAACGAAAAGACACACCTTTAATTAGACTTGGAATATTCTCAGCCTATTCCCTTAGTAACCTAATTTTTTTTGTTACAACTAGTGTTTACTTGTCACTCCCCTATATAAATCAATATTAAATATATTTTCTTTTATATTCATGAGTTGTTGACAATGTGTTTTGGTTTATTTTCTAACTGTTCTTGGCGCTTTTTACGAAACACTTATTGATTGGTTAAAACCTCAAACATAATATATACACGTTGTTAAGAATTTAGTTTTTTTAACGATTGCGATTCGACTGTGAACATACATTGAAATACATGTAACTTTAATTGTGTTAGAATTTTGCTTTGATTGTTAACTAAACATTTCTTATTCTTATGAACAATCCTAGATTTCTATTACAAAGTTTCTAACACATGACATCATAGGTGAATGTTTTTAGTCTGTTACAATAAGCTTACTTGATTTATGATATAGTTTATGTTCACTTTCTGAAACTACTTTTTGTCATAAAAGATCTAATGGGATAATTGAAATAATTGAGTTTGGGTATTTCTTACCATCATCAAATAGCTAAATATGCACGCTTATCCTTTCAAGTGGTTCTTCTGTGACATGGACAATGAAAATAGTTTTACAAAATATTTATTTCGTATAACAAATGTTTATACTTAATATAAATAAGATTCAACACCCTTATTCGCTAAAGTGTAATGTAAAAACATCATTTGAGTGTATTCTTTTATAATAAATGTCGAAATATGAAACCGAAAATCCGCAATCTTATTATTACAATAGATCTTGATATGACTAGTTACTTTCGTAATAAAATCTAAAAATATATGCTACTAACATTCATATTTTGTTTAATACTTACCATATTCTTTCTTCGTTTATTTTTCCTTACCTCCTCCCATCATTTTCTTTTTTCACAAATATACGTTTCATGGTCTTATTAACTGAACAATTCTTATTACGTAATCTATGTTATTTCATTGTCTATATTTTTTCTAATCATTGACCTATTTCTCTTTATGTAACATTGATTCAACCCTTTATTATTCTTATCACAACCGGTATACCTATCATCACACTACCAATTTTGTACTTTTCAGCTCACTGAAGACAATTGGTGAACGGTCGCTCAAAATCGTGGATTGGTTGAAGTTAGACATTAACACCGTTGGATGCCAGCTCAGACATTCCTGCGGCGACACGCCGTACATGCAGTGTCGCCGATCATGTGCTGTGATTCGGGGATGGGGACTCGTGGGTGCGCACTGCTGAGGAGTCCCATGATAGGACGAAACGGCCGTCCAGTGCTTCCAGGTTTTCCATGGTGGTGTAGCTCCAATTGACTCATGAATTCAACTGTGAAAATATTATGTTTATTGACGTAATCTATCCCACTGTTACCATTGCTAATATAAACTACCTTGATGGGTTTAATAATTTCGTATATGCATCTAAATATTACTGTGTATTAGAGTAAAGCCTGATGAGGATTTAATCAAGAACAAATTTGTCCGCTTATATATGTTGTTCTAAAACATAATTGGGTTCAATCAGTCTTTCCACTCTACTGGCCCGTGTATTTTCCCTAACATCATTATGAAACCGTTGATTTTATTCCACAATTAGCACCACCTATTATAAGTTAGCACTGTGATGTACAACACTTAAGTATTTGGAATAATTTGTCTAGGATCAGGATCTCATTGATTTGCCTTTAGCTGAACAAAAATCACTATAGATTTCATTCCGTGACATCAGTAAGTATTATTGAACTAGAAGATTTTCTGGACAATCTATGTAATTGATGAACTGATACGTTTGAATGCTCTACATATATATTCTTAAGATAGGTCTAAGCAAATAAGTTGATCTTATTAAAATCTAAAATAATTATATATTTTTTGCGTAGAATCAAAGAGCATTTGAAAATAGAATATTTCAATTCATGACAACTATATTAGAAACGAAGGACTAAAATAGTGCTTCTCCTACACAACACTCATTTATATTCAATCAGTCGTATTTATTATCTTTAACGATAGATGTTCTTGTAATGAATGTCTTGTTTAGATTTATCTTAATGGAAGGTTTAGCATCGTCTGGATATTCATGAAACATACATTAAAATTAACTCAATTCGTCGTATTTTGAACTTTATTTAAACTATTTGTAGACATTATTGCCACAAACTCACCAAAACCTCTACTATAATGAGTACTAACTAGTCATAAATCGTCTAAGATTGGATAAAAGTGAGATTAATTTTACCACACCTTTTAAATGATTTATGTAGGTAGTTTGAAGGGGAATCGATCACTATTACAATAGTTTTTATTACAAATTGATATAATTCTCAAAGTTGAATTCACAAGTCAATCTAAGTCAGGCCACCATTGAAAACCTGGTTTTCAATAGTATTTCATTATGGTTCATCAAGTTTACTATCACCTCCCATTAAAACAAATTATCCCATCTATATTTGTATAAGTAAAAGTAAAATTAATATAAAATATCATGAGTTACGTAAAAGAACCAACTATGCTAATTCTACATTAAACTGCAATAACGAAAGACAGATTTATTTTATCTTCAAATGTAAAACTAAACTTCGCCGTTTTATATACCCTAGTGAAGAAAGCATATTTCAAGATATATATAACCTATTCGAAAAGCCAACAGGTAATGCAAAACATTATTTTAAAAAATTTTGCCTCAATACAATGTTCAGCCAACACTATGTAATAAGCTAACATTATATAAAACAAATAATGGAATCAGTTTTAATTTTACAATCATAGGATACACATCTGTAAAAAAACAAATTACTGTACAGTTATTAAAAGATTATTTTAACATGAAAGACTGAGTTGACAGAGGTCAAATAAAAAAAATATTGTTCCATAATATTCAAAAATTTACATTTCATACAATATTATCATCATTCTGAACATCTTCAGCGTATTCATTATCATGATTTTCAGTGTAAATATTTCCTTGTGGGTCTTCATATTCGAAGGATCCTTGAATATTAACTGTTTGATCGTTTTCTACAATAGCTTCAGCCTGATGGTCAACAATTTCTTCTTCATCGGGTCCAGTAGGAGATATTGGATAAATTACAGATGAGTGTTCACTTTGATGTTCAAAGTCTTTTATCGATTGTCTATCACTAAAACTGTAATTTTCGCATCCAGGAGACCTTTGGGGTATTGGCGGTGGTGATTCTGATCGTTCCCTTGATCTACTTCTTTGACTATACCTTGATGATGACCTAGAAGGCAAAGATGGTGGCTTGCGAGTAGCTGCTATTAAAGGTACACCGAAACGATCTACTGGATGTACCATCTCCGTGGCAAGTAAGGCTGCTGGAAAACCTGATGCAGTGGCCATACGTCGCGATTTATCTTTCTTACCTTGCTTAGAGGTTTTGTGTTCTATCTGTCCCTTTGTTAAAGTCATTTGCATTGGATATTTTTCATTGTTCTGGTTTCTTAACGACGGGTTTTTAGCATATGTATCTGACGGTAGAGGCTGATCAAACCTATTAAATGTAGAAGCTGGTGATGGTGGTTTTCTTGAGATACTCCCCGTAAGTCTACGCTCTGACGAAACGGTTAATCGTCTTTGCCAATAAGCCATCCATAATTCACCGATTGTATCACCTGCTACTAAATCTCCATAATTTTGTGCAATCAATCGAAGTAAAAATACCCCATCTGGACCCATATGATTATCAACAAACTGTTCAAAACCTTTTTCGAATTTGTCATATTGACGTATTGTTATTAACTGTTGTTGAATCCAAGTAAGTCTGACAGTTCTTGTACCTATTCTTCTAATCCATATAATCATGCTACCGAATGTGACAATGCCGACTAAGAAAAACCACAGCCATAAAAATATGTATATCTTCTCTAAGAACATATTGATTGGGAGAACACATTGCAAAGTGTAGCTGAAAGTAGGAAAAAAAGTGATGAAAATTTTACTATGAATAGTTGATAATACTAGCTTATTTTCTAAGAATAAGAAATATAATTATCTGAAAATAGTAACCTTGGGCTTACTAGTGTTCAAAGTGTGAAGCTCACAATTTCATACTTGAACTGTTTACTTGTCACCATAAAAATATATGAGTTATTTGGCGTATCTCAAGTTTAGTGTTTTAAATATTTAATCTAGATGAAAGAATCCTTTAGATATCTTGAATCCAATCTCTTACACCTACACATCTTTATATTTGAAAATGATTTTCATCCAAAAATGAGACCAACTCGGGAATCATAATATTTAGAAAGCACTGAGGACAGAACGAACTCAAAGGCCAGCAGATGATGCCAGCTTTTGGTGACAACCCTCTTTGGACCACAATTTTCCATTCAATGAACACCTTAGCGAACATTTATCGTAGCCTGAAGTCTTAATCGATAACCGTGACCGGTTGAAGGCAATATAAACACTGATGAGATAGAAGCTAACTGATGATGGCGATTTTTGATCGCTTCGTATTGCAAATTGATTACAGCTGGAAATATAAACTCTCAAACAAACCTTATTCCCATGTACTTAATTTCATATTGGGGTTGCAAGCACACTCTTCTTAAGAGTAGGAGATCGAAAATAAACAGTTTCTCTATGAAATCTGATTATATAGTTCTCCGAATTAAGTCAGTTCTTAAGGAAAATCATCTTCAAGCAACATATTATCCAAATCATTAGACCACAGATAGAAAGATGAATGAGAGAAACTAATATTTACCATATACCATGGCCTGAATAGTTCTAGGTTTTTCATATATGGAATCCATTGTTGTAAATTGGAATGATAAAAAATACAATAGCTTTATTTAGCACAGTGCTCAACAATTCCTTTTTCTAATTATCATACTTACCACTATAAATTGAAGTGAGAAAATCAAGAGTTATTCATATAGTTTATTAATCTATAACATATCTCGAATATAACCATTTCACGGTTTTCAGATGTTATGGATTTTTTCTGCTCATGATTGGAGATTTTTTTAGCTCGAAAAGAGAATTTTGAAGGATTAAACATATTCAACTATTCATTTTACTTCAGTCAAAATTCATCGAAGACACATATTCATGTAAAGATTATATACATATAAAGTTTTCAAACTACATAGTTTGTTATCGAAATGAAGCACTGACAGCAATAACACGGACGCAATAGTGGATGGAATGGAAAAAAATATAATATTGATGTAGTTAGTACTGTATGAATGTATCAGTAAGCAACTGAATATCGAATCTTAATGTTATTCATTATCTCTAGTGTCGCATTTAACAGTTTTCTTCCTATAAATACTTTTGTAATGCATCAAGTATTTCGCTGACAATTCGTTTACTAAATATCATTTAACTACAGTTTATTTCGATGATTTAAGCAGAAAAATTATTGGACAATAAGGGTAAGTTGAGTTCAAAAGCTTATTAGTTCATTGACGATGACATTTCAAGTAAATACTTAATGTTTCCAAATCATTATACGCTGAGTTATATAACTAGGATGGTCGGCGAGACCATAATTTATGGAAGAACAAATCAGGTATAAGATAACAGGTCTCAGAT